>NC_142103.1:90902048-91224093 GCF_054644295.1 Miniopterus natalensis | reverse complement strand
CCTAAATGATCCCCTCCCTTAAAAATAAATATACACACACAGATATTTGAGAGGATCTTTTTGAAGCTGTTTAACATATATGGAAATTAAACTCCCAGGTGCTTTGTTTCATCACTAAAACCATAGAACCTATTAACAAATAAACAAAAACTTAACTCTATAAATCAGGAAATTTATCAAATGTAGTTACTATTGCATGTCTGAGTATCTGAAATGACTAAAATTTAAACCCTGGGATAAAAAGGAAAGCCGGCTTTCCATAAATTATTCATCCCCCCCCCCAGTTTTATTGAGAAATAATTGACATACATCACTAAATAAGATTAAGGAGTACAGCCTGATGGTTTGATTTATATATATTGTGAAATGATTACCACAATAAGTTTAGTTAACATCCATCATGTCATATAGATACAATAAACAGAAAAGAAAAAGAAATTTCTCCTTGTGATGAGAACTTTTAGCACCTACTCTCTTAACAACTTTCCTCTGCATCATATAGTAGTGTTAACTATAGTCATTACATTCATTTATTTTACTAGCCTTCACATTAGAGTCGTTTAGATTTTCAACTGATGGGTAACTTCTATTCCCTCAGATTCTATCCCAGTTAAATAATAGATTTTTTAAAAATTATTTTGTTTTTTCCCTTTGTTATGGTCCTGTTCACATAAAATCTGTTCTACAATTTTATCATTATATTTTAAATAATTTCATTTATTTCTGTGTTTAAATTTATTTCAAAACTAAAAATATTAACATTTTTTTATCGAACTAATCTTTTTGTAAGGTAACTAAATTTCAGATGAGCAATGTTACTTATCAAGTACACAATTTAATATTAATGCTTGTTTGAAAGGGATGTTACTAACCATTGTTCCTTTAAAGCACGCCAAGTAATAGCTACAGCCCAGTTACCATTGAAAGGTCAACTATTTGAATAGAAAAGATTATCTTTCTGTCTATCTAATTATAAACAGGCTCATATTTTTTCCTTTTTGTGCATCAATAATTCTATTCATAGTAAGGGAAAACAAACCCAAATTTTAAAGTAATATTCTACAGATAACTTTCAGGTATTCAGAGATATCAACTAGATTGGAGATAGCCATGTACATGATTTCTTGTCACGTATCTATGAAGTTTAAGACATTCCATGCCAGCCTCATTTCTCATTATTATGACAATGGAAACATGACCATACTTGAAATGTAGGCATAGCTAGTATAGTGACTCCAGCTACACTGTAGGACATTTTTATTCAGGAAAGACCACATCATAGAGTTGACTTCTTCCTACATAATAGTGTTTTTCTTGTTTTGTTTTTAAAAAATATATATCTTTATTGATTTCAGAGAGAGGAAGGGAGAGAAAGAGAGAGAGAGAAACATCAATGATGAGAGTCACTGATCAGTTGCCTCCTGCACGCCCCCTGCTGGGGATCGAGCCCGAAACCCAGGCATGTGCCCTGACTGGGAATCGAACCTCGATCTCCTGGATCACCGGTTGATGCTCAACCTCTGAGCCACGCCAGCAGGGCTACATAATGGGTTTTAAATTGCTTTTTTTTTCCTCCTTTCCTACCTCAGCCACACCAGTTTGCACAGCATACCGAGCAGACAGAAGAGTTTGAAGATTTGGTTTTCAGGCCTGGCCCTGTGTGTGAGTTCACATCCTTCTGAAACTTAATTGGCTTTGTGATCCTTCACATTAATAGCTCTGTTTCTCCTTATGAAAATTATTGGCTTATATTTGATAAACTCTAAGGATCTTTCTTGCTATAAAATTCTATGTTAAATTAAGAGAAGACTAAGGACCATTTTTTATGAAGGTTACTGTTATTTTTGCAGGTTGGATTTATGGTAATATGAAGGAATTTATGTAGAGCAATGTTACTTGTCAATAGAAAACCAAACTATATAAGCAAATTTTAAATTAAACCAGAAGAGAAATAGTATCAATTCACTATTGGCATGGGCTACAGAGAATGGCATTTTGGAGTTATCAAAATGGATAAGAGCTTAGTTTTTGAAATCAAACTGATTTGAAAAGGGATCAGTCTTCTGTTGTTAATATAACTAGATGCCTTTAGAACTCCTTTACCATTTTGAGTGTCAATGTCTTCATCCAAAATATGTGTATGACAGTACCTACTTTTCAAGGTCAAATATGTTTAGTGCCTAGCACATAATATAATCAGAGTAAATAACAGAAATATTATAACCCTCTCTATAATTAAGACAGTAATCAACATTTGTCCTGATTAATATAATTTAATGCCTACTGGTAAGACTTTAAGAAAGCTCTTCAGCTTATTTTCAAAAACTATGATTCAAATTTCAAATATTCCATTTTAAAATTTACGTTTGAATTTGCATGTAAATGTGAATTTTTACAATTCAATATAAGTAGGCTAATATTGCTATCGTAATGAAAATGTAGAGTATTGGGTAGCATAACAGGTTACAGTCAAGACCAACTCCAGCTAGCTGTGGGGCCTTGAATAAGTTGCTACGCCTTGTTTAGCCACGTTTTTCAATAAAAAGAGGGTTTAGGCTAGATACCTTAACAAGCCACTTTGTGTTTTCAGTCCTGATATTTACTATTTAAGAAATAGTTTCAGTTGACCAAAATCTCTATATAAATGTTCTTTAACAAGAATAAATACTTTAAGGCATATTAGCATGGACGAGTTATGAGCAAATGGCTGTCAATATTTACTTTATTTTTCCTCCTAAACACTAGTTTTCCAAACAAAAGGGCTCTGGATGATTGATAAGCCACTTCCTGTCAAGTACAATAGTAAATCTTTCAGAGAAACTGTCAGTGGGTTTGATTCTCGAATCTCTCTTTAAATAGACTCCGTAGGGCAGTCTAGACACAGAACACAATGGCAGGGAAGACATTTAGAGTCAAGTTGGAAAGCCTTGCATCTTTTAGAAGTAGTAGCATTTTTTTATATAAAATTAATAATATCCCAAAAAAGAGATTTTCACAACTCCATTGGGAATCTCAATCTGGCATTATCAGTTTATCGGGTCATAAGGGTTGAGGAGGGCACCGCTGCCTGTGTTACAAAGAGTTTGAAAATATTTTCTTTTAAAAAATGTATACAATATTCTCTTAACCTGACCTAACCCCTGATACTGGGTTAAAAGCTGAATGGCAGTTCTTTTCTGCTAAAAATATCCAGCAAAATAAACAGAGGTCACAATTTTGCACTAGTTAGATTGACAGGGAAAAGGCCTAGAAAGAACTTTGTAGAGTGATAAAAATATGCAGTACTTATTAAATACTAAAACAAATCTACTTATGTCAACCTTAATATTTGTATTGTATAGCATTTTCCACCATTAATATTTTCCTTTCCTTCAAAACCAGAAGCCTGTATATGTATAGTCTTTATGTTTCCTGATAGCTTTTGGGGTTGAGAAAATGAAAATAATGTCCAATAATGCATGACAAATTAGATACACATATATTTTATATACTTTTCAATAAGTATTCTTAATGCTCAGCTAAATTTGTATACTAATTGCAGGGCTGGAGGATCGTAATATTTTTCAGGAACTCGATAAAACAATTGAACTGAACAAACCAAACATAAATTTTACAACTAGTTTCTTAATTATTTGGTTCTCTTTTGTTTCTCTTTTACTAAATACAATTAAACATTAGCTATCAGCTGGTCAATTTCTACCAAAAAAATCCGGGGAATTTTTATGAGGATTATGTTGAATATATAGTTAAATTTGGATATAACTGGCATATTATCTATTTGGAGTCTTCCAATCCAGAATTACAGTATATTTCTTAATTCACTTAAATATTTGCTGATTTCCTTGTCAGTATTCCCTAGTTTTAATTTTTGTGTCTTACACATGTTTTGTTAAACGTATTCCTAAGTATGTGGTGATACTGGGCACTGTTGTAAAAGTCATCCTTTAAATGTTATTGGTTTTTGTATATTAACTTTCTACCCCGTGACTTTGGTAAATTCATTGATTTTTTCCTAGCAGTCATTTCTAGATCCCTCAGGATTCTTCTTTTAAACAATCATGCCATCTGCATGTAGACACAGTTTTTCCTTTAACATCTTTATGACTAGCTCCTTTTTCCCTCCCTCATTGCTATGGCTAGGGCCTCCAACCCAAAGTTTAACAAAAGTGGTGAAAGGGGCATTCTTGTTTTATTTCTGACCTTAGGGGAAAGCACTCACTCTTTCACCATTAAGTATGATGTTAGATTCAGGGTTTTTTCTTTTTGTTGATGCCATTTATCAAACTGAGGAAGTCCTATTTCTAGTATAATAAATATTTTTATCATGAACAATTTTTGTCTTTGTAGAATAATTTTTGTGCATCTCTTGAAATGGTGGTCTTATTTTTTTCTTTGTTCTCTTAATGTTTTGAATTACATTAATTATTTTAATATTATATAAAACTTGCATTCTGGAGATAAAACCTACTTAGTCATGGTATATCATCTTTTTTATACACTGCTGGAGTAGATCTGCTAATATTTTGTTTATGATTTTGCATCTAAATTCATAAAGGATATTTATCTGTAGTTTTCTTGTAATATCATGTGGTTTTGGCATCAGAGTAATGCTGGCCTCATAAACTGAGTATGGAAAGTGTTCCCTTCCCTTCTATTTTCTGAAAGTGTTTGTGATTGGTATCATTTCTTTCTTAAATGTTAGTTTGGATTCAACAATGAAACCATCAGAGCCTGGCTACCAGAAACAGAATCACTACTTTCTTCTTGAAAATGCCTTTTTTCTGCTTATAAGGTTGTGTGTTAATTGTGAGTATGGCTTTAAGAAAATGATAAATGAATACCTTCAGGTCACTATCCTTTTTCTCTGCATCTAAGCTCTAATTTCCCTTGTATTAGTTTCAATATTAGACAGAACTAGCTAGTGGTAAACATGGCCACTGTAAGTAGGTCTGACTTACATTGTCATTATAGAAAGTTCTCTAAAACAGCATGCCTCTTGCCCTCTACCTCAAAAAGGAGCCAAGGATGTGGCTGAGTGGCTTGTCTTGAGGCATGATGATGGGATATGCCTACTTCTTGCTTGATTCCTGCGACCCACGTCAGTAATCTGTTAGCGGATAGCTGATGTTTTTTAGTATATTCTTCACACATGCTAATTATATAGCTTATAATTAATGTATATATTAATTTTACTTGATTAAGAGAATCTACATCTACTTTGTATTTCAATGAAATGACAGTGATTTGGATCATCTCTGGCCTGGAAATTCACTGAGTGCCTGAGTAGACAAGGGGAAAACATTGATGGTGATCCAGTGATGGTATTTAATGCAACTAATATATGAAAACTACACTTTCAGTCTGTTACCTCTTAGAAAGCACGTTCATTTTATACTTGGTGAGAGAGAGGGAAATGCAAAATAATACCTTTTAAGGGGTTCTCCCATAACCCTAATTCTGCTTTTTATTTATCAAATACTTCAAAAGATAGATTGCTCTAAGAAATCAAGCTGTTGGAATTGTTTTTAACCCTTACTTGTACCAAACCAACAGAATGCTCACCCATTGCTTCTTTTTTCCCCTCACTTGAGATTGTTCTAAAAGTGCACCTAACACTTATTTTTCTTAAGTTTGTACATCCTAGGAAGACAAAGAAGCCTGCTTAGCAGTGCCTTTCCTAGCCACTTGTTTTCAACTCCAAAGGCTTTTTCTCTATGTATGCTTAGTTTAGAAGAGAAATAGTTTATTTCTATTGTATAAAATGACTGTTTCAGCATCACTAAGATTTAAAAAGCATTTTATTTTGCTTGAGGAGTACTTCTTTGGTTAGCCAACGTCATTACAGAAGGTGCTATAAATTATGGAGATTGTAAAAATAGCAGTGAGGATACAGATATTTGAGATCATGTTTTCTGAGAGATTGGATACACTGACAAGAGCTTTCCAACCCACTTCCCTTCCCTTCTCCTCCAAATGTTGGGGTAATTACAAATGTTTGTGTCCCGGATTCTACTGGGTTAGAGGCCATATTATCTCAGTCTTATGGGTAAAAAGCCTACAGCCACTTTATAACACATGTTTAAATTAGAAAAACATAGATTTAAAAATTTTTTTAAAACTTCCAAGGCATATATTTCTGGGTGCAGATCAGATTTTCTGAAAATAGCTCCTTACTTCCATGCTGGGGACTTAAGATGCTTTTATTGTGGTACTAATATTTTTTTCTCTCCGCAAGACACAACGGAATTCCTAAGGAAAAATAACATATATGAGAGGAAATAGGAGTCATAATTGCATAACCTTACATTTAAATGTGCTATGCTCCCTCTTCATAGGCATCAGGTAAACTGAATGCCAATAACTTGGTTACTTTTTATTTTTATTAAGAAATCTGGTCAGACTTGTACTGAAACAATTTATTTGATCCTGTTGGGAAATTGCACTAAAAGAGAGGTCTATTAACTCTTTCAGGATGTTGTGGAGTCAGTGGGGAAATCACTAATTGCTTCAGGCACAGGTGAGTGCCATGAGTACCAAATTATGCATGACAGCAGCAATTTCCGAAAAGACCTGTGATTTCTTAGTGGTTAAAGTTTTAATGTGCCTTCAGTGCCTAAGTCATTAACAGAGAATGATTTAGGCAGAAGGAGAATCTAACTGAAATCTAGAGGAGGAGACTCTCAAACTGTGAAGGCATTACAAATAACACTGAGCCCAATAAAAGTGCTTGAATATTACCTAGTGTCAGATGCAAAAATTTTGCCCCTTAATTCTGAAATGTCATGAAAGATACAAATCAATTGAAAAGCACAAAGAGAAACCTTGTCATACAATGAGTCAAGAATAAAATGGAAATAAATTTAAAAACCTTCTCCTTGCATATCATTATCTTCCTCATAATTATAAAATCTTCACTTTTTAAGAATTTATAATAATAACACAGTCTCAGTATTATTGCTTTCCAACCCTTACTATAAGATCCTTTGGGAAATTTGTCATTAAGTTGTTTTAAATGAGGGAAACTGAGACTAGATGTGTATCTGAGGCTGCGAAACTTGTGATAATCAATTCTTTTATTTTGCTTTAGGACTGCATTGATTTTTACAAGAATTTAAATAAAAGTTTAAAATATTTTTCTTCTCTTAAAACCACTTTTTTTTTTTTTAATCCTCCCCTGAGGATATTTTTCCATTGCTTTTTAGAGAGAGTGGAAGGGGGAGAGAGAGAGAGAGACATGGATGTCAGAGAGACACATCAATTGGTTGCCTCCAGCATGTGCCCTGACTGGGGCCGGGGATCGAGCCTGCAACCAAGGTACATGACCTTGGCCAGAATCAAACCCGGGACCCTTCAGTCCTCCGGCCAACACACTAACCACTGAGCCAAATCAGCTAGGGCTTAAAACAGCTATTTATAAATGACAATGATGTCCTTTTAGTCTCTATTGAAATGTGTGATTTTTTGAATCGTTTCAATCACAGCATACCAACCATGTATGATTCCAATTATATTTTCAATTCCATCATTTTCATGAGTGCATAATACTTCATTCAATCAAAATATCATAACAATCATTTTTCTATTATAAAATATTCTACTTTTACTCTCATAAACAATGCTGTAATTAATATCCTCTTTTTCCCAGCTTCATTGAGAAATACCATAAAACCAAACCATATTAAGTGTACAGTTTGATAAATTTTGGCAATTGGATGTATTTGTGTAGCCACCCCCACAAACATGATATAGAACTTTGAAATGAACCCAAAAAGTTCCCTAATGACTCCTTGCATTTATTCCCCTCATTCTCTGCCCTAAGCAACCACTACTCTGCTTTATGTTACTATAATTTTGCCTTTTCTAGAATTTCCTAAAAATGGGATCATATACTATGCACTCCTTTATGTTTCACTCTCTAATTTAGCATCGTGATTTTGAGATTAATCCGTGTAATTGTGTATAACAATATTTGTTCCTTTTATTACTGAGTAGTATTCCATAGTATGGATATACTACAATTTGCTCATTCATTCACCAGTTATATGACACATTTTGGTTTTTGTTTTTTCAGTTTGGGGCTAATATAAATAATGTTACTTTGGAAATTTGTGTATATGTCTGTGATGGTTAATTTTATGTGTCAAGCTGATGGCCTATGGTGTGCCCAGATGTTTGGTGAAACATTATTCTGTTTGTGTCTGTGATGGGGTTTGTGGATGAGACACTTAAATGGTAGACTGAATAGGGCAGATGGCCCTAATGTGAGTGACCCTCGTCCAATCAGTTGAAGGTCTGATTAGAACAAAAAGCCTAACCCACTCTTGAAAAAGAGGGAACTCTGTTTGCCAGACTGGTTGAGCTTTAACATTGGCCTTTTCCAGCCTTCAGACTCAGACTGAAACATCAGCTCTTCTTGGGTCTCAAGCTTGAAAGCTTTCCAATTGGAACTTGGCTCTCCTGTGTCTCCAGCTTGCCAACTGCAGATCTTGGGAATTTTCAGCCTCCATAATCACATAAGCCAATTCCTTATAATAAATGTCTCCATCTACATAGCTATATCTATGTATATATACATATATAGTATATACACACACATCCTAATGATTCTGTTTCTCTGGAGAATCCTGGTTAATACAAAGTCTTTGTGTAGGCCTATTTTTAAAATTTATCCTGGATAAATACCTAGATATGGGATTGCGGGGTCATGAGTTAATTGCATGTTTAATGCTGATGTTTAACTGACAAAATGTTTTTTCTCAAAATGATTGTACCATTTTGCATCCTCACCAGCAATGTAAAATAAATAAAGTTGCTTCATATACTTGTCAAAATTCACCATTAGTTTTTTAGATTTTAGCAATTCTAGTGTGTGTATCATTGAATTTTTCATGTGAATCTCTCTGTTGGCTGGTGATATTAAGCATCTTTTAAAAAAATATATATGTTTTTATTGATTTTTAGAGAGACAGGAAGAGAGAGGGAGAGATAGAAACATCTCATTGATCAGCTGCCTCTTGCACGCCCCCTACTGGGGATTGAATGCACAACCGGGGCATGTGCCCTGACCAGGAATTGAAGCTGTGACCTCTTGGTTCATGGGTCGATGCTCAGTCCCTGAGCCACACCAGCCTGGCTTAAGCATCTTTTCATGTGATTATTGGCCATACATGTATCTTCTTTTGTTAACTATCTCTTCAATTCTTTTGCCCATTTAAAAAGTTTGGTTTGTTTTCTTAATATTGAGTTAAATTTATTCTTTATATGTTCTGGATACAAGGCTTTTATCAAAGATAAGACTTGAGCATATTTTCTCCCATTCTGTGGCAGGCAATTTCATTTTCCTAACCATGTCTATCAAAGAACAAGAACCTATTTTGTCTTTTATGGATCAATGCTTTTTGTCCTTTTTAAGCAACTTCCTGAAAGCTAATATGACAAATATTGTTTTCTTCATGAAGCTTTATATCTGTACCTAACATTTATGTCTAATTCACTTTAAGCTAAATTATGTATATGATGTGAGGTCAGTTATTATGTATTTTTTACCATGCAGATATCCACTTGTTCCAGTAACATTTATTTAAAAGAGTATCCTTTCCCCCATTCAATTGCCTTAACACCTATGCCCAAAACCAACTGACCACATATACTATGGGGGTCTACTTCTGAAATCTTGATTTTGTTTACTTAATCTTGATGTCTTTCATTATGCCCATGCCACACTGTATTAATTAATTTTAACATTATAGTAAGTCTTGAATCAGGTAATATAAGTTTCCAGATGTTATTTTTTTATTTTTATTTTTATCAAAGCTGTTTAGGTTATTGTAGATTCTTTTTATTTACATATGGTTGTTATAATCAACCTAGGAGTTGATTGGATTACATTGAATCTATAGATCAATTAATGAAGAATTGACATCTTAACAACATTGAGTTTTCTAATTCACGAACATATATACATGTACGTGTTTTTTAATTTAACCTTATAAATGAATGTCTTATAGTTTTTCTCAGTATTCAGACCTTGCATATCTTTTATGAAACGTATTTATAAATAGTTTATATTTTTACATTATTTAAAATGGAGTTTTAAATATTATTTCTTAAATATCACTTTCCATTTTATATAAATACAATCAAATTTTGTGTCCTGGCTTTGTAAACTGCAGTTTTGCTAAATGTACTCATTAATTGTAGTAACTTTTTGGAAGAGTTATTTTACAGTTTTCCACATACATAATCAGATCATCACCAAATATAGTTTTACTTATTTATTTCCCAATCAAATTGTGTGCCTTTTATTTATTCATCCATTCATTTAATATTATCCTTTTCTGCTGTCTGGGTCTTTCAGTATAATTTTGAACATAATGGTGGTAATTATTATAAAAGGTAATACTACTGAACAAATTAGAAATGGAAGAAAAAAAAAAGATCATTTACAAGCTAATTAATTTCACTTTTGCTCATAATAATATTGCCTAAAGAAAAAGAAGACTAAGAATATTATATAAATGTATATGTTTGATGGTAACACTAAAACAAAGATATTTTTAAGTCCTAAATATTGATAGTGACTACAAAACACTAAATATATTTAAATAAATAAAAATGGACATAATTCACTTAAATTTTCTAAGTTTCAGATTAAGGCACAGAGCAAAAAAAATCAATAAACTATCAGCATCTTTAGTAAAGACAGAATAAAGCATTAAAACACAAAATTAGAAATAATATGGATAAATAATCGGTCACTAATGGAATTCTGAAAACATTTACAAGCTACTTTAGGTCATCTTATGCAAAAAAACCCACAACTAAATGAAATGATAAGACTAGAAAAATAAAATCTACAAGCATTACTGGAAAAAAAGTAGAAACAAATCTCCGTAGAGAACTGGAGATTTGTAAATAAAATAATAACCCCCTACCTATAAATAACACCAAGTTCAGATAGTTTCACATGAAATCCTACCAAATCCATAAAGAACAGATCATTTTGATGGTAAGTCACCTATTCAAGACTACATAAAAAAGGAATTCTTTAAAATTATTTTCATAAAGTGTGAGTAATATTTTATCCATAATCAGGAAAAAGCACAAAAATAAAAAACTACGGAATAAATTCTCACTTATTGCTCACTACTGCAGCCCACTGATGCAATTCAGTGCAAGTTCACATGACTGATTTTTTAAAATGTTGAAAGGGCATTTAGACTGGATTCAAACCTACTTCTTCTTAAAACAAAATACCTTGATAAAACAGGATCCAACAGATATTTCGTTAAAATGTTTCCCAAGCAAATGTTTTATTTATGGTGCATTGCAGGTGCTCCAGTTAAAATCAGGAGGAGGGCAAAATGCTATAAATATTATATAAGATGCATCAGCTAGTGGGATTAACAAGAGAAAGATATTAGAGTTGTAACAATGTAAAATGAGGAGATAAATGTTATTTCAGACGGCAAATGATAAAAATGTGTTCCTCTAGTCCCAGGAGAACAAGTTCAAAAGCTACTACAAATAGTAAATTGTTGGGATATAAAATTAGCACTGGGAAAGCAATAGACATCTTCTACATAAAGTCCATTTGCAAAATCAAACATAAGAAAACTCCATTTTATATAATAGCAACAACAACAAAAAGATATAGCTAGAAATAAATCTAAAGTCAAACCTAGAGGTGTTTTGAAGGGCCCAAGTAGAGTTGAACAAGTAGAAAAATATATTAGGAAGTTTCAACTATAAAAAGGTGTCTACTCTTCCAAAGGTGTATTTATTTGCTATAAAATTTATAAATAAAGAATGAATGTGATCTCTAGTACTAACAGTTTTGTTGCTACTGTGTTTTGTTTTCTAAAATTAAGCAAATATGATTGAAAGTTTATATGGGAAAATAAGTGGGCAAAAATAAATAGCAATTTGGGCTAAGCAGTATAAATGGGCTGATGAATGGTGTTACTGCGTCTTCAGCTACCAAGAAAATGGATTCTGTGCTGCTCACTTAGAATACTGGGATGTAAAATAATTAGACACTCTTTGTGTTTGGAATATCTTCCTTCAGATTTTACACAATGAGCAATTTACTGTGCAGATTAGATAGTGGGTTCATGTAATGCCTAGCTGTTGTCTTGAAGTGATAACTTTTTAAAGTGCTGGTTCTTTGTCTTGCTTGAATGAGGATGCTTATTTATGAGTGTTTTCCGAAGACTAGACAGAGGAAGGAGGTTGCGTGTTTTAGACAAATCAATAAAAATACACATGCATAAAAAAATGAAGCACATCTGTAAAACACTACGACTTAGTTAAAAAAATAATAAAATAAATAAATAACTAGCAAAACATTGTAAAAAAATCTATTAAGGGACACTAGCCCTACACTAAATTAAAGTATACTTAATATACTTAGTAATTAACAGCATGTTATATTTGTATAGAAATAGAGAAAGCAATTAAATAAGATGGAAGTTCAGAAAGGGACTGGAATAAACATGGAAATTAGTGTATGATAAAGGTGACATCTAAAAATCAGTTAGCAAAAGCAAATTTCGAAAATAAAATATATTTTGTTTGGACAACTGGGAGTCATTTAAGGGGGAAAAAATACTATTTATATCTCTCTCACAGTATACACCAAGATTAACTCCAATTGGATTAAGGATTTAAATGGGAAAAAAAAAAAAAAATCCCACAAATGTCCCAGGTAAATATAAGCATATTTTTTATATTGAAGTTGGGTAGTACTTTCTAAAAAAGAGCCAAAATCCAGAGGCTTACATACAAAGAGGAATAAATTTTACTATATTATTTTTTAGATCATAAGCAGATTCAAAAGGCAAATGAAAAATTACGGAACATCTGTACAGTTTGTACCACAAAAGACTAACCTCCTTAAGATATAAAAAGCTTCTAGAAATCAAGATTAATAAGGTCAACAATCCAACTAAAAAATTAGCAAAGAACATGAACTGGCAGTTCTCAGAAAGACAAATACAAATGGCCTTTTAAAGTAGAAAATAATTTTCTGATTTTTCACTTATAATAAAAGAAATGGAAACACGCACTACAGAGATACCTTCCCTCACCTGCCAAAATTAAAGAAAAAGCATTGTTGGTGAGACTTTGGGAAAACAGCATTACCATGTGTTGCTGGTGAGTGTGATAAATGGTGTAATAGTTATTCAGGGAAATCTGACATTAGTTACTAAAATACAAGTACAATTATCCTTTGACTCATAATACTCACATCTGGATATTTGTCCTACAAAAATGCCTACATGCATTCTAAATGAGGTTACTCATCGAGGCAGTATAATAGTAAATAACTGGAAACAAACCATGTGCATAATGATAGGTAATTGATTAACTAGCCCAGGCTACATCTACACAATGGAATACTGTACATCTGTAAAAAAGAATTAGTATTGTCTTTATGTGCCAAGATAAAGTGATCTCCAATAAAATTTTAAAGTAAAAAAAAAGGTTAAATATTGTGCATGACATCTTTTTTTTAAAAACAAATTAAGCTAGTGAGTATATTTTCATATTTGCATATATTTGTATAAATACTGAGGAGATAAGAAAAAAATTAAGAAAAATATCAGTATACAGTGGAGTAGAATGAGGTGGAAACTTGGTATAAAAAGGTTTCTGAACATGTATTTTGTATTTTGATTTTTGAATCATGTACATATATTACCTATTCAAAAAAATGTCAAATGTGAAAAAACAATAAGAGTATATCCCTGTTTTCTAAATTTTCAGTATATTTTAAATGATAGTTAAAATTCATTTTTCTTTTTTAATTGAGTTTATTGGGGTGACACTGGTTCACAAAATGAAAAGGGAACCCACTGAATGGAACGGCATATTTGCCAATGATACATCTGATAAGGGGTTAATTTCCAAAATACAAAGAAAACTTATACAGCTCAACACAACGAACACAAACAACTCAATTAAAAAATGGGCAAAGGACCTGATTAGACACTTCTCTAAAGAGGACATACAGATGGCCAAGAGACATATGAAAAAATGCTCAACATCGCTAATCATCAGAGATGCAAATTAAAACCACAATGAGGTATCACCTCACACCTACCAGAATGGCTCCATCAACAAGTCAACTAACAACCCGTGCTGGCGAGGGTGTGGAGAAAGGGGACCCTAGTGCACTGCTGGAGGGAATGCAGACTGGGGCAGCCACTATGGAAAGCAGTATGGAGGGTCCTCAAAAAGTACAAATGGAACTACCTTTTGACCTAGTGATCCCACTGCTAGGAATATATCCTAAGAAACCCGAAACACCAATCACAAAGAATTTATGCACCCCTCTGTTCATAGCAGCGCAGTTTACAATAGCTAAGATCTGGAAACAGCCCAAGTGCCCATCAGCAGATGAGTGGGTAAATTGATTTTTCTACTTGATTTTTAATCATATGGTTACATGTGGAAAAAATTTACTGGATAAACTGGATATTAGAGGATTTATTTTTCTCCTAAATTCAAAAGTGTTCTATTAATGATTGTCTCCAGCTCTTTGTGCGGAACAGTGTTCTTTGTTTATTTCATTTAGCCATTGAAGACTGGAATAAACTACTGCGAAACGGAATTTGTAACAGTTCGGACTATAGAAAAGGTTTAATTTTCTGCTGGAAGTAAAAGGGCAAAAAATCCTTTGTACTCCAGCTGTAATTACAGTATAATTCGGTGAAATATCCAATATTAAATTCATCAGGCAACAGAAAAGCAGGTTATAAAAACCCATTTTGTCAATTCAATTTTTAAAGCACAAAAGCTGCAAGCATGTTTAGTTCTTCAATGCTACAAAATGGATTCTCCAAATAACAGAATGATATTCACATTTATTAACAACATGATAGATCATTGCCTGATTTTTAACTAAATACAGTTGATCTGCTTGCATAGTCTAGGTATATTTCTACTTTAAATTAATCCATCTTACATATACCTTAAAATATGATAAAACAAGTAATAATTTAACCAAAAGGAACTGAACTGTCATATAAATAAGTAAATGGAGTAAAAGATACTTAAACATTTTTAACACTAAGTATTAGGGAAAAGGAAATAAAATATTGTTATTATAGGATTCAAATCAAATATCACAGATTCCATGTTTTCAACTCTGCATTTTTAAATAAAAAAAAAAGAGACATGATACCTTGTAGCATATGCTTATTTCAGGACAGGAAGACTCCATCTACAAGGACACACTACATGGATCAAGTCAAAATCTTTACTGAACCTTTCAGCAGCCCTGTAAGATTCATCCCCAGTGTCAGTAAAATTTGTAATACGTAGGAAAACCCCTGCTGTGCTTGTAGAGGTCAACAACAAAAAGGACTGGCTAGAACCAGATCATTCCGAGATGGAGGAAAAATTGACCAGAGACACACCTCAAAGGTCATTACACCATCATTACAATGAAAACTGACACCACAAGTAGAAGGGGGGCCTAAGGGGACAAATGCCATGACACTTCTGAAACAGACCATCTTAGGAACCATGTCCCCTCTCAACCAGAAGGCAGAGTCAGAATTTGGCACCATAAAGCTTGGAGATGACTTCCCCTCCTTGGAAACACATAAAATTTCAAGACCTAACTCTCGAATTGGCCCGTGTCCGCTAACACACGTGCTTTTTGCTGCTTTCACAGTGGCACCTGCGCCCTGGCCTCTTTCTTTTTTCTCTACCCAAGTAAAACTTGCTTTATTCTCACTCCAATTTATCCTTGAAACCTTTCCTTGGTGAATCAAGGACCTGGAGGTTGCCCGTCACGCAAAAGCTCCTGGACTGTGCTGGGGCAGGGCCGTCCCCTGGTGTGGAAGTGGTCCAGTAACAGTTAGGGCATAAAGGAAGATATTGGGTGTTCTGCTAATTTAGTACTGTGATATGTGAAATCACATATTTTTCTTTAAAAAAAGCAAACCCTAAAGTTTGTTCACTGTCTTTACAATTCAACCTGTGGAACAGATCACCCCATGCTAGTCATATATTTAAAGTAAATAAATCATAATACTAGCAAATATTTGGGACATAAACCTTTGGATTTTGGGAGGGAGCCTAAATAGATTTCATTCCATTGGCTTTAGCCTGGCATTAGATCTGTAGCTCTCAATTTTGTCACCAGGCTTTAATGTCATCATTCAAGCCATTGATAAAATACTGAAATATTAAAAATTGAGTACAGAACCTTAAACCTGTGACCACAGAATTTACTTCTGGCTGGCACTAATAATAATGACAGCTAACCTTTACCTAGTGTTCACTATGTACCAGGAGATATTCCAAGCAATTCAAAAATATCAATTTATGTAATAGTAATTAAATAATATCAATCTGAATTAATTTTTTATCACACAATACTCTCTCTGAGATAGATATGATAATTAATTGCACTTTACATATAGGGTCACAGAAGCACAGAAATGTCAAATAGCTTGCCCACAATTATATAACTAGAAAGGGGCAGGGTTAGGATTCAAACCCAGGCCCTGAATACCATGTTTTTAAGCGCCATGTTTTGGTCATACTGATTGTGGCAGTTTTGAATCTGACAGCATACTTTGTTGCATAGTCTTAACTCCCCCATCTTGGCTGAGAAATATTTTAAAGATACTGTGGAGTGCCTTGCTGAGATTAATACTCCCGTATTAGTTTCTTATTGGTGGCAGAAAACAACACAAATTTGTAATCTTACAGTTCTTCGGGTCAAAAGCCTAAAATGGGCAGGCAGGGCTGCATTCCTTCTGGAGACCTTAGGTGAGGATATATTTCTCCTTCATTCCCAGCTTTAAGATGCAGCCTACATCCCTTGCCTCATGGACCTTCATCACTCTGACCTCTGCTTCCGTCATCATATGTCCTCTGACTCTGACCCTCCTGCCTCTCTCTCTTACGAGGATCCTTATAATTACATGGGGCCCATCTGGATAATCAAGGATCAGCTCTCCATCTCAAGCTCTTTAATTTAATCACATCTGCAGGGTCCCTTTTACCAGGTAAGTTAACATGTTCACAGGTTTGGGAGGATGGTCATTATCCTGCCTACCACAATGAGGAAGAACCGCCTCACTCAGGAAAATCATGTTCCATGATTGTGCGCTTAAATCATTTCTGCTGATTAAAAGTGCATTGTCTCCCTACAGCTTCAAGAATTTTTAACAAACATGGGACAATCTCATCTTCAAATGGTGTTTACTATTGCCCTCATACGTGAATCATCGGCCTGATGAAAATGTATCTGTTCATATTATAAAAGAAACAAGTGTTGTGGAGTCTTAATCCTGGACCTTTTAAAATTTTGGAGGGGTACTCTTCCTCTTGTTAGTTGTTTAACTAGTTTCTTTCTTCCAACTCTTTCCATTGTTTCCCCAGCTGCCCTCCCCATTTTGAATCTCTTTGGTTATAACTCTCTTTACAGCTCACTCGGTAATGAACACATGCTTTTTGAATGACTTCCCCTTGAGATATAAATGATGAAATTAAAATGAGATTAAGCAGAAAAGAGCAATTTGAAAATGCTGTCGCTGGGGAGTACAGAGTCCCTTCCTGGCTGCCTTTGTCAAGAGAAATGCTGCCACATGACACATCTTCAGTCTAGAGACGCACAGTTCTTTATACCTTTCATAGGAACAAGCATTTAATAAACATGAAGTTTTGATTCATCATCCTAGGCACTCTCATAGCCAAAATGCTGGCACAGCCTTGGTCAAGATGTACCTCCTCGAAGAGAAACAAGATGGCGGCGCGGGCAACAGCCGCACCTGCCGCCTCCCGCAACCGCATCAAAATCACAACTAAAACACAGAACCACCGTCACTCAGAGCCTCCTGACATCCAGCTCAGCAGAAGCCGCACAACCAGGGAGCTGAAGCAGCACCGAGACCGGGAGGAGGGGCGGGGACGCGGGAGGGACAGGGCTGGATCCCGGAGATGCGGCCGCGGACCCACACCCGGTGCCGCGGGTAAATCCGGGAGGGAATCTCGGCGGCGGGGGTTTCCCGGAGGAGCGAGGGGTCCCAGCCCCACAGCAGGCCCCAGCCCAGGGCACCAGGGCCGAGAAGAGACGTCCCCCCAGCTTCAGGCTGTGAAACCAGCGGGGACTGTCCCTGAGGGTCGCGGAGGCCGCGGGAGCCCCAGCAGCTCCTCTAAAGGGCCGCGCGCGGACTCACTCGGACGCTCCCTCTGAGCCCAGCGCCGGGCAGCGGCCTGAAGGGACCCGGGACACTCGGGGGGAACTAACCTGCCTGAGACCCGGGCGGGAGGCGGAGGGCGGCTTCCTCCCAGGCAGAAGGGCTGGCGGAGGCCATGGCTCCTGTGGCGAGTCCTCCCCGCACAGCCGGCAGGCAGGCGCCATATTTGAGTCGCCAGCACCTGACTCTCACCTTTGGCCCCGCCCCGTGACTCCCGGAGGCCCCGCCCCTCCCCACCTGCAGCTCACCCAGGCCATTTCCAGGGGCTTTTCTGTGCAAGTGGCCTCTCGAGCCTCATGCTTAGGACTTTCCTAAAATCTCTCAAACAAGCAGCAGCGGGACCATACGCCTTGATAAGCGGCCCCAGGCCTGGCACTAGCGGCAGCTGCATTGGCTCATAGCTTGGCCTCTCCTGGGCACCTCCAAGCCCAGCACAAGGAGCAGCCAACTGTGGTTTGCTGTGTAGCTCATGCTGGGTGGCCCTGGGCAAGGCACTGGCACAGGCTGACTTTGCACCTCCCGGGAGGCCCCAGAGACAGTGCACCTGGTGGTCAGACTCGACCACCCCGGATTACAACCCTACCACATCCACGAGTGACGAGGGGCGCACTTGGTGAACACCAAGGATCCACTGAAGTAAATCCTGCTCCATAGGGTGTCTCCAGCACAGCAGCCCTCTGCTTGTAGCTGCAGCTGGTCCTCACAGCCAATTGGTGTGGGGATCAATTCCTCCCAGTGACCCCAACAGCAACCAAGGCTCAACTACAACAGGACAGTGCACACAGCCCACACAGGGGAGCACCTAGAGGGCCCAGCTCAGGTGACTGGGGAGGCTGAGCCACTGCATCCTACAGGACACCTACTACACAAAGCCACTCTACAAATTCCAGGAGACATAGCAGCTCTACCTAATACATAGAAACAAACACCAGGAAGCAGCCAAAATGGGGAGGCAAAGAAACATGTCACAAAGGAAAGAACAGAAGAAATCTCTAGAAAAGGAACTACATGAAATAGATCCAAGTAAGCTAACAGATACAGAGTTCAGAATTTTGTTTATAAGAATGTTTAAGCATACTATTAGGGAACTGAGAAAATCGATAACATGATAAAGTACCAATTTGAAATGAAGGCTACACGAACTGAAATGAAGCACAATTTACAGGGAACCAACAGTAGAGTAGAGGATGCTGAGAATCAAATCAGCAATTTAGAATATGAGGAAACAAAAAACACCCAACCAGAAGAGCAAAAAGAAAAAAGAATCCAGAAATATGAAGATAGTATAAGGAGCCTCTGGGACAACTTCAAGAGGCCCAACATTCGTATTATTGGGGTGCCAGACGGAAAGAGAGCAAGAAATTGAAAACCTATTTGAAAAAATAATTACAGAAAACTTCTCCTACCTGGGGAAAGAAATGGATTTACAAGTCCAGGAAGCACAGAGGGTCCCAAACAAGAGGAACCCAAAGAGGCTCACAGCAAGAAACATCATCATTAAAATGCCAAAGGTTAAAGACTAAGAGAGACTCTTAAAAGCAGCAAGAGAAAAGCAGTTAGTTACCTACAAGGGAGCCCCCATACGACTGTCAGCTGATTTCTCAACAGAAACCTTGCAGGCCAGAAGGGAGTGGCAAGAAATATTCAAAGTGATGAACAGCATGGAACTACAACCAAGATTGCTCTACCCAGCAAAGCTATCATTTAGAACTGAAGGTCAGATAAAGAGCTTCTCAGACAAGGAAAAGCTAAAGGAGTTCATCACCACCCGACCAGCACTACAGGAAATGTTGAAGGGTCTTCTTTAAGAAGAAGCTAATGAGGAAAAGAATCTGATGAACTAAATAGATAAAGAGACATTGACACAGGCAACAGACGATCATATTTCAGAGGAAAGAGGGAAGGGGGGTGGAGGGTGGAAAAAGATTAACCAAAGAAGTAATATGCATATATGCATAGCCCATGGACACAGTCAATAACGGGGTGAAGGCCTGGGGAGGGGGTGGGAGCGAAGAGGAAGGGGTCAATTGGGGGGAAAATGGAACACCTGTAATACTCTCAACAATAAAGATAAATTAAAAAAAATAAAATAAAATAAAATAAATGACAATATCATTAATTTTTAACAAACTCACTAAACCTTTTCTGTTCCAAATGAGCGCCACCTTTCAAAGTCGTCGCTGTGGAAAGCTATGCATTTTATTCCAGTGGACATGATGCTTCTCATACTATATTCGTGGTCTCATTTTTTTTTTTTGAAATTGACTTTAGGGTTTATTTAGAAGTCATATAAGAAAACCAGCCATGCTGCACCAGAGTGAACTTGTATTTGACTAAAATTAGCCATAAAAGTCGTATTTTAGCCCTCTCACTTGTAGTTTATAAAACTAAATCCAAGAGACCAAATCCTACCATTCACTCCTTTTCTCATCAAGTGGGTTCATTAATTTTTAAAGCAATTTATAACCACCATTTTCCACCCACCCCCACCAACAACATTCTCCAGTAAAAGCTGGACTAGAAAATATGGCTAAAGTACTGAGCTGAAGTGAGGATTACCTAACTCACCCCAAATCTAAATGTTGGCACAATTTTAGTGGGTGGGTTGGTGAGGGGGGGGCAATGAGAAGGGAAGGGGAAAGACCGAACATATAAACAGAGAGTTAATGTGACCTGCAGAGCAATCAATCGATATATCAAAACAGTACATAGAAAAGGATGCCAGTCTATCCCACTAAGAGATTCAGTGGTAAAAGACAGCACCAGCAAGAAGGATGGCCAGCACTTGTACTAAACGAGGGCCCTGGGCACTGTCCAAATACAAATATTGCATGTTGACAAGAAGTCCAAAGTGCCCACTATGTCTGAGCAATGAGGCAAAACTGTGGGCAAGAAAGCAAGGGGGAGTGTCACTCGTGAGCAGTGACTCTGCTCAGTAGTGAAATGCGGCTGCCATATTTCAGAGTCTGAAGTATCACATTAGCAGTAAAAAAGCAATGGGGGAAAACAGAAATTTCCTTCTGTGTGTGAGAGGAGAAAGAAATATTGGCACTACTACCAGTAATAGATGCTTTAAAAAACAGACCTTTGTTTACTTTTTTTTTTTTACTTTAAAAAAAAAATTCTTTATTGATTTCAAAGGGAGGAAGGGAGAGGGAGAGAGAGAAACATCAATGATGAGTGAGTCGTCACTGATGGGCTGCCTCCTGCTTGGTGCCGACTGGGGATCCAGCCCACAACCCAGGCATGTGCCCTGACTGGGAATCCAACTGAGATCTCCTGGATCCTAGGTCGATGCTCAACCGCTGAGCTACTCCAGCTGGGCACAAACATGATTTTTAAAAATTGAAGCAATAAAAATAATTAGAATTGGGGGCTGTATTCAGCTTTTAAGACAGGTGGTAGTCATTCATTCTTTGGAGATACTGATACATTTTTTGGCATAAATAAGAAAGACAATTAGACTAATTATAATGAAATGACTGTGATTTTCTATCAGTGCAGATGCTTCACTTTCTAACTTTAAAATTATTCACATCCTCCTGGGACAGGGCAACAATTATACTTGCAGAGTAGATTGGAAACAAAATATGAAGACAGGATGGCACTAAATGAGGAAGAACTGGATAAAATAGTGACTCTGGACAGATGAAAAGATGAGTGGCAATAAAGGACATGAGAACTGCACTCCTTTGGTATTTAAACTGTTCTTTCTTGTCTGTTGGGGCTACTTTCTTGAAAACATGAAGACAAATTTTGTTAATTTCTGACTCATTTTAAGTTGCTCACTACACAATCTTTGCATAATGCTTCTTTGTTTTCAATTACATGGTGTCTATTTAATGAATTGTGAACCATGAAAATACATTTGCTGATAGTCATACTTGTACATGTGTCATCAACCCTACTTGGGGCTTGTGATGTGGGAGGATGGTGACAGAAGACCATCATTTATCTGCAATATTCTGACAGCCATTTAGTTGGTTCTTTCATTTGTTTCAACAGATCTGTACCTGGTGCCTACTCTGTACTCTCTACCAAAAGCTGGAGCTATAAAGATGAATCAAAAGCAGTATCTACTTCCAAGGAACTTATTCTTGAGTAGAGGAAACTAAACACATTAAAAAAAGGTGTCAATGGCATTATACACGTGTTTGCGAAACAGTCCTTCCAGACAGAAAGTGAGATATTGTTCGAATTTAGTTTGGAAACATCTAACCTTGCCTCTACCCAACTTATTATCCACCCTGAGAGTAATCATTATAAAATACAAGTCTAATCCTTGCTTCAATTATTGAAGTATCTATGTATCACCAACTAGACAAAATCCAACAGGTTCTCTATATGCCCTTATAAGAAAGCAGCAGTTGTGAAAGTGTGCTTGGGGAACCAAAGGGGAGGACGGGAGATCCCTCAGACCCCTTCCCTAGGTCTGAAAGGCCAGTATTATGTCCATGATAATCTTGAAACGCTATGGGTCCTTTTCACCCTCATTCTCTCCCAAATGTACAGGCGAGTATTCCAGACCCTGCATAACCTGTGATACTGCAACAGATTGCTTAAAGAAGCAGGCATGAGAATCCAGATGTCTTCCATTAAACCAGATAATAAAGAAATATGTAGCATTATGAAATTAAATTTGCTTTGTTTGGGAAAAATTACCATTTAGAAAATATAGTATTTATGTTAACATGGAATGGGTTTATCATTCTTTTTCAAAACAAATTAATAAATATTTAAATACGTCTCAGCTTTAATTTTAGGGTGGTAAATATCAGTAGATGCAAACCACCAATACAAGTACTTTGGGCTTCTCAATCATTTTTAAGAATGCCAAGGGGGTCCACGGACCAAAAAGTTTGAGAACTGCTACAATAAGGATTACAAGTTACAGGCTGGCCTTGTCTCAGACTGCTGTTTCCACTTACTCTGGGCTCCAATCACACTGAGACTTTGCATTTTCCAGGATATGTCATGCTGTCCCTCCCTCTCGTCAGACACAGACCATGGGTTATTCTCTGTCGGCTTCTCGCCCTGCCTGGCACCACCCACAAATCGGGCTGAGGCTTGATGGGGTGAAGCTGAGGAATGCGGGATGCATGCCCAAGGGCCCAGAAGACAAGGCTCCTCAGGTGGCTCTGTGCTGCTCTGCTGTTCCTCCTCCAATGATACTATGCTCAAACATTTTTCCTGGAAGCCCATCTAAACCTTACGTCTACCCAAATACAGTCTCTCCTGTCCCTCTACTTTCACAGGACCCTCTGCTGGTAACTCAAAGAACATACATTTTGCTGTTTCAATTATTTGTTCACTAAGAAAACTGTTCTAGAATAGAGATTTTTTTTTCTCTTTTGATTCCAAATGGCACCCTGAAATTTCTGCTTTCCTAGAAGTTCACTTCAGGATAGTTACTGGTTTACAAGTCTGTGGGGTGTTATTTCTATGAAGGCAGAAAATAAGGCAAGCCCACTACATGAGGGAGGTAGGATAGCATTTCAGAAAGGATTCTCCTGACTCCCCAAAGGCACTGAGGCAATCAGACACAGAGTCCTCTTTGAATGCCACGCTCAGTCAGGCTGCCACACTGCTGGCCTGTAGGAGTAACTGCAGCATGTGGAGAGAAAGACAAATTCTGCAGGATTTCACTTATAAGTGGATCCAAAACCCTAAACAGAACAAATGAACAAACAAAACAGAAGAGAAACAGACCCATGAGATGGAGAGGACAGGCTGATGGATACCAAGGGAGGAGGTTGGCGGATGGGAAAAATAAGAATCAGGGTAATCATTTCAAAACCACTGTGTTGCTCGGTTTCAAAGCATGCCAGTAGGCAAAGGCAGGTGGCTCCCACTCCACTCCTTTAAAAATAGAAGTAGTTACAGTGATGTCCTGAGATATTCCAGTGGCTCTGGAAGGTTTCTTCTAAAAAAATCTCTCTCTTAGACTAGGAAGTTCCTCTTAGATTAAGAAAATAGCTTCTGGGAAAATTAAGCTTATCAGTCAGCCATGTCTGAGAGTGAATTACTTTACTCTTTTAATCAAATTGCTCCTGCTTTAATAGCTTGGTGCAGATTATAGTGTTGTGGGTCATCCTGTCCGCCTAAGCTTCACATATACTTGCGGCCCATAAGGTAGTGAAGCAAAAAGGAACTCTCCTTCCTCTCTGGTTGAACACACTTGCTGATCACAGCAGAAGTTGACTCTGCTGGGACTTGCAATGCCCTGACCCTATCGGATTTGCCCCCTTTACCTTCCCCTGTGCCCTTAATTCCCTTTTTGGTAGTTACATTTGCCGTTCCCTATTATAACAATTTGGTCATGTAGAATCGAAGCTCCTTGCCCCCAAACTCTCCAGGGTCCTCAACCGGCCAACGAATTCAGGTTTTAGTTGAGTCTGGGTATTTGCCTGCTCCACTCCTGTCTTCGAGTATCTGAGACAGAGAGAAACAAATGCCCGTGCTGTCTCCTTTCACTTTCATGGTGCACAGGCACAGGCGGGCCCTCTCTGCTTCTAGGCGACAACTCTCCATGCCCCTCTTGGACTCCTTCCTCCACTCACGGGGTTGGCTAGTCCACACCTTCTCGAGCCTCAAAGGCCCTGCACGGCTTTCATCTCCCTCACTCACAGCTGATCTCCTTCCTTCTTCTTTCACTGGCGAATGGGAGCAATTAGAAGAAAGTCTGCGCGTTCGCCACCAGCAAAGCTGACAACCTCCTCGCCTCTGTGCTGAATATCCTGTCTGCCTCCTGTGACAATTCCGCTGCCTGTGCACTGAATCCTACGCCTTAGGCCTATTCAAGACATTCTTCCTAAAGCTTCTATCTCCCCTGCATGATCAGTTTTCACCCTCACCCTAAATCACTGTCACTAGCAGATAACGCCCAGTGGAAATCCAGATTTAAAAAGGGTTATCTTGACCCCGTTTCCCCTTCTGATGGCAACTGCATTGCATCTGTAGCTCACCGTGCATAATGTGGACATTTTAATAACATTAAGTGTTCCAACCCCTGGACACTGCATGTCTTCCCATTTATTTCTGTCCTCCTTAATTTATATCATTAATGTTGGGGACTTTCCACTCTACAAGTCTTTTACTTCGTTCGCTAAGTTTATTCTAAAGTATTTTATTGTTTTGGGTGCTACTGTATATGGGATTGTTTCCTTAATTTCCTTTTGAATAGTTCATTGTCAGTTGCCCTGAATCCAAAACCAGACAAAGACACTACAAGAAATCTGCAGTCCACTATTCCCGGTGAATATACAGTGTTACCTCAGTTTTCGAATGTCTCCGTGGACAAACATCTCGGGTTACCAACGCCGCAAACCCGGAAGGAAATGCTTCGGTTTTCGAACATGCCTTGGAAGTTGAACATGCCACACGGCTTCCGCTGAGGGCAAGATCCCGAGGCCCAGCTGTCTGCTGCTGGTGCTTCGGTCTCCGAATGTTTCAGAACTTGAAGGGTCTTCCGGAACGGATTACATTCGAAAACAGAAAACAGGGGTACCACTGTAGATGCAAAAATCCCCAATTAAAGAACTTGCAAACCAAATTCAGTAGCACATTAAAAGGACAATGTACCATGACCATATGGGCTCTATCCCAGGGAAGCAAGGATGGTTCAATATAAGCAAATCAATCAAACAGGTACACCATTTTAACCGAATGAAGACTAAAAATCACATGATCATCACAATAAATGCAAAAAAATTGACAAAATTCAATACCCTTTCATGATAAAAATTCTAAAAAACTGAATGTAGAAGGAATTTGCATCAACATAATGAAGGTCACATAGGACAAGTCCACAGCTAACATACTAAACAGTGAAAAACTGAAAGCTTTACAGTTGTTTTTTTAAGATCCTTAAAAAGGCAAGGATTGTTTCCCTTGTTGCTCCTACTGAATGCAGTACTGGAACTCCTAGACAGAGAAATGAGGCAAGAAAAATAAATAAAAGGCATCCAAATTGGAAAGGGAAAAGTAAAAGTAACTGTTTGCAGATGACATTACCTTACATATGGAAAACTATAAAGACTGCAAGCTTACGAACACACAGACACACTTGTTAGAACTAATAAATTCAGCAAGTTATGGGATACAAACGTCTACCTTCTTCACGCGACTCAGTGGGAAGTCCCAGCAGGTGAGCAGAGGGAGAACACACTGGGGAATGAGTCTCTCTGGCTCCCTCCTTATCAGTTCTCTGAGGGATGGCGCAGGATAGCTCCTGTCAGGTCAGACTCTCCGCACTGCCCTTTCTGTCTCAGCTCTTTGATAACTGCTCCTTCTTCCCCACCTTTAGGCCCAGAAGCATAATCTCTTCCTGTTCCTTACAGCCCCGAGGGCCTGACCTTTCCCTCCTGATTTCCCTACAGCCTTCTCTCATCTTGTCCAGGTCCCACTTACAAACTGTTTCAAACTGCCCAGGTGATAGGTGCTTCCTGCCAGTGAGCTGACTAATTCACCTCACACTCACGTTCAGCGTATGAGGAAATGTTATTATTTCCACTTTCAAAATATATTCCAAACCTAATGAGTTTCCACCATCTGTACCATGCTCACCCTTGCTTAAGCCACGGTAATTTCTCACCTGGATTAGAGCAATAGTTCAGTACTTCTGCTCTCTCTTCCTACCCCATTCTATTCTCTACACAGCAGCCAGGGTCACCTTTCTAAAAAGGAAGCCTGATAATGCCAGTCCCTTGCTCACAAGCTCCTAAAGGCTTTCCACTACACGCAGAATGGAATAAAAATTAAAATTCCTCATAATGGACAGACAAAAAGGCGGTGTTTAGCCGGCCTTTGCTTCTCCTAAGCCCACTGTCCGACTCTCCGTAATGCTTACCTGCATTGTTTCGGTCACAGGGGCTTCCCCAAAGTGCCATGAACACTCATATTATGCCACTGTTTTAGAGCATTAGCACTCAATGTCACTGTATAGGGAGCACTCTTATCCCAGATATTTGTATGCTCCATTTCTCCTTTCTTTCAGCTCTCTGCTTAAATGTCATCCCATAAATGAGACTTTCTTTGAATGCACTATCGAAAATAACAACCTCCATTCTCTATCTACTTACACAGCTTTGTTTCTCTCCATACGATTGGTCACTGCCCCATATGATCTATGTATTGACTCGTCTATTGCCTTTTCCCACTATGAGTGACAGGATTACCGCTCTGATTCACCAGTGTACTGTCAGAACCTAGAACAGCACATGGTGTGTCTTTAGAAGCTCTAACTAAATTTATGGTGAAAGAATGAATGAACAAATGGGAATGGAAACAGACCAAATGGATCAACTAAATGAAATGCAAACTTTAATGAACAGCCAATTCATAGTTTGCTGAGTGAGCACCTAGAAAAAGACTCAAACTAATACAATAGCATCACATTAAAATAACCTGATCCAACCTCTAACAGTGGCACTGTTCCTTGAAAGGGGACTAGGAATGTTTATAGAGCCAATTAACAAGGATTCCTCCCCTGCATCAGGTCAGGATGGGCATAATAGGGTTTATTGTTCTAGTTGTCTTGTAACTTTTTTGATTTTCTTTTGTTTTGTTTTTCTGGCCCATGGCAGAGCAAGATTCCTTGTTAATGAACATTATCTGACACACAACACACACACATACAAAAAAAACTACCATGCAATCTGTCATACACAGAAAGGGGTATACAAAAGTATATTGTCAAAGAATAAATAGCAGAAAGAATAACAACATACCTATGTCGAGAGTAAGCTATAAATATTACCAAGAGTTTTCTAAGTTTCCTCTCTTCTAGATTTTAACATCCTCCTAACAATTATCCTGAACTTTTAGTCAACTATATCCTTGCTGTTTCAAATAGCTTTATTGCATAGGAAAACTCTAAAGGGCTGCATAAAAATGAAATCATCCACTACTCCTTTCTCATTTGTGGTTTTACTCATCCTCGCGTTATGATTCACTCTTATTGCTGTATTTAATTTTAATTCACTAAGCCTGATTTGTGTGCATTATCCCATTATAGAAATGTATGCTAATTTATTTATCCACCTGACTCTGGATAAGCTTTCAGGTGGTTTTCAGGCCGCTGCGCCATTCTTTGGAAATCACTGTGGATGCCCTTTCACGGGCCTTTCCATTCCGATTAGACTTGGAACCCTTCCCTCTTTAGAAAACTTTATAATTCTATGTTTAATCAACGCTGGATTGATCGTGCAATTACTCTGAGGGAAGCCTTGTTTTCCGCGTTCTTAGTCAGCAGTTTACTGTAGCCCTTGAAAATTTACTGACATCACCCTCGATCATTCATTTGGAAAAGCTCCGAAGTGAACGCAGCAATCGCCATGAGCTGGCTCCGAAGAGCACGCTTTTCCTGACAGTCCCAGCGCCCAAGCCTCTCACCTACTGGGGGGTTTATTGAAAATATTTTGATAGCTTTAGACCATCAGAGAAGAATTTCTTTCTCATGACAGTATGTTGGTGTCTGTCCCCTAAGAATCTGAAACTGAGAGGCGGTGGAACAAGAAGAGAAAGTGCGCTTCTTCCAAATCCGTGAGGCGGTCACTCAGCCCAGGGTCCCCTCGAAACCGACCCGGGGATGCCAGCCTTGACTGCGCTGTGGGACGAAACTGCACTTCTCCTGAAAGCAGAAGCGATAACAAACAGAAACACGGGACGCGCGGGCAAATTTGCGCTTCACACAGAGAGTGAGCACCTTAGTAGCAGCCATGCTAACCCAGTATTGGCAACCACTCCTTCTGAACATACTCACTGTCCAAACTCAGATGCGATCAGCGAGGCTCTGTGCACTGTCCCCGTCGCCCCTCTGGCTTTTCTGCCAACCGGAGCCTCAGGGTTTCCCGCAGCCGCGTGACGGGGCCGAGGCCGCCTGCGCTTCGGAGCTCAGTCCTCTGCGGGCCTGGGCCACGTCACCGCATCTGCTCCCTCGTGTCGGAGCAGGACGCTGTCTCCCAGCCAGTCCCTGCGAGTCCTGGGGCAGGAGCTCTTGCTAAGGAGGAGCCGCTCTGTCGCCAGGTTTGCAGGGGGACTGTCCCCAGAGGGCAAAGCGTTCAGCCTCGGAGCAGGGCCTGCCAGAGGCTGAGAGGGTCAGACAGCTGGGGGGCGGGGCCTGGGGCTCGGGGCTCGGGAGCTGAGCGGCCCCCAAACACCGCGAGACCCGGGGGCGGGCGCCTTTTGATCCTTATCCGCTGCCATAGCCGCCGCCCGCCAGCTCGCCCGGACCGTGGCCTGCCCAAAATGGCGCCCAGCGCTTAGGCCACCTTCCTCTCAGCCGCCGCCTCCCTTCGCCAGCCTTCTAGAACTTTCCCGCCACAGCCGGGCCGCAGCGCGCGACACCCGAGATGTCTGGCCCCGCGAGCGCCACGCGTGGCCCAGAGCAGCAGCCGGAAGCCGAGGCCGGGGCGGAGGCAGCCCCGGGTCTGCCTTGGAGCGCGCAGTCTCGAGGGGGCCCGAGGTGGCCCGGAGGCGGCGACAGTGCCGGGGACGGTAGCGGCCCGCTCCTTCACAGCATGGACCGTCCCGACACGGACACGGACACGGACACGGAAACGGAGGGTGAAAGCATCGTCTCTGAAACCACGGAAGACAGTTCCGAAGCCACAGGCGAGTACTGCGACCGCGAGGAGGACGGGGACGAGGCGGCGGGAGGAGCGCGCGCCCCCCAGCCCTTATCGGATGAGGACCGGGCCCTGGAGGACTGGGTGTCCTCGGAGACCTGTGCCCTGCCCCCGCCGCGCTGGCGCGTCCTCACTGCCCTTCGCGACCGGCAGCTGGGCTCGAGCGCCCGCTTTGTGTACGAGGCCTGCGGGGCGAGAGTGTTCGTGCAGCGCCTGCGCCTGCAGTACGGGCTCGAAGGCCACAGCGGCTGTGTCAATAGTGTCCACTTTAACCAGCGTGGCACCCGGCTGGCCAGCAGCAGCGACGACCTCACAGTGATAGTGTGGGATTGGGTGCGCGAGCAGCCGGTCATGGCCTTTAATTCCGGCCACAGAAATAACGTGTTTCAGGCCAAGTTCCTTCCCAACTGTGGCGATTCCACCCTGGTCACATGTGCCCGCGACGGGCAGGTGCGCATAGCGCAGCTGCCTACTCTGCCGCACAGCAGGGTTTCTAAGCGTGTGGCCCAGCATAGGGGCGCCTGCCACAGGCTGGCCCTGGAGCCAGACTCCCCGTTTAAGTTCCTGACTTCGGGCGAAGACGCGGTCGTCTTCGCCATCGACCTCAGACAAGACCGCCCGGCTTCAAAATTGGTGGTCACCAAAGAGAACGAGAGGAAAGTGGGACTGTACTCCATCTTTGTGAATCCTGCCAACACTTACCAGTTCGCTGTGGGTGGAAGAGACCAGTTTGTAAGAGTTTATGACCAGAGGAAAATTAATGAGGCTGAGAATAGCGGGGTACTCAAGAAATTCTGTCCCCATCACCTGGTGGACTGTGATGCCAAAGCGTTCATCACCTGCCTTGTGTACAGCCATGATGGCACAGAGCTCCTGGCCAGTTACAACGATGAAGATATTTACCTCTTCGACTCCTCTCAGTGTGACGGAGCCCAGTATGTGAAGAGATATAAGGGACACAGGAATAATGCCACAGTCAAAGGTGTCAATTTCTATGGCCCCAGAAGTGAGTTTGTGGTGAGCGGTAGTGATTGCGGCCACATCTTCCTCTGGGAGAAATCATCTTGTCAGATCGTGCAGTTCATGGAAGGGGACAGGGCAGGTAACATAAACTGTCTTGAGCCCCATCCTTACCTACCTGTGATGGCGACCAGTGGCCTAGACCATGACCCCAAGATCTGGGCCCCCACAGCTAAAGCGACCACTAAGCTCTGTGGGTTAAAGAATGTGATTAAGAAAAACAAGCAGGATCGAGATGGAGAGGGCTCGGGCCACACCAACCGGTTCAACAGTCAGATGCTTACGTTCCTCATGCATCACTTCACACGAAGACGTCACTCAGGTCGCCGGCGTCGCAGGGCAGCTTCTGGAGTTGGAGTCATGGATGAAGAGTCGGATGAGTCTTCCAGTGATTCAGATGGATCCCAGGAGGAAGAACCCCAAGACCGTCAGCAGAACCTGCCATCCTGAATGCCTGGTACCTGCTCCAGCTACATGTCACCTCAGTAGGCTGGACTTTAAGTTTGAAATTCAGTTTAACTGTTAGATTTGCCTTTTGTCTTTTATTTTCTCATTACAAACCTTTGTTCATCTCTTTCCTGTACTTTCCTTCTTTTTCACACTTTTCCTCCCTCATTCTTTTTCTCTCACTTAGTTTCCTTACCTCTTATTTCTGTCTGAATGTATGCGCAATATACTTATGACACTTTTTCTTTGTTCTCTTATGGTTTACCTCTAAAGATTCCTAATTCAGGAGAAAATATTAATGGCCTTACTGAATCTATTTTCTCATTTCTGACACTCTGAAAATTAACAAGGTTTTTTTCATCTTAGTCACTATATATTATTAAGGTCTTAAGTTGAGCTAAAAATTTAAAATGAGTTTATTTTTTAAAAGTCAGTTAAAAAAGTGTATGCACACACATAGGCATGCATACACACACAGTCACTCATAGAAAAAAAAGGAAATGGTGAGAAAAAGTGGTTAGATAAATTGCTAGCAAGATAATTTATTCGTGTTAAATTAATAACTTGGGGTTGGTCCCATTTTCCAAATCTGTATGTTAATATTGATTAATTTGAGTAGTCTAGATAGTAAAGATGAAATTTAATCACATCACATTGTTTACTCTGTACTTTGAATTCTTATGCAGTTTCATGGCTGAGACCTCCCAAACGATTACTTTGCATGAAGTTTTCTTGGGACAACCATATCCTAAAACATAACAGCTAGGAATAGAAGAATTCCTAATATTTGAAAATATGTGTTTGAACTAACTTTAAGAATAACTTCATGTTGCAATAAAGAGTTGTTTATCATGGCAGATAACTGTGTGATATCATTGGAAAAAAAATCTCATTAGATATCTATGCATTGTTTAAAATTCTCTTTGGCTTAAAAAAAATTTTACTCTTCAAGAGGTTAAAATGCTTTTTAAAATATTTTGTTCTAAGCCTTATTTAATGTAAATGTTCGGCACACAATGTCCCATCACAGCTCAATAACAATGTTTTTTCTTTTTTCCCCAACAACTTTTTACTTATTTATTTATTTTAAATTTATCTTTATTGTTGAAAATATTACAGATGTCCCCTTTTTTCCCCATTGACCCCTTCAACCAGCACCCACTCCCCACCCCAGGCCTCCACCATACTACTGACTGTGTCCATGGGTTATGCATATAAGCATATAAATTCTTTGGTTAATCTCTCCCCATCCACCCATTTACCTCCACCTTCTCTCTGAGATTTGTCAGTCTGTTCCATGCTTCTATGTCACTGAATCTGTTTTGTTCATCAGATTATTATGTTCTTTAGATTCCACATATAAGTTTTCCAACCCTTATTGTGTAAGAGATACAAAGCCCTCCTTGCCCCAACCCTCCTGTGAAGTATAACACACCCTTCTTTGCAGATTTTTGTTGGTAAAGAAGCAAAAGCTTTTCCTCAATAATGCTCCTTAAAATGGATATTGTCTCTGGCCCCTTGAGAGCAGGTTGAGAAATTTATATTTTAAGATTAAACTTGAGAATGGAAAATTATTGACCAACATTTCTGCTCACTGAGATTCAAAGTTAGGGACAACTTCCTGGAGATCTGGGGACCTGTTGGAAAAAGACCTTAAATGTCCCAAAAGCACCCAAGAGTCTGAGCTAACACTTTGATTTAAAACAGCACATAAGGAGAACAGTTTTAAACTGGAATTCCAAGTTTGGGGCAGTCCTGCACCATTGGGTGGGATGTATATTAGCAACAACTTCAATAAATAAAAAAAGTTTGAAATTTCCAGTGACACTGGGTGGCAGTGAACAATAGCAAAAGTGGATTACTATCCAGTTTTTTATTCAACTGCTATTTGGAAGCATGTCAGTCCTTGGGGGATTTGTACTATGAATTCAAACCACCTTCAGAGCTCCCTGCGTGGCCCTGAGATTCTCTGTGCTACAAGAGGCACTTGGAGCGAGGTTTGGAAGGGAAGGGTGAAGTAGTAGCCCTGTTTGATTTATGCTCAGGAAGTAGGGGCAGGGGCACATGGGTCCTTTCTACCAGCTTCCCTTGGTGTGAGGCAGCAGCCGGGCCCACAGCTACAGCAGCTCCTCCTCAGGTCTCCCCCTCATCTTCAGCAGCCCCCTGAAAAAGGGACCCCAATTCTGCCCAGCGCTCCCATCACCAAGGTTGGAGGTTTGGAGGCAGTGAAAGATCAGCGTGGGCTCCAGACTGTCCTTGCAGGTCCCAACTATTCCTTCTGGATTCCAGTCTATCTGCTTCCCCCACTTCACAGCCATCTCTCCTTCCTGAACGCTTTGCAGACCTCAGGCTCCAGCACCTGAAGCAAAGACAGAAGCCTCCTGAATACTGCTTAAGCAGATCCGGAAACCACATACCATCAGGTCTCTATTATAGGTCACTTCTTTTTTAAAAAATATGTATTTACTTCAGAGAGAGGAGGGGCGAGGGAGGGAGAGATAGAAACATCAGTGATGGGAGATTCATTGATCGGCTGCCTCCTGCATGCCCCCTGCTGGGGATCGAGCCCACAACCCAGGCATGTGTCCTGACCGGGAATCAAAATGTGATATCCTGGATCATAGGTTGATGCTTAACCGCTGAGCCACTCCAGCCTGGCTATAAGTCACCTTTGATACGTATATCACCTCCAGTATTTCTGTTGCTCTGTTTGAACCCTGAAGGAGGCAACCATCTACACCTGCTTTGGATTGACTAAGTCACCAGACTGGTTAGACAATTTGCTCTTTGGAAGAGTAAATTCCTCTAAAGAGAGACTTTGGACTTGATTAATGTAGATAGATAGATAGATGAATAGATATGGAGATAGATGGGGAGAGAGAAAGAGACAATAGGGAGTCAAATAACTAATTTGAAAAGTAAAGTAACGATAATAGGTGAAAACAAAGCTGGTAGCATAGGTCCAGGAAAATGGAAGTCATGTTACCCGTTTAATTTTTGTAAATGTTGGTCTGCTAGTACATGGAAGAGGGCAAGAAATATCACAACTAGCTTTCCGTAAGATGGTGGGCTAACAATTCTATCACATAAGCAGGCAAAGTTTCACTTTTAAATTTGATTTTTCAACAATTAGTTTCATTCCACAATGAAATATCTATGGGCCAGTTCTGTGTAGGTCCTGGTGGCCTTTATGCAATATAATTGTCTCCTAATTATGCACAGATTTTAATGGCATAAAGCTGTGACAGATGCCAAACTATACTTTTAAAAAGACATCTTATGGCAGCCATTCATTAAAAGGACAGGTGTGGAAAAGACCACAGATGGGAAAAAAAAACAAAAAACAAAACATGTAAAGGAGCCTAATTGCTAAATGGCAGGCCAAAAAATTTGTAGTGAGTTCTATTAGTCCAACAGCTACTTTCAGCAGTGTTCCTTCTACCAGGTAAGCCAAAAGCATAATGCAAGAAATTTACCATAGACTGAACCTCAGCCAACCTGTGATCAACATCTATGAACTTTACTACCTTAATTTGCCTTGACTTCAGTCTCTTGGATAGTAAAATGAGAGATTTAGATTTTTAGATTTTTGTTCTCAGAGCCTTATGGAGCACTTGACACATCAATGGACAATGAGTTCAGAGATGGGTGTATGACAAGGAACCTATTACACTGGTATCACGCTGTATTCTAGAAAGAACTGGGGAGTATTGGATTTTTCATTGGGAGAGGGTTGGTAAGTTTCCTATCCTGTTGTTTTATTCAAAGTACAATGTTTTGTTTTGTCCCCCCCCCCCCACTAACTTTGGCAGCCTGTTTATCTCTAACCCCATTATATGAGCAAACATCTATGGAAATCAGATGCACATATGCTAGCAAGTATATTCAAGTGTAATGTCTCAATAATTCTTTATAAAAACCATATTAAAGTGGAGGGCAGGAAACTGAAGTCCAGAGAAGGTAACTTTCCAAATTCATCGAGCTAGGAAGGTATAAATTAGAGGGTAAAATAGAATTTGCAACCAAATTTACCCACCAAATTCCTGCACATGGCATAATTGCTTGGGTGATGGTAATTTGGCCTAGATGGCATTAGAAATTGGGACCCCACGTCTCGAGATTCCTTCATGATATTTTTTCAGTTTTAAATATTCTTTATTTGATATTATACATAAACCACACTGAAATCATACATTTAAAAGTCTCCTTTCACCTATTCAGGTGGCTGTAGTCTCACTTTGGATTCTCTCAGCTGTATGGCAGACATGTTAGCAACTCAAGTCCCCTGAAACGGAATTGTACTCCTCTGAGAACAAACAAAACAGCAACAATGAACCAGTAAAGAAAACCAAAACAAAAATTAAATGACAAAATATGAAAACCACAATCTGGAGTAGGGCCAGTACGTCTAGCTTCAGCTACACATTGGTTTGGAGGACATTGGCTGAAAAGGTTTTTGCTTCTGAAGGGACCACAATTGTGCCCCCCTGAAGCTGCTTTTTGGGATATTGATTTAAGCTGTTTATTAAGAAACAAGACTCAGAAAGAACCTGTGACCCTGCCCCCTTTCCTGCCCAAGAGATTCAGACAGAGAAACCTGCTCCAGGATGGAGAATGTAGGGTGTCCCCTTAGCCTGATTCACAGTGAGAATGGCCAACAAGAGGACTTCAGGCAGGTGCCTGTTAGCCAGACACCCCCTGGGCCACTGTTTCTGGGTGGCTCGCAAGGATCTGCCTGCCAGGTGTGTTCCCTCTTCCTCAGCTACCTGAAAATTGCCCATTCTCACTTTCCCACCTTTTTCCTTTGTCCAAAAATGTCGTATATACCCAATGCTGCCTCATTGTCTTTAGAATTTTCATGGAATATTTGTGCCTATGTGAATTCCCCATGCTCATGCATTAAACTTTGGTTTCTCCTGTTTTTCTGTTACTCTTAGTTTGGTTATTAGCCCAGCCTAGAAAAATTTAGAAGGTGGGAGGTAAGGTATTAAAGTTGCCCCCCTCCCACAAAAGCATTCCCAATTAACATTAAAAACAAACAAGGATGTGCCGTAAAACCACCACCTTTCAAAACAAAGTTGTTCAGGAGAGCCCAGCAAATGCAGGAAGTAACGGAGAAATAAGAAGTATAACTCGTGCAAAATACATTAAAGTGTAACTGATTGTTAATGATATGCTAGGATATATAGACAGTCTGAGAGCATCTCATTAATAAATAAGAACTAATGTGAGAATTGAGCAAACTGACTATTTACAAAAAGCTCATCTATGATTACTGCACTAAAATTTAAGAACAGTAAATTACTGGGTTTGCTCTAATATAGCATTTGCCATAAGGTGGCTTCTGATTTCAGTGGACAATTTTAGCCTTTAATGTCGATCCCATTAGATCCTAATCAGTACTTTAAAACATGCCTGTGCTCATTTAGAAATTAAAGGAACTGTTTTGCTGATTTGTTTTCTTTATACACTATTCGGGACCATATTGGAATATTCATTTTCTCATGTCGAGGCATCTGATACTCATTGCAGAGGCTTCTCAGGTTTTAGAAACTTGGTGTCTGAAAGAGCCTGAGAGTATGCCTCTCGTCTCTGGTACTCTGCAGAATGCTTCTTCCCTGACAACTCTAGGATGGGCCTAGATTTGTACTGTACTGAAGTTGTGAGTATTCTCCATGTATATGCATAGGTATATTCAAAAATTTTCAACAGAAAATTTTTCTTTTAATCTTCACCCAAGGATATTTTTTTTATTGATTTTAGAGAGGAAAGGGGAGAGAGAGGGAGAGAGAAACATCAATGTGAGAGAGAAACATCGATCAATTGCGTCCTGTATGCTTCCACAATCTAGGGTTGTGCCCTGACTGGGAATCAAACCTGCAACCTTTTGGTGTACAGGATGGTGCTCCAACCAACTGAGCCACCCAGCCAGGGCAGCAGAAAAATGTATGAGCATTTTGGTGGGAAGTGTAAATTCCAGATTGGACCTTAAATGAAGCTGACCTGACTTGCACAGAAATCATGGAGGTAGCGATGGTGCCTGTTATCTAGTTCACAGGGAAACACCTCCTTTTTGTCTCCAAATAAGCGACGTTCTGCCACAGATCTTTATTATCCATTTCCATGCTACATCTGGGTTTCAAATAAGATGTCATTAATGTGATGGCCAAGGCAAATTTCTTTAGTTACAATTTTCTTTGACAAGTCAAGGTTCCTTGAAAAAATTGTATCTCCCTAGGAAGTTTATTTTCTTTCTGAGAAAATTAGGTTCAATTATCTTCTCTTTTCAAATCTACAAAATTCCCTCCCCCAGAAGTCTAAACTGATGGCTTTACCTTGTATTTTATAGGCCAGAATGTCAAAGCAATAACCACAGGCTCCCCACACCTATCTTCGTGTCACCAAACCTGTGAATTTTCTTTACTGAATTCATACATCTGTTCTGATCCGATGAAAAAGCATTCTTCCACTGGTTTCTAGAGCACACCTCCTCAAGGGCTTGAATCCTGGTCTTTTCCTCAATTTCCTACATCATTTATTTCTTTCTCACACCTAGATGCTTACTGTCAATGAAATTTTTTCTAATACCCTTTATCTTAAAAATAAAGTATAACAATGACCCTTTAATTCTACATCTCATTCCAGTGGTCACTCCTCCTTTCTTTTCCTCTTTATAGCCAAACTTCTGAAAAGACTTGCCTACATTCACTATTTCACTTTCTCTCCTCCTAAAAACCCTTCAACCAATGAAAATCCAGCTCCACTCCAAGACCTCTGCTCTAAAGATGTCCATAAAATTTAACTGACTGCCGAGAAACGTATCCTGTTAAATGATCAGTGCCTTAAAGAAAGCAGCTATGCAGGAATATTTTGTACCCTGCCTAAGTACTAAGAACTTTACAATTTAGTTTGGTGAAATGTGTCCCTTTAAGAAATTTTTTTCTTTTAAGAATTTACTAAATGTTGTCTTTTAAAATTTCATCTTTATTTCAGTTTACACTTTTATTGAACTTTTATTTGAAGCAACTTACCAAAAACACATCATTGAGCAAAATAGTGAGAGAAATGATGAAAGAAAGAACATTTTGAAAAGGTCACAAATAATGAAAGTTACTCAGCATGAATCACAAAACAATCAGAGACTTCAAAAACTGAAGGAACTAAATTCTTTCTACTGACATGATAAACATTACCAGAATTATTATGCCTACTAAAGGCAGAGATTATTCCACGCGTTTTTTTTTTTTTGAAACAATGCATTTTTTATGATTTGAAATAATTTTAGATTTGTAGATAAGTTCCAAAGATAATACAGAGAGTTCCCACATAACCCTTATTCAATTTTCCCTAATGTTAAGATCTTACTTTACACTGATATGTTTGTTAAAATAAGAACCAATATTGGTTCATTACTATTAACTAAACTGCAGACTTTATTCAGATTTTACCACTTTGTCCACCAACCTCCTTTTTCTGCTGCAGGATTCTATCCAGGATACTACATTGCATTTAGTCACTGTGTCTCCTTAGACTCTTCTGGCTTTTGGTATTTTCTCAGCCTTTCCTTGTTTCCTATGACCTTGAAAGTTTAGAAGAGTTCTGGCCAGGTATTTTGTAGAATGTTCCTCAACTGGGGTATCTAAGGATTCTGGCTTGGGAAATAGAGCTCAGAGGGAGTCCATCTGGATTCCTGTGCTGAATCATTCCCCCAAATGGCAGAGGACATCTTTCTCCAGTAGACATTTACCATCCAAGCAGCTTTTGCCTGGGAAGGAAGCAATGGCCTCACCCTGTTGGAAAACCTTTCTCCCCACCTTGTGGATTTAGGCCTTGCTGTCGTCTACAATCTGAGGCTCATTAAGAGACTCAGAACAACAATCAGCCTGCAGGCAAACTCGGATCACTGGGTGCTTGGAGTCTTTGCCAGACTTGCTTCTGGACCTGGGGCTTGGAAAAGCAGACCTTGGTGCACATCTTGGTCTTTTCCAAACCCACCCAGCCCTAGCAGTGGGAGTCACAAGCTGTGGATAGTTGATAGCTCCAAACAGCACACTCAAGGAAGGCCAGTCACAAACAGCGTCTGACATTGGCCTGCACCAGAGACCATCCAAAAGCCTGGGAGTCCTAGCAGATCTACCTAATACATAGAAACAAATTAACGAGAGAAAATAAAAGTTTAATACATGTACATGAGGAATTCACATAGGTGTGAAAATTACCAAGACAGTGAGGCAACATTGGGCATCTAAAACACTTTTGAACAAAGGGGAAAGGGGAAGATGGAACTGGGTATTACATTTCAGAAGTTAGAATGGGTGATTTTCAGGTTGCTGAGGAAGAAGGGAACACACATGGCAGGAAAATCCTTGCTAGGCCACTCAGAAACAGTGGGACACAGTGGGTGTCTAGCTAACAAGCACCTTGCCTGAAACCCTCTTGTTTACCATACTTAATTCAAATCAGGCTAAGAAGACATCCTAAACTCTCCATCCTAAAACAGGTTTCTCTGTCTGAATCTCTTTGGCAGGAGAGGGGTTAGGATCAAAGGTTCTTTCTGAGTTTTTTGTTTCTTAATAAACAGCTTAAAATCAATATCTCAAAAAGCAGCTTCAGAGTGGCAGAATTTTGTTCCCTTCAGTCTTGCCTTTAAAACTTCGTTATTTAAAGTTTCACATTCTGGAAGCTAAGTTGTTAGATCGCTTCATGTTTCATTGATTCAATCATTCAATCCTGAGAATAAGTCAGTTTAGTTAAACTGTTGAGCTCAATTGTTGAGTTTCTTTTGCTGGAATGAAGGCAGGCAGTGACTACTTGATAGATGCTCCTGGTCTGCAGTTGAATGTCTCTGGTGATGTCATCAGGTGCTCAGGAAAATTCTTCAGGACTTACACAGCATCAGTCAGTCACTGAGATTATTTAAGCGTGAGCTGTAGTGATGATTTCTCAAGCTCACCTCATATCATTTAACAGCAGTTTGCAACTGCAAGGATCAGGGGAATAAAAGTTTTAGTTCTCAATAATTCCAAGTCGAAGAACTGGAGAAAAAGGAAACATTAGTTTGAAGGGTTACAAACAAATACTTGAGAAAACTAGAAAAATTCAGGATCCAGTCACATTTATAGGTGAAAAATAAAACTTGAAAGAATTAACTGAACTAGACTCTAATATCTACAACTGTATAATATAGATTCTATGGAAACAAAATTTCTCTCCTTAAAACAGCCCTAATTTTTCTCAAGGACAGTCAAATTAAGACTATTTACTGCATAAGTCTACCTGTAATAGATTGGCTTGACCATTCCCATAAATGCAAGAATAGCAATTGATCATATAAGCTTCTTAAATCTGCTTTGCTGGAATCTCATAAGGAATCTCCAGATTGAACTTTAATTAGCCTCTCAGGGCAAAGAGGCCAAGCCACATAGTTGCCAGACTTTGCCTGCAATGCCTATAGTATAGATTTGGGGGAATTCCTCAGGTTTGAGGTCCCCAAAAATGTCTTCGGGTGCTTTCTTTGCCATGTTCCAGGAAAGTAACCTTCATTTCTTACCTGGAAAGACTACTGAGAACCAGGTAACTAAGGTACCAATAGTTTTTCCAAGGGGCTTTTATTGGCTTCCAAAGTCAATGTTAATTTCTAAAAGCTTTTTGGTGACATCCAGAGTCTATGCACGTCTCTCTCAAACATGACATTCCAGTCAAAGTCTTGGTTAATAAAACCAGTTTCCAACTGTGTCCTGATAAAGAATAGATTCTTATTGATTTCATGCAAACAACCATATTGCCATGACAATAATAATACTCAATAAGTGAGTCCAAATTCTGGAGGAATCAGGTAGGGAGAAGATATAAATGCTTCAATATTGCTTGCAAAGGTATAATTTACCAAACTGCTCTAAGAAAAACAAGTTTACTTATATCTGGAAAACAAAGAAATATATAAAAATCAGACAAAATGTTAAAAATATTATTCTCAATTCATTCAGTCCCATATAAACAATTCTTGTTTATTTTGATTATTTGCCAGTATTTCCATAAATCCAATGATTTCTTAGAGTTCTATCAATCCGCATCCAGTTCAAAGTTATGATCTGAATATTTATTCTCAGAAACCTGTAATTTAGAATAAGTCAGAGTCCTTTCTGTGGATCTTTAAGGTGAAACATATTTGCAAATCATTGAAGTAAAACAATGACTATAAGGACAAAATTTTAAATGATATGGTTATAGATCTGATTATAATGCAATTAACAAAACATTTTGCTTTTCTAAAACATCTAACATTCCAAGATAACAATTAGAACTACAATGTAAATATATCAAAACTTTGTAAACTCTTGGAGATTTTTTTAATAAATATATTTTTATTGATTTCAGAGAGAAGGAGAGCGAGGGAGAGAGAGATAGAAACATCAATGATGAGACAGAGACATTGGTCAACTGCCCTGTGCACAACTCCCCTGGAGATCGAGCCTGCTACCTGGGGATGTGTCCTGACGGGGAATTAGACAGGGATCTCCTGGATCATAGGTCGATGCCCAACCACTGAGCAACACCAGCCGGGCAACTCTTGGAGATTTTTATACATTCTCTGGAACATCTACTTTAATGATAAAAATATATGTATACAAATAGAACACAATTATCATTTCTTTATTTGACAAAACTTTCAGTGTAACTTCAGGATATAAAACAGTCTTAATTAGCTTAAAATTTTTCTTTTATTTGAAGAGAGAGAGAACAAAATCTTTGAGGTATTCCAGGTGTCCCTTGGTATAACGCAAAGCCATTTCCAGGATAAGAAAAGTGTCCTTCTGTTCCCATAGTCAGCTGGATACTAAGGAGGGAAAGAAAACAAAGGGAATGGGACACTGAGCCTGTTTGCTTCTCCAGGAAGCTATGGCTTCCCAGTCCCCTGAGGGAGCCACCAGTCCATTCCCCACAGATCACCAGGGGAAGGGGTAGGACAAAGGGAAAGGTAAACACATGGGCAATAAAGTGAAAATGGCCCAGGAGTGAGTGTTGGGCTATAGAGGACTGTCGGTCTAAGCCGGGAAAAGGATAATTGCCTAGAGGGTGGACCCCATCAGAAGCCCAAGAAAGTCTGGGAAGCCGATTAGTTACTTTGAATATGCTTCTGGTTCCTCCCAAGCTTGAGAATACATAATTCCAGGTGGACAAAGTAGCTCTCTCTCTCTCACTTGGTGACCCACACTCACCCTCGTGTTCACAAATTCTCTCTCTATAGCCATGTGGCCTTAGCAGCCACCTTGCCAATGACCTCGCAGATTAAAACGCAGGCTCCAGGCAGGAGCTTGGATACTGCAGCACAGCAATGGATTGCATCTGGGAACACAAGCTGGGCTTGCCAAGTGTTGGACTGAACTAAGCTTTAACATGGCACAGGGTCTCTGGACAGTGACTCTATTTCTGGGCCTGATTTTCCATGGTGAGACTGACAGAGATGGAACATTGGAGGGGCAGCTTTGGGTTTTGCATCACAAATAAATATTACCATCAGACCTCATATCCCCTGGTGAGTCTCCAGAAATGCTTTTCCTTCTGACACCACAAGAACCCCACATCCACTGGCAACACTTCCAAAATTTAAACCCAGTGAAGGCTGTCAAACATGCTTCACCAAAAGGTCATATATCTTTATAAAACAATATTAAATTATTCAAGTACCCAAAGTGACAATCAAAGTACTAAACAAATATGAGTTAGCAAAACTTTAGTTCTTAGGACTGAGAGGATTATTTTCTTAAGTAATCAAGGAATTGATTAAGACAATATGACACAGAAGTATTTAATAAAACATAGAAACTTTCCTATCTAGGTAGGAAAATTTTTATATTTGGAGAACAATGATACAGAAGAAAAACTTTGACCCTTTAAAAGAACCAAACTCTGGTTTTGCATCAGCTTACATTTGATATTTAAATTCACTTAATTAATTTTTTCCAATTTTATTTAGATTAACCATATATAAAATTTCCTCTCAAGATTTCTCTTTATAAACCTACAACTGTTTTCATCCCTTATAGTTTTCCTCTCTTAAATTATTCAAAAATCACCAACTTTAGAACAATCCACTTTCTTTTAATTTCTTCAAAAGCTTATCTCCATACCTTATACCTTCCAGTTCCAAAAAACATAATTTCTTTCCAACTTAATTAGAATTCTAACTTTTACAAACCTTAATTTCTAGTGACAACTAAAAAGTAAACAATCAGCATTCTTTAGGTTGGCAAATTTGTGAATAAATTTTATAACTTCTAGAAACAGGCTTTTATTGGCATGTATGTTCACAATTTTATACACATATTTAAAAAATAAAAGACATTCATTAACAAATCCAAATTTATTTTCTAGCTACTCTATAGTAAGAAGCCAAAAGTAAATAAACTTAGATCATTTAAATTAATAAAACTCTAAAGTTTCACGTTACCAACAGACTTTAGAAAACCATGTTTAGGCATATATATAACATATAATTATTACTGAAAAGTTTTATTAAACACCCCCTTTTTTTTTTTTAACTTATAACTCTTTATTAAGTCTTAGTAACACTATGAGATTTCAAAGTCAATTATTATCCCAACCATTTTCTGGACAAATTTTGTAACAGAGACAATGTGAACTTATTTTGGCAAATGCTGGTAAAACAAACATATACAATTCATGTTAATGACTCTAAAAGACATCAACAAAACTTAAACTTAGTTTGATATCAAATATTTTCCTAGATCACATGATCCTGAAAAATACCTTGGATAGTTTCAATTTCTTAACTTATATAAATATTTAATTCCTTTAAGCAAATAAAATAATATAAACTACTAGTAATACCATCTAGAGGCAGAACACACCATTCTATACACATATAAACAGACAAACACAGATCTCACAAACAGATCAAAACATAAACAGAATCATTAGTAATTATAGAGAAGGCACAAGATTTTTCATTTTCCCTTGACAACTTTTAAGGATCAGGAGAGGTGTCAGGAAGGAGTCTGATGGGTGACTTTAACCACCTTAAAAGTTTTTAAAACTGCCAGTTTTTTCCTTCAGTTAACTGAGTCTCACACTGTAGTGGACCGAGTTTATGTTTCAGATCACCTGGCAGGAAAACCTCTTGAGACTTTCAAAATATTCCTATCAGACTGAAAAATCAGCTTCCAATTTTGACAAATTTTTGATCAGTTAGTAAATCCTTTAAAACCTTTTCAAATATAATGATTCTCATAAATCTTATATCTCAATAACCTTTTAAAATTTACACCTTGTTAGGAAATCTATTCCTTTCCCCTTCTGCCTTTTCTTAAGATTCTCTTGTTAATTAACCCAATTAACATATGTAAGACCCCAAAAAGCGAAATCACAAAATTAAAAGTCTTAAGATTAACTGTGGTTCTGGGTATCTTTTTTTTTTTTTTTTTTTAAGTGCAGGGCTATTATACTTCCAGTGTTCTAATTTTTTACAGCATCTGCAAATACCTGAAGGTAAACAGGAAGGCGTCTGAGTGGACTTTGATTTCTGTTGTAACTTCTGTCCTTCCATCTTATTAAGGATGTCTTAACGGCCAGTTATTATATGAACATGAGAGCTCTCTAAAGTTTTTACTTTTAGAAATTTTATTCAAAGCACCCACTGTCTGGCCAGTGATGGTAGGATTTTGTAGCAACTTAACCAAGGAAGCAAAAAGGCTTCCACAGAAAGAATGCAAAAGATTCAGCCCTCATAGACCCAAAAGTTCACTTCCAAAGAAATCAGAGAAAGCACAGACCTTCCTCACACAGAGGGCTAGGATGGTGTGGGTGCACACAGTGTCTCTCCTCTACCATAAAATGTGAGGGGACTCCAGTCACAAACGTGCTAACTGGCACCAGGCAGGCATTAATGTAATGGGATTTGTTCAGCAGTAACAAATAAGGAAGGTTTAGATGACAAAGGTCCCTTATATGCTGGGGACCCTTATGACAAACTCCCCTGAGAGCTGGCACAGCTGGACAAAGAGACACTTAAAACCCCAGTCTATTCCACTGGCCACCAGGTGCACCCTGGTAAGTGCACCTTCCAGAAGGTGGAGACCAGCGTAAATATTTTCACTGGTCACAAGCCAAGCACTTGGAACATAGAACAAGATGAAAGGAACAACCTCATCTGTTTTTTTGTTTTGTTTTGTTTTATTAATTTTAAAAAATTTATTTGGGTGACATTGGTTAATAAAGTTATATAGGTTTCTGGTGTGCAATCCTATAACACATCATCTGTACACTGTATTGTGTGTTCACCGCCCCAAGTCCAGTCTCCTTCCATCACCATTTATCCCCCTTTACCGTCTTCTACCTGCCCACCCTCCTTGCCTCTGGTAATCACCACATTACTGTCTGTGTCTATGAGCTGATTTTCCTTTGCTTAATCCCTTCACCCGTTTAACCCAGCCCCCCAGCTCCCTCCCCACTGACAGCTGTAGATGTGTGAGGCAGCACTGGGTATATAAGACATTTTTGGACAAAGGAAAAAGGTGGGAAAGTGAGAATGGGCGATTTTCAGGTAGCTGAGGAAGAGGGAACACACCTGGCAGGCAGATCCTTGCGAGCCACCCCGAAACAGCGGGCCAGGGGGTGTCTGGCTAACAGGCACCTGCCTGAAGCCCTCCTGTTGGCCATTCTCACTGCGAATCAGGCTAAGGGGACACCCTACATTCTCCATCCTGGAGCAGGTTTCTCTGTCTGAATCTCTTGGGCAGGAAAGGGGGCAGAGTCAAAGGTTCCTTTTGAGTCTTGTTTCTTAATAAACAGCTTAAATCAATATCCCAAAAAAGCAGTTTCAGGGGGGCACAATTGTGGTCCCTTCAGAAGCAAAAACCTTTTCAGCCAATGTCCTCCAAACCAATGTGTAGCTGAAGCTAGACGTACTGGCCCTACTCCAGATTGTGGTTTTCATATTTTGTCATTTAATTTTTGTTTTGGTTTTCTTTACTGGTTCATTGTTGCTGTTTTGTTTGTTCTCAGAGGAGTACAATTCCGTTTCAGGGGACTTGAGTTGCTAACATGTCTGCCATACAGCTGAGAGAATCCAAAGTGAGACTACAGCCACCTGAATAGGTGAAGGGAGACTTTTAAATGTATGATTTCAGTGTGGTTTATGTATAATATCAAATAAAGAATATTTAAAACTGAAAAAATATCATGAAGGAATCTCGAGACGTGGGGTCCCAATTTCTAAAGCCACCTAGGCCAAATTACTATCACCCAAGCAATTATGCCATGTCCCGGGGTTTGGTGGGTGAATTTGGTTGCAAATTCTATTTTACCCTCTAATTTATACCTTCCTAGCTCGATGAATTTGGAAAGTTACCTTCTCTGGACTTCAGTTTGCTGCCCTCCATTTTAATATGGTTTTTATGAAGAATTACTGAGATGTTAAACTTGAATATACTTGCTAGCATATGTGCATCTGATTTCCATAGATGTTTGCTCATATAATGGGGTTAGAGACAAATAGGCTGCCAAAGTTAGGGGGGAAAAACAAAACAAAACATTGTACTTTGAATAAAACAATAGGATAGGAAACCTCCCAACCCTCTCTTACTGAAAACACCCAAAACCTCCTAGTTCTCCATGGAACACAGTGTGAGACCAGTTATTAAGGCCCTGGTCCTACGCCCATCTCTGAACTCATTGTCCATTGAAGAAATGTGTCCCAAGTGCTCCATGAGCCTCTGCGAACAGAATGTAAAAATCTAAAGCTCTCATTTTACAATTGAAGGGACTGAAGTCCAGGTAAATTAAGGTAGTAAAGTTCAAAGGTGGTGATCACAAGGTGCTGAAGATCTCTTCTATTGTAAATTTCTTGCATTATGCTTTCGGCTCACATGGTAGGAGCACTGCTGAAGGTCACTGTTGGACTAACAGAACTCGCTAAAAGTTTTTGGCTTGCCGTTTAGCAATTAGGCTCCTTTATATATTTTTTTCCATCTGTAGTCTTTTCCACACCTGTCCTTTTAATGAATGGCTGCCATAAGATGTCTTTTGAAAGGTATAGTTTCGCATCTGTCATAGCTTTATGCCTTTAAATTCTGTGCATAATTAGGACACAATTATAATTTTGCATAAAGGCCACGAGGGCCTACAGAGAATTGTCTTGTAGAAATTCTATTGTGGAATGAAAATAATTGGTGTTGAAAAATTAAATTTAAAGGTGAAATTTTGCCTGCTTATGTGATAGAATTGTTAGCTTGGCCTGCCATCTCATGGAAAGTTGGTTGTGATATTTATTGCCCTCTTCTATATACTAAAAGACCAGTATTTACATAAATTAAACTGGTAACATTACTTTCATTTTCTGGGGTTTTGCTACCAGCTAGGTATTCACCTATAATCAACTTTTTCACATTAATTAATTGACTCCCTATTGTCTCTCTTCTCCTCTCTATCTACCTATCTATATATTTATCTATCTGACAATCGATGTTAATCAAATCCAATGTCTTTCTTTGGAGGAATTTACTCTTCCAAATGGCAAATTGTCTAAGCAATCTGGTCACTTAGTCAATACAAAGCATATGGGGGTAGTTCCCTCCTTCAGGGTTCAAACAGAGCAACAGAAACCTGGAGGTGATATACATATAAGAGGTGACCTGTAATAGGTACCTGATGGTATGTGGTTTCCGGATCTGCTTAAGCAGTATTCAGGAGGCTTCTGTCTTTCCTTCAGGTGCTGGAGCCTGAGGTCTGCAAAGCGTTCAGGAAGGAGAGATGGCTGTGAAGTGGGGGAAGCAGATAGACTGGAATCCAGAAGGAATAGTTGGGACCTGCAAGGACAGTCTGGAGCCCACGCTGATCTTTCACTGCCTCCAAACCTCCAACCTTGGTGATGGGAGCGCTGGGCAGAATTGGGGTCCCTTTTTCAGGGGGCTGCTGAAGATGAGGGGGAGACCTGAGGAGGAGCTGCTGTAGCTGTGGGCCCGGCTGCTGCCTCACACCAAGGGAAGCTGGTAGAAAGGACCCATGTGCCCCTGCCCCTACTTCCTGAGCATAAATCAAACAGGGCTACTACTTCACCCTTCCCTTCCAAACCTCGCTCCAAGTGCCTCTTGTAGCACAGAGAATCTCAGGGCCACGCAGGAAGCTCTGAAGGTGGTTTGAATTCACAGTACAAATCCCCCAAGGACTGACATGCTTCCAAATAGCAGTTGAATAAAAAACTGGGTAGTAATCCACTCTTGCCATTGTTCACTGCCACCCAGTGTCACTGGAAATTTCAAACCATTTTTTTTTTTATTTTATTTGAAGTTGTTGCTAGTATACATCCCACCCAATGGTGCAGGATTGCCCCAAACTTGGAATTCCAGTTTAAAACTGTTCTCTTTATGTGCCGTTTTAAACCAAAGTGTTAGTTCAGACTCTTGGGTGCTTTTGGGACATTTAGGGTTCTTTTCTAACAGCAGACCTTGGGAGGGGCTACCCCAAGGCCCCAGGCAGTTGTCCCTAACTTGAATCTCAGTGAGCAGAAATGTTGGTCAATAATTTTCCATTCTCAAGTTTAATCTCAAAATATAAATTTCTCAACTTGCATTCAAGGGGTCAGAGATAATACCCCATTTAAGGATCATTATCAAAGAAAAGCCTTTGTCAGGGCACAGGGTGTTTTATCACATCCTTCTTTACCAACAAGCATATGCAAAGAAGGGTGTGTTATACTTCACAAGGGGGTTGGGGCAAGGAGGGCCTTGTATCACTTACACTAATAAAACTTGGAAAACAAAAATGTTATTATTGAACTGTAATTGGACATTTACATTAAATAAGGCTTAGAACAAATTTTAAAAAAATACTGATTTCAGAGAGAGGAAGGGAATGGGAGAGAGAGAGATAGAAACATCAATGATGAGAGAGTCATTCATAGGCTGCAGCCCACAAACCGGGCATGTGCCCTGACCGGGAATCGAACCCCGATCGCCTGGATCCTAGGTCGACGCTCAACCGCTGAGCCACGCCTGGCCGGGCAAAACAAAATATTTTTAATGGCAACTTAACCTCATGAAAAGAGCCAGAGAATTTTAATGCATAGATGTCTAATGAGAATTTTCTTCCAATGATATCACACAGTTTCTGTTAGTATAAATAACTCTTTATTGCAACATGAAATTATTCTTAAAGTTAGTTCAAATATATATTTTCAAATATTAGAAATTATTATTCTTGGATAGTATCTTATAGTAGATGGTTGTCCCAAGAGAACTTCCTGGAAAGTAATCCTGTGGAAGTTATCAGACATTAAACAGCACAAGAATACAAAATTCAGAGTAAACAATATCATGTGATTAAAGTTAATCTTTACCAGCCCCTCTACTAAAATAAATCAATATTAACATATAGATTCAGATAATGGGGAAAACTGAAATTAAATCTAGGCAGATAAATTATGTTACTAGGAATTTATCTAACTACCTATTCTTCCATTTCATTTTCTCTCTATCTCTCTCCCCTTCTCTATCTGTGTGGGTGAGAAAGAGTGTGTGTGTGTTTGCACGAGTGTGTATGTATGTGGATATGCAGTTTTTACTAAATTTTTTTTTTTAACAATTTAGTAACCAATTTTTTTTGTTTTTAGATATATCTTTAATTGATTTCAGAGAGAGGAGGGGAGAGGGAGAGAGATGGGAACAGCAACGATGAGAGTCATTGATCGGCTGCAGCCCGCAACGTGGGCATGTACCTTGACCGGGAATCGAACCCCAATCACCTGGATCCCAGGTCGACGCTCAACTGCTGAGCCATGCCTGGCTGGGCTTTACTAAACTTTTAATGAATAAACACATTTCTAAATTTTTAGATCAATAGAACAACTTAATATACTGCTAAAGATTTAAAAAAGTGTTACTTTTCAGAGTGTCAGAAATGAGAATATATATTTAATAAAGCTATTATATTTTCTCCAGAATTAGGAAACTTTCGAACAAAGGAAAAGAATCATAAACATATTGCTCATACATTCACACAGAAATAAGGAGTAAAGAAACCAAGTGAGAGAAAACGAACGTGGGAGGAGGAATGAAAGATGGAAGGAAAGTACAGGAAAGAGATGAACAAAGGTTTCTTTTGAGTGCAACATAAAAGACAAGGGGCAAATCTAACAGTTAAACTGAATTTCAAACTTAAAGTCCAGCCTACTGAGGTGACATGTAGCTGGAGCAGGTACCAGGCATTCAGGATGGCAGGTTCTGCTGACGGTCTTGGGGTTCTTCCTCCTGGGATCCATCTGAATCACTGGAAGACTCATTCAACTCTTCATCCATGACTCCAACTCCAGAAGCTGCCCTTCGACGACCATAACGCGGATGACTGATGCTTGTGAAGTGATGCATGAGGAATGTAAGCATGTGACTGTCAAACCGGTTGGTGAGGCCCGAGCCCTCTCTCTCTCGATCCTGCTTGTTTTTCTTAATCACATTCTTTAACCCACAGAGCTCAGTGGTCGCTTTAGCTGTGGGGGCCCAGATCTTGGGGTCATGGTCTAGGCCACTGGTCGCCATCACAGGTAGGTAAGGATGGGGCTCAAGACAGTTTATGTTACCTGCCCTGTCCCCTTCCATGAACTGCACGATCTGACAAGATGATTTCTCCCAGAGGAAGATGTGGCCGCAATCACTACCGCTCACCACAAACTCACTTCTGGGGCCATAGAAATTGACACCTTTGACTGTGGCATTATTCCTGTGTCCCTTATATCTCTTCACATACTGGGCTCCGTCACACTGAGAGGAGTCGAAGAGGTAAATATCTTCATCGTTGTAACTGGCCAGGAGCTCTGTGCCATCATGGCTGTACACAAGGCAGGTGATGAACGCTTTGGCATCACAGTCCACCAGGTGATGGGGACAGAATTTCTTGAGTACCCCGCTATTCTCAGCCTCATTAATTTTCCTCTGGTCATAAACTCTTACAAACTGGTCTCTTCCACCCACAGCGAACTGGTAAGTGTTGGCAGGATTCACAAAGATGGAGTACAGTCCCACTTTCCTCTCGTTCTCTTTGGTGACCACCAATTTTGAAGCCGGGCGGTCTTGTCTGAGGTCGATGGCGAAGACGACCGCGTCTTCGCCCGAAGTCAGGAACTTAAACGGGGAGTCTGGCTCCAGGGCCAGCCTGTGGCAGGCGCCCCTATGCTGGGCCACACGCTTAGAAACCCTGCTGTGCGGCAGAGTAGGCAGCTGCGCTATGCGCACCTGCCCGTCGCGGGCACATGTGACCAGGGTGGAATCGCCACAGTTGGGAAGGAACTTGGCCTGAAACACGTTATTTCTGTGGCCGGAATTAAAGGCCATGACCGGCTGCTCGCGCACCCAATCCCACACTATCACTGTGAGGTCGTCGCTGCTGCTGGCCAGCCGGGTGCCACGCTGGTTAAAGTGGACACTATTGACACAGCCGCTGTGGCCTTCGAGCCCGTACTGCAGGCGCAGGCGCTGCACGAACACTCTCGCCCCGCAGGCCTCGTACACAAAGCGGGCGCTCGAGCCCAGCTGCCGGTCGCGAAGGGCAGTGAGGACGCGCCAGCGCGGCGGGGGCAGGGCACAGGTCTCCGAGGACACCCAGTCCTCCAGGGCCCGGTCCTCATCCGATAAGGGCTGGGGGGCGCGCGCTCCTCCCGCCGCCTCGTCCCCGTCCTCCTCGCGGTCGCAGTACTCGCCTGTGGCTTCGGAACTGTCTTCCGTGGTTTCAGAGACGATGCTTTCACCCTCCGTTTCCGTGTCCGTGTCCGTGTCCGTGTCGGGACGGTCCATGCTGTGAAGGAGCGGGCCGCTACCGTCCCCGGCACTGTCGCCGCCTCCGGGCCACCTCGGGCCCCCTCGAGACTGCGCGCTCCAAGGCAGACCCGGGGCTGCCTCCGCCCCGGCCTCGGCTTCCGGCTGCTGCTCTGGGCCACGCGTGGCGCTCGCGGGGCCAGACATCTCGGGTGTCGCGCGCTGCGGCCCGGCTGTGGCGGGAAAGTTCTAGAAGGCTGGCGAAGGGAGGCGGCGGCTGAGAGGAAGGTGGCCTAAGCGCTGGGCGCCATTTTGGGCAGGCCACGGTCCGGGCGAGCTGGCGGGCGGCGGCTATGGCAGCGGATAAGGATCAAAAGGCGCCCGCCCCCGGGTCTCGCGGTGTTTGGGGGCCGCTCAGCTCCCGAGCCCCGAGCCCCAGGCCCCGCCCCCCAGCTGTCTGACCCTCTCAGCCTCTGGCAGGCCCTGCTCCGAGGCTGAACGCTTTGCCCTCTGGGGACAGTCCCCCTGCAAACCTGGCGACAGAGCGGCTCCTCCTTAGCAAGAGCTCCTGCCCCAGGACTCGCAGGGACTGGCTGGGAGACAGCGTCCTGCTCCGACACGAGGGAGCAGATGCGGTGACGTGGCCCAGGCCCGCAGAGGACTGAGCTCCGAAGCGCAGGCGGCCTCGGCCCCGTCACGCGGCTGCGGGAAACCCTGAGGCTCCGGTTGGCAGAAAAGCCAGAGGGGCGACGGGGACAGTGCACAGAGCCTCGCTGATCGCATCTGAGTTTGGACAGTGAGTATGTTCAGAAGGAGTGGTTGCCAATACTGGGTTAGCATGGCTGCTACTAAGGTGCTCACTCTCTGTGTGAAGCGCAAATTTGCCCGCGCGTCCCGTGTTTCTGTTTGTTATCGCTTCTGCTTTCAGGAGAAGTGCAGTTTCGTCCCACAGCGCAGTCAAGGCTGGCATCCCCGGGTCGGTTTCGAGGGGACCCTGGGCTGAGTGACCGCCTCACGGATTTGGAAGAAGCGCACTTTCTCTTCTTGTTCCACCGCCTCTCAGTTTCAGATTCTTAGGGGACAGACACCAACATACTGTCATGAGAAAGAAATTCTTCTCTGATGGTCTAAAGCTATCAAAATATTTTCAATAAACCCCCCAGTAGGTGAGAGGCTTGGGCGCTGGGACTGTCAGGAAAAGCGTGCTCTTCGGAGCCAGCTCATGGCGATTGCTGCGTTCACTTCGGAGCTTTTCCAAATGAATGATCGAGGGTGATGTCAGTAAATTTTCAAGGGCTACAGTAAACTGCTGACTAAGAACGCGGAAAACAAGGCTTCCCTCAGAGTAATTGCACGATCAATCCAGCGTTGATTAAACATAGAATTATAAAGTTTTCTAAAGAGGGAAGGGTTCCAAGTCTAATCGGAATGGAAAGGCCCGTGAAAGGGCATCCACAGTGATTTCCAAAGAATGGCGCAGCGGCCTGAAAACCACCTGAAAGCTTATCCAGAGTCAGGTGGATAAATAAATTAGCATACATTTCTATAATGGGATAATGCACACAAATCAGGCTTAGTGAATTAAAATTAAATACAGCAATAAGAGTGAATCATAACGCGAGGATGAGTAAAACCACAAATGAGAAAGGAGTAGTGGATGATTTCATTTTTATGCAGCCCTTTAGAGTTTTCCTATGCAATAAAGCTATTTGAAACAGCAAGGATATAGTTGACTAAAAGTTCAGGATAATTGTTAGGAGGATGTTAAAATCTAGAAGAGAGGAAACTTAGAAAACTCTTGGTAATATTTATAGCTTACTCTCGACATAGGTATGTTGTTATTCTTTCTGCTATTTATTCTTTGACAATATACTTTTGTATACCCCTTTCTGTGTATGACAGATTGCATGGTAGTTTTTTTTGTATGTGTGTGTGTTGTGTGTCAGATAATGTTCATTAACAAGGAATCTTGCTCTGCCATGGGCCAGAAAAACAAAACAAAAGAAAATCAAAAAAGTTACAAGACAACTAGAACAATAAACCCTATTATGCCCATCCTGACCTGATGCAGGGGAGGAATCCTTGTTAATTGGCTCTATAAACATTCCTAGTCCCCTTTCAAGGAACAGTGCCACTGTTAGAGGTTGGATCAGGTTATTTTAATGTGATGCTATTGTATTAGTTTGAGTCTTTTTCTAGGTGCTCACTCAGCAAACTATGAATTGGCTGTTCATTAAAGTTTGCATTTCATTTAGTTGATCCATTTGGTCTGTTTCCATTCCCATTTGTTCATTCATTCTTTCACCATAAATTTAGTTAGAGCTTCTAAAGACACACCATGTGCTGTTCTAGGTTCTGACAGTACACTGGTGAATCAGAGCGGTAATCCTGTCACTCATAGTGGGAAAAGGCAATAGACGAGTCAATACATAGATCATATGGGGCAGTGACCAATCGTATGGAGAGAAACAAAGCTGTGTAAGTAGATAGAGAATGGAGGTTGTTATTTTCGATAGTGCATTCAAAGAAAGTCTCATTTATGGGATGACATTTAAGCAGAGAGCTGAAAGAAAGGAGAAATGGAGCATACAAATATCTGGGATAAGAGTGCTCCCTATACAGTGACATTGAGTGCTAATGCTCTAAAACAGTGGCATAATATGAGTGTTCATGGCACTTTGGGGAAGCCCCTGTGACCGAAACAATGCAAGTAAGCATTACGGAGAGTCGGACAGTGGGCTTAGGAGAAGCAAAGGCCGGCTAAACACCGCCTTTTTGTCTGTCCATTATGAGGAATTTTAATTTTTATTCCATTCTGCGTGTAGTGGAAAGCCTTTAGGAGCTTGTGAGCAAGGGACTGGCATTATCAGGCTTCCTTTTTAGAAAGGTGACCCTGGCTGCTGTGTAGAGAATAGAATGGGGTAGGAAGAGAGAGCAGAAGTACTGAACTATTGCTCTAATCCAGGTGAGAAATTACCGTGGCTTAAGCAAGGGTGAGCATGGTACAGATGGTGGAAACTCATTAGGTTTGGAATATATTTTGAAAGTGGAAATAATAACATTTCCTCATACGCTGAACGTGAGTGTGAGGTGAATTAGTCAGCTCACTGGCAGGAAGCACCTATCACCTGGGCAGTTTGAAACAGTTTGTAAGTGGGACCTGGACAAGATGAGAGAAGGCTGTAGGGAAATCAGGAGGGAAAGGTCAGGCCCTCGGGGCTGTAAGGAACAGGAAGAGATTATGCTTCTGGGCCTAAAGGTGGGGAAGAAGGAGCAGTTATCAAAGAGCTGAGACAGAAAGGGCAGTGCGGAGAGTCTGACCTGACAGGAGCTATCCTGCGCCATCCCTCAGAGAACTGATAAGGAGGGAGCCAGAGAGACTCATTCCCCAGTGTGTTCTCCCTCTGCTCACCTGCTGGGACTTCCCACTGAGTCGCGTGAAGAAGGTAGACGTTTGTATCCCATAACTTGCTGAATTTATTAGTTCTAACAAGTGTGTCTGTGTGTTCGTAAGCTTGCAGTCTTTATAGTTTTCCATATGTAAGGTAATGTCATCTGCAAACAGTTACTTTTACTTTTCCCTTTCCAATTTGGATGCCTTTTATTTATTTTTCTTGCCTCATTTCTCTGTCTAGGAGTTCCAGTACTGCATTCAGTAGGAGCAACAAGGGAAACAATCCTTGCCTTTTTAAGGATCTTAAAAAAACAACTGTAAAGCTTTCAGTTTTTCACTGTTTAGTATGTTAGCTGTGGACTTGTCCTATGTGACCTTCATTATGTTGATGCAAATTCCTTCTACATTCAGTTTTTTAGAATTTTTATCATGAAAGGGTATTGAATTTTGTCAATTTTTTTGCATTTATTGTGATGATCATGTGATTTTTAGTCTTCATTCGGTTAAAATGGTGTACCTGTTTGATTGATTTGCTTATATTGAACCATCCTTGCTTCCCTGGGATAGAGCCCATATGGTCATGGTACATTGTCCTTTTAATGTGCTACTGAATTTGGTTTGCAAGTTCTTTAATTGGGGATTTTTGCATCTACAGTGGTACCCCTGTTTTCTGTTTTCGAATGTAATCCGTTCCGGAAGACCCTTCAAGTTCTGAAACATTCGGAGACCGAAGCACCAGCAGCAGACAGCTGGGCCTCGGGATCTTGCCCTCAGCGGAAGCCGTGTGGCATGTTCAACTTCCAAGGCATGTTCGAAAACCGAAGCATTTCCTTCCGGGTTTGCGGCGTTGGTAACCCGAGATGTTTGTCCACGGAGACATTCGAAAACTGAGGTAACACTGTATATTCACCGGGAATAGTGGACTGCAGATTTCTTGTAGTGTCTTTGTCTGGTTTTGGATTCAGGGCAACTGACAATGAACTATTCAAAAGGAAATTAAGGAAACAATCCCATATACAGTAGCACCCAAAACAATAAAATACTTTAGAATAAACTTAGCGAACGAAGTAAAAGACTTGTAGAGTGGAAAGTCCCCAACATTAATGATATAAATTAAGGAGGACAGAAATAAATGGGAAGACATGCAGTGTCCAGGGGTTGGAACACTTAATGTTATTAAAATGTCCACATTATGCACGGTGAGCTACAGATGCAATGCAGTTGCCATCAGAAGGGGAAACGGGGTCAAGATAACCCTTTTTAAATCTGGATTTCCACTGGGCGTTATCTGCTAGTGACAGTGATTTAGGGTGAGGGTGAAAACTGATCATGCAGGGGAGATAGAAGCTTTAGGAAGAATGTCTTGAATAGGCCTAAGGCGTAGGATTCAGTGCACAGGCAGCGGAATTGTCACAGGAGGCAGACAGGATATTCAGCACAGAGGCGAGGAGGTTGTCAGCTTTGCTGGTGGCGAACGCGCAGACTTTCTTCTAATTGCTCCCATTCGCCAGTGAAAGAAGAAGGAAGGAGATCAGCTGTGAGTGAGGGAGATGAAAGCCGTGCAGGGCCTTTGAGGCTCGAGAAGGTGTGGACTAGCCAACCCCGTGAGTGGAGGAAGGAGTCCAAGAGGGGCATGGAGAGTTGTCGCCTAGAAGCAGAGAGGGCCCGCCTGTGCCTGTGCACCATGAAAGTGAAAGGAGACAGCACGGGCATTTGTTTCTCTCTGTCTCAGATACTCGAAGACAGGAGTGGAGCAGGCAAATACCCAGACTCAACTAAAACCTGAATTCGTTGGCCGGTTGAGGACCCTGGAGAGTTTGGGGGCAAGGAGCTTCGATTCTACATGACCAAATTGTTATAATAGGGAACGGCAAATGTAACTACCAAAAAGGGAATTAAGGGCACAGGGGAAGGTAAAGGGGGCAAATCCGATAGGGTCAGGGCATTGCAAGTCCCAGCAGAGTCAACTTCTGCTGTGATCAGCAAGTGTGTTCAACCAGAGAGGAAGGAGAGTTCCTTTTTGCTTCACTACCTTATGGGCCGCAAGTATATGTGAAGCTTAGGCGGACAGGATGACCCACAACACTATAATCTGCACCAAGCTATTAAAGCAGGAGCAATTTGATTAAAAGAGTAAAGTAATTCACTCTCAGACATGGCTGACTGATAAGCTTAATTTTCCCAGAAGCTATTTTCTTAATCTAAGAGGAACTTCCTAGTCTAAGAGAGAGATTTTTTTAGAAGAAACCTTCCAGAGCCACTGGAATATCTCAGGACATCACTGTAACTACTTCTATTTTTAAAGGAGTGGAGTGGGAGCCACCTGCCTTTGCCTACTGGCATGCTTTGAAACCGAGCAACACAGTGGTTTTGAAATGATTACCCTGATTCTTATTTTTCCCATCCGCCAACCTCCTCCCTTGGTATCCATCAGCCTGTCCTCTCCATCTCATGGGTCTGTTTCTCTTCTGTTTTGTTTGTTCATTTGTTCTGTTTAGGGTTTTGGATCCACTTATAAGTGAAATCCTGCAGAATTTGTCTTTCTCTCCACATGCTGCAGTTACTCCTACAGGCCAGCAGTGTGGCAGCCTGACTGAGCGTGGCATTCAAAGAGGACTCTGTGTCTGATTGCCTCAGTGCCTTTGGGGAGTCAGGAGAATCCTTTCTGAAATGCTATCCTACCTCCCTCATGTAGTGGGCTTGCCTTATTTTCTGCCTTCATAGAAATAACACCCCACAGACTTGTAAACCAGTAACTATCCTGAAGTGAACTTCTAGGAAAGCAGAAATTTCAGGGTGCCATTTGGAATCAAAAGAGAAAAAAAAATCTCTATTCTAGAACAGTTTTCTTAGTGAACAAATAATTGAAACAGCAAAATGTATATTCTTTGAGTTACCAGCAGAGGGTCCTGTGAAAGTAGAGGGACAGGAGAGACTGTATTTGGGTAGACGTAAGGTTTAGATGGGCTTCCAGGAAAAATGTTTGAGCATAGTATCATTGGAGGAGGAACAGCAGAGCAGCACAGAGCCACCTGAGGAGCCTTGTCTTCTGGGCCCTTGGGCATGCATCCCGCATTCCTCAGCTTCACCCCATCAAGCCTCAGCCCGATTTGTGGGTGGTGCCAGGCAGGGCGAGAAGCCGACAGAGAATAACCCATGGTCTGTGTCTGACGAGAGGGAGGGACAGCATGACATATCCTGGAAAATGCAAAGTCTCAGTGTGATTGGAGCCCAGAGTAAGTGGAAACAGCAGTCTGAGACAAGGCCAGCCTGTAACTTGTAATCCTTATTGTAGCAGTTCTCAAACTTTTTGGTCCGTGGACCCCCTTGGCATTCTTAAAAATGATTGAGAAGCCCAAAGTACTTGTATTGGTGGTTTGCATCTACTGATATTTACCACCCTAAAATTAAAGCTGAGACGTATTTAAATATTTATTAATTTGTTTTGAAAAAGAATGATAAACCCATTCCATGTTAACATAAATACTATATTTTCTAAATGGTAATTTTTCCCAAACAAAGCAAATTTAATTTCATAATGCTACATATTTCTTTATTATCTGGTTTAATGGAAGACATCTGGATTCTCATGCCTGCTTCTTTAAGCAATCTGTTGCAGTATCACAGGTTATGCAGGGTCTGGAATACTCGCCTGTACATTTGGGAGAGAATGAGGGTGAAAAGGACCCATAGCGTTTCAAGATTATCATGGACATAATACTGGCCTTTCAGACCTAGGGAAGGGGTCTGAGGGATCTCCCGTCCTCCCCTTTGGTTCCCCAAGCACACTTTCACAACTGCTGCTTTCTTATAAGGGCATATAGAGAACCTGTTGGATTTTGTCTAGTTGGTGATACATAGATACTTCAATAATTGAAGCAAGGATTAGACTTGTATTTTATAATGATTACTCTCAGGGTGGATAATAAGTTGGGTAGAGGCAAGGTTAGATGTTTCCAAACTAAATTCGAATAATATCTCACTTTCTGTCTGGAAGGACTGTTTCGCAAACACGTGTATAATGCCATTGACACCTTTTTTTAATGTGTTTAGTTTCCTCTACTCAAGAATAAGTTCCTTGGAAGTAGATACTGCTTTTGATTCATCTTTATAGCTCCAGCTTTTGGTAGAGAGTACAGAGTAGGCACCAGGTACAGATCTGTTGAAACAAATGAAAGAACCAACTAAATGGCTGTCAGAATATTGCAGATAAATGATGGTCTAGTCTTGAACTTAATGGCAGAGGCAACGCAGATGGAGCAGATTCAAGAGATGTACAGAAATCCCTGTTGACTGGCTGGAAATGCCGTTGACCTACTTGCTGGATAAGGCCCGGAACGAAATGTAAGCAACGCCGTTATTTCAGTCGGCCACCTTAAGTGACCCGGTTCAGGCAGAATAGGAGGGACAGAGTGGGGCGGGGCTTGAAGGGGTGACTTCTGGTTGCATTTTGCATGTGATGAATGTCAGGTGCTTGTGGGATTTGAGCCTCTCCTAGCACCTTAGGCCATTTTAAAGTTACATAGTGTCTTATCTAATTAAGCGAAGATCTCAGTATACTTCAATACTTGTTTCCAATGCTTTACTATTTTAGTATGTTTTTAATACTTTTGGTATTTCACTGCTTATTTTTAATGGTTCATCAGAATTCTTGGATGTTTGCTGTCCTAAATTTCTGATTCTATTAGTGGATGCCGATTTGTTGTCAACCAAGTAGGATTCATTTGGCTGTTGCACAGTGGCTTGTTTTCAAATTCTCTACTCCTACGTTCCATCCCTAATGTGGGGAGTTGAATAACCCTTACATCTCTGCGAAGGAATCTGCTGACTCCACTCTTAGTATGGATGAGCGGTGGAAAGGAGGAGGCACGGCATTTGGCTCATTCATAGAAACTGACCAAGTCTTCTGTCACCATCCTCCCACATCGCAAGCCCCAAGTAGGGTTGATGACACATGTACAAGTATGACTATCAGCAAATGTATTTTCATGGTTCACAATTCATTAAATAGACACCATGTAATTGAAAACAAAAAAGCATTATGCAAAGAATGTGTTGAGGGAACTTTGAGCATCTAAGACATTTTTTGGACAAAGGAGAAAGGTGGGATGGCTGTGTATTTTATTTCCGACATGCAGATGGGCAATTTATAGGTAGTGGAGATTGTGGGGAATACCATGGCAGGAAATCCCTTGCTAGGTGACTCAGAAGCAGTGGGAAAAATGAGTATCTCGGCAACAGGAACTTGCCTGAAGTTCTCTTGTTTAGCATACTTAATTTAAATTAGGCTAAGGAGAACATCCTAGATCTTGAAGGGACCAAAATTGTGCCATGCAAAAGATAGTTTTGGGGATATTGATTTTAAGGTGTTAATTTAGAAATAAAAACTCAGATAGAACCTTTGACCTACCTCCTTTCCTGCTCAAATGACTCCAAAAAAGAAACTTGCTTTAGGAAGTAGCTCTTAGGCTATTACCTTGGCCTAATTTGAATTAAGTTTGTTAAACAGGACTTCAGGAAGGTTCCTGTCAACTAGATATACAATGTGTCCCATTGTTTCTGAGTGACTAACAAGGATTTTTCTGCCATGTATGTTTCACCCTTCCTCAACTACCTCTAAATTCTCCATTCTCCCTTATGAAATGTAAGACCCCATTTCCCCTACCTTTCTCCTTTGTCCATAAATGTCTCAGATGCCCAATATTGCCTCATTGTCTTGGGAATTTTCATGCCTGTGTGAGTTCCCCATGAGCATGTATTAAACTTTGACTTTCTTCTGTTAATCTGTCTCTGTTAACTTGATGATTAGCCCAGCTAGAAGAACTTAGAAGGTGGGATGAAAGGTAATATTTTTTTAGCCCCCACAATTTGGTGAGCCAGCCGGGAGAATTCACCAGCTAGGACACTGCTGGCTCCCTGGACTGCTTCAGCTGAGAGATCAGGGACGTCTGGCCAAAGTTGGCAGAGACAGCAAGCATTTACCTTTTGGAATCTCTGCTCTCTTGTCTGTGGAGTTTAGTGGAAGTTGGAAGTGTTGAGAATATTTTCTTTTTTCTAAATTTAGATTGGCAGGAGAAAATATTTGTGAAGCCAGCTTCTTGGTCCTCGAGACTCATGGTTTTTTGTTTTATTTTATTGTATTTTTTAATTAATCTTTTCGCCCAGACATTATTTTGTTCTTCTATGTCTATGTCTTTTATGACATTTTGTAATAAAAAGGAAATACCATAGGGATAGAACACAGGCATATACTCTCTAAAAGCCTGTTGTTTGAGCCATTCTCACAGTCTGGGGAGTTAAGCAGTTCTTTCCATACCTGAGTCTGTCCAGAAAAAATGTTGCTGTGAGTCTTTTTATAAAAACTGGATGAAGGTTTTTCTTCTGTCTTGTTCTATATCCCAAGTACTTCGACCAGTGAAAATATTTACTCTGGTCTCCACCTTCTGAAAGGTGCACTTACCAGGGTGCACCTGGTGGCCAGTCAAACAGACTGGGGTTTCAAGTGTCTCTTTGTCCAGCTGTGCCAGCTCTCAGGGGAGTTTGTCATAAGAGGCCTCAATGCATAAGGGACCTTTGTCATCTAAGCCTTCTTTACTTGTTACTGCTGAACAAATCCCATTCCATAAGCCTGCCTAGTGCCACAAATTGTGGTAGAGGGGAGACACTGTGTGCACCCACACCATCTTAACCATCTGTGTAAAGAAGGTCTGTGCTTTCTTTGATTTATTTGGAAGTGAACTTTTGGATCTATGAGGGCTGAATCTTTTGCATTCTCTTTGTGGAAACCTTTTTGCTTCCTTGGTTAATTTGTAAAAGGCATATTGATTAAGTTGTTACAAAATCCTACTGTCACTGGCCAGACAGGGGATGTTTTGAATTGAAAAACCTTATAAATTGAAAAAGTTTAGAGCGCTCTCTTACTGGTATAATAACTAGCCATTAAACCACCTTTACTTAATACGATGAAAGGACAAAAATTAGAACAAAAATCAAAGTCCACTCAGACCTTTTCCTCTTTACCTTCAGATATTTGCAGATATTGAAAAAATCAGGACATTAGAAGTACAATTGTCCTGCACTTAAAAAAAAAAAAAAGATACACAGACTGTAACTAGTCCTAAGACTTTTGAATTTGCTATTTAGCTTTTTGGGTTTTACACATGCTAACTGGATTAATTAACAAGAGAATTAAAAAAAGCAGAACGAAAAATAAAGAGATTTCCTTACAAGGTGGAAACTTTTTAAAGTTATTGAGATAAAATATGAGAATTGGTATATTTGAATAGATTTTAAAGGATTTAATAACGGACCAAAAATTTAGCAAAATTGGAAGTTGATCTTTCAAAGTCTGATAGGAATATTTTGAAAGTCTCAACAGGTCTTCCTGCTGGGTAATCCGAAATATAAACTCAGCCCACTGCTGCGTGAGGTAATTGAAGGAAAAAATTGGAACTTTTAAAAACACAAGTGGCTAAAGTCACCCATGCCTAATAGTTCCCCTGGCCCTTCTCCAGCCTCCTTAAAAGTTGTCAAGGGCAAATGTGTCTTGTCTGCTGTTATTGGTAATTCTGCTTATGTGTATGATCTACTTGTGGTATGTGTTTGTCTGTGTTTATATATGGTGTTTTATCTGCCTCCTGATGGTATAATTATGTTGTAATATTTTATTGGCTTAAAAGTATTAAAACACTTATATAAATTAAGAAATAAATACTATCCCAAATGTTTTTCAGTGTCATATGACCTTGGAAAATATTTGTTTTAAGTTTGGTTGATTTTTAAAAAATATGTTTTTATTGATTTCAGAGAGAGGAAGGGAGAGGGAGAGAGAGAGAGGAACATCGATGATGAGAGAGAATCATCGATCGGCTGCCTCCTGCATGCCCTACTGTGAAGTGAGCCCGCAACCTGGGCATGTGTCTGGACTGGGAACTGAACCATGACTTCCTGGTTTATGGGTCGTCCCTCAACCACTGAGTCACACCGGCCAGGTTTGGTTGATGTTTTTAAAGTTATTAACATGAAATATATATGTTAGTTTTACCTCAGTTTACAAAAATAAGTTCATGTTATTTAACTGTTTCAAAATTTGTCAAGAAAATAGATTGGATAATAATTTGAAATCTCATGGAGTTACTATGAACTAATAAATTGTTATAACTAAAATGAAAGGTTTTTGATAAAACTTTTCAGTAGGAATTATATTGTATGTTAAATATATGTATAAACATAGTTTTCTAAAGTCTTTTGGTAACTTGAAACTTTAGAGCATTTTACTCAGTTAAGTTAAATAATAAAAATTATCAATTATCTAGATATTTTGAAGTAACATGAAATACTAAAACACTGATTGGTCTAAGTGTACCTACTTTTGGCTTTTTATTGCAGAAAAACTGAAAAATAAATTCTGATCTGTTAATGAATGTATCTTGTATTTTAGTTGAAGTATGTCTCTTGAAAAATGTGTGTTTGCCAATGAGAGAACCTGTTTCTTTCTAAAAGTTATAAAATGTATTCATAAATTTGTCAGTCTAAAGGATGCTAATTACTTACTTTTAGTTGTCACAAGAAATTAAGGTTTCTAAGAGTTAAGAAGTCTAATTGAATTGGAAATAAACTGTTTTTAATAATAGAAGATATCAAATATGGAGATACATTTTTGAGGAAAATGGGTTGCTCTAAAGTTGGTTATTTCTGATTGAGTTAAGAAGAGGCAAACTAAAAGCACTAGGAAAGGTGTAGAAGGTTCGTGAAGAGAAATCTTGAGAGGCAATTTTACATATGGTTAAGCTGAATAATATTAATAAGTAAATATTAATATTTACTTATTTTATTTAATAATATTAATAAGTTTAATTAAGTAAATCAATTTAAATATCAAAAGTAAGATAGTATAGAATTGGTTTGGTTCTTTTTCTATCTATTTAGGGAAAATAAAGTTTTTCTTGTATCTGCTTAGAAAGCAAAGATTCTATGTCTTATTAAAATATTTCTGTCATATTGTCTTAATTAGGTTCTTGATTACTTAACAATGTTCTCGATCCTAAGAACTAAAATTTTGCTAACCTATGTTTGTTTGATACTTTTTATTGTTAGTTTGGTAAATAAATAATTTAATATTGTTTTATAATGATAATGGATCTTTTTGGTCAAGTAATTTTGACAAGCTTCCCAGTGTTTGAATTTTAGAAAAAGGTTTTTTATTAACCTAGAAACAGGTTTGAGTTATTGCAATGATCCCCTGGAGATTTGTTCTCTCTCTCCTTATGAAAGAAATTTTAAACTAATTAGGTTTATTTGATATGCTTAAAGTTACATGGGAAGCTTTGTCAAATAAAGAGATGATACTTATGTTATTTTGTATACATATATTACTAAAATGGGTGTTCTAGGGATTATATAAAAATTCCAAGAGTCTACAAAGTTCTGATATATTTTCATTGTAATTCTAATTATTATCTTTTAAAAATATATATATCTTTATTGATTTTAGGGAGAGGAATGGAGAAGAGGAGAGAGATAGAAACAGCAATAATGAGAGAGTCATTGATCGGCTGGCTCCTGCACGCCCCTGACTGGGGATGGAGCCCGCAACCCGGGCATGTGCCCCGACTGGGAATCAAACTGAGATCTCCTGGATCCTAGGTCGATGCTCAACTCCTGAGCCACGCCTGGCCAGGCTAATTATTATCTTAAAAATGTTGTTACAGAAAAGCAAATTTCTTTGTCAGTTGCATTATAATCAGCTCTATGACAGTGTCATTTTAATTTTTTTTGTCATTTATAGACAGTCATTGTCTTATTCTTGATACGTTTGCAAATATGCTTCATCTTCAAAAAGTTGCATGGAAAGAACTCTGACTAATTCTAAAATAAGAGTTTTCTGAGTATAGATTTTCAGATCATACCTTTAACTTGGAAGATTTATAGAGTTCTAAGGAAAAACTGGATTCACGGAAATACTGGCAGATGATCTGCATAAACTAGAATTGTTTATATGGGACTAAATGATCTGAGAATAATAATTATGGTTAAGACTTTTTGTTTGAATATTGCTGATTTTAAATACTCATTCGTAATCAGTGCGCGCCTAACCATGAGATCCTGATCAGTTGCTTTCTACACCAGTGTGCCTTCAAGGCTGACAGTCTGACTTTGTATCAATTTTCTAGATGGCCTTTCCTCTCTCTCCTTTTTAAGGGTAAAATTAAAGAAGCCTTTTAAATTGGTGTCTCAGAGGGAAGTGGGGAGGGGAGCAGGATAGTGATTAACCAAAGAACTTATATGCATATATGCATTGCCCAAGGAGACAGACAATAGGGTGCTGTCGGACAGGGGCAAGGTGGGCACCGGGTGGAGGGGGGCAATGGGGGAGAAAGGGAACTCCTGTAATACCCTCAACAATAAAAATAAAAAAAGAAAACAATACAAGTCAAAATAAAATAAAATGGTATGTTCATAAACAATTATTTAGAGACAAGATATTTAGGTAATTGTTACTTTTTTGTGTGCCCTTTTCTGTAACGTACTTGTTTTAAGTAAGAGAAAATAAATGTGACTGCTTTGTACAACAGGGGCCTCAGTTCATTTTTGTATATTACCTTTAACATTTTCAAGTAGAAGCTAAATCACTACATAGATAGATAAATTATCGATAGAAAAGTATTCTCAGTTTCTCTCCTCTTGAATTTCTTTACTTCCTATAACCACAGATCTCTCTTCTTTGAAATTCTATCTTTCTTTGATATCCAAATGCTGTTATTATTACCTAGTTATTAATCAGTATGGTGACAGTGGCAATAATGATAACTATTTTTTTATGTCTTTCTCTTTCACTGTTTTCCCATTCAGCTCTCTACTCTAGCTGTCCCCCGGAAGAATGAGGGCCTGATGCTGTCCTTCCACCTTCCAGAGAGTTTAGCTAATACCTTTATTTCAATGACTCATCCCCAAGTCTTTATTTCTAGACTTGACTAAGACATTTGTGAAGGTCAAGAGAGAAAGTGAGTTGGTGAAGAGATCCGATTAAAAAGGAGGAAGATAAATGAGAATTTCCCCAAATGGAAGAAGATCTGCAGATCTTAGTGGAAGCCTTCAGAATAGAGAAGCACAGCAGGAAGTGAACATATGAAGGTGTTGAACCTCCATCTCTTACTAAAAGTGTGCTACACAACGTGGAATCCATGGACAGGGGTTTGTCGGTCAACTTTTTATAACTGACAGATCATGAGAGACATACAGAAATTGAGAATAAGTGTTTAGAAACCTCTAACAATTTGAGAGGGCAACTTTAAGACTGTTGAATCTAATAAAAATTTGAGACTTATAATCTTTTTGTTTTATAGATATAACAAAACTTGATTTTTTAAAATAACTTGGTAAATTATACCTTTGTAAGCAACATTGAAACATTTATATTTTTCTCTCTATCTGATCCCTCCAGAATTTGAAAACTGTTAATGAGTATTACTTGATGATCATGGCAACATAGCTATTTGCATGAAGTCAATAAAAATCTGTTTTCATTATAACAGGACACAGTTGGAAACTGGTTTTATTAACCAAAACTTTGTCATGTTTGAGACAGACGTGCATAGACTCTGGATGTCACCAAAAAGCTTTAAGAAACTAACATTGACTTTGGAAGCCAATAAAACCCCTTCGGAAAAACTGTCGGTACCTTACTTACCTGGTTCTCAGTAGTCTTTCTAGGTAAGAAACGAAGGTTACTTTCCTGGGACATGGCAAAGAAAGCACCCGAAGACATTTTTGGGGACCTCAAACCTGAGGAATTCCCCCAAATCTATACTATAGGCATTGCAGGCAAAGTCTGGCAACTATGTGGCTTGGCCTCTTTGCCCTGAGAGGCTAATTAAAGTTCAATCTGGAGATTCCTTGTGAGATTCCAGCAAAGCAGATTTAAGAAGCTTATATGATCAATTGCTATTCTTGCATTTATGGGAATGGTCAAGCCAATCTATTACAGGTAGACTTATGCAGTAAATAGTCTTAATTTGACTGTCCTTGAGAAAAATTAGGGCTGTTTTAAGGAGAGAAATTTTATTTCCATAGAATCTATATTATACAGTTGTAGATATTAGAGTCTAGTTCAGTTAATTCTTTCAAGTTTTATTTTTCACCTATAAATGTGACTGGATCCTGAATTTTTCTAGTTTTCTCAAGTATTTGTTTGTAACCCTTCAAACTAATGTTTCCTTTTTCTCCAGTTCTTCGACTTGGAATTATTGAGAACTAAAACTTTTATTCCCCTGATCCTTGCAGTTGCAAACTGCTGTTAAATGATATGAGGTGAGCTTGAGAAATCATCACTACAGCTCACGCTTAAATAATCTCAGTGACTGACTGATGCTGTGTAAGTCCTGAAGAATTTTCCTGAGCACCTGATGACATCACCAGAGACATTCAACTGCAGACCAGGAGCATCTATCAGGTAGTCACTTCCAGTAAAAGAAACTTTGAGCCTTACATCTAGTAATCTTCTTGACTGACAGCCTTTTAGACTCTTTCCTGAAGCAGGTTTTTCTGTCTGAATCTCTTTGGCAGGAAAAGGGGAAGGGTCAAAATTTCTTTCTGAGTCTTGTTTTTTAATAAACAACTCAAAATCAATATCCCAAAAAGGCAGCTTCAGGGTGATAAAACTTTGGTCCCTTCAGTCCCACCTTTGAAACTTTATTATTTATAGTTTCACATGCTAGAAGCTAAGTTAGTAGATTGCTTATATTTTATTGATTCAATTATTCAGTCCTCAGAATAAATTCAGTTAAATCGTTGATCTCATTTCAGGGGATGGTGATGCACATGGGCTCCCAAAGTAAGGTCTATATTGTGTCAGCAAGCAATCAGGTATTTAATAAGGGGTATGCCTATGAATACAGAAAACCCCCCACAAAGGTTAATTATTACAACAAATTATAACCAGGTTCTGAGTCTGTAAGGCTGCCACTTAAGAAAATTTCTAGATATAAGGCTCAAAGTTTCTTTTGCTGGAATGAAGCAGGCAGTGACAATCTGACCGACCCTCCATGTCTACAGTTTGAATATTTCTGATGATGTCATCAGGTGCTTAGGAAAATTTTGCAAGGCTTACACAATATCAGTCGCTGAGATTATTTAAGCTTGAGCTTTTGTGGCAGTTTTTCTTGAGTTTATGTTATGTCCTTTAGCTGCAATTTGCAATTTCAAGGTTCAGAAAAAAAATTTTAGTTCTTAATAATTACAAGTCAAAGAATGGGAGAAAAATGAAACATTAGTTAAGTGAATTGTACCCAAATATTTAAGAAAACTAAAAAAATTCAGGATCCAGTTCAGTTTATAGGTGAAAAATAACACTTTAATGACAGTTAACTAGAATCTAATATCCATAACTGTACATTCTAGTTTCTATTGAAACACAATTTCTCTTCTTAAAAACACCCACATTTTTCTCAAAGGTAGTCAAATTAAGATTACTTATTTAATGCAGAAGTCTAGTGTCAATAAATTTGGCCAGGTTATTTGCATAAATAGAAGAACAGTAATTGATCATATAGGCTCTTTTAAATCTGCTTTGCTGGAATCTCATAAGGCATCTCCAGATTGAACTTCAATTAGCCTCTAAAGGCTAAGAAGCCAAGCCACGTAGTTGCCAGACTTTGCCTGCAATACCCATAGATCTGGATGAATTCCTCAAGTTCTGGGAATCAAATCCACAACCTCCTGGTGTATGGGACAACGCTCCAACCAACTGAGCATCTGGTTTTTATATAAACTCGCTGCAGCCTTTGTCTGGACAGACGCTCATCTGGAGAGAACCACTTAACTCCCCAGCCTGTGAGGTTGGCTTAAATAACAGGCTTTTACGGAGTCTATGCCTGTGTTCTATTCCTAGGGTATTTCCTTTTTATGACACAAGAACGTAAAAGACAGATTTAGAAGAACAAAGAAAAAAAATCTCTTGGAGGAAAGGATCAATTAAAAAATTAAAAGAACTTAAGAGTAGCTAGGTCCAGGAAGCTAGCTTCACAAATATTTTCTTCTGCTAATCTTAATTTAGAAAAGAGAAAAAATTCTCACCACTTTCAACTTTGACTGAACCCCACAGACAAGAGATAAGAGAGGCCAACAGGCTAAAAGGTTTACTGTCTCTGACAACTGTGGCCAGATGTCCAAGATCTCTCAGCTGCAGTGGTCCAGGGAGCCAGCAGTGTCCCAGCTAGTGAATTCTCCTGGCTGACCTGGCGAATTTGGGGGGGCCAAAAAAAATATTAATACTTTTCCTCCCACCTTATAAGTTCTTCTAGCTGGGTTAATAACCAAATCAACAGAGACAGATTAACAGGAGAAAATCAAAGTTTAATACATGCTCATGGGGAATTCACACAGGCATGACAATTCAGAAGACAGTGAGGCAACACTGGGCATCTGAGATATCTGTGGACAAAGGAGAAAGGTGGGGGGATTGGGTCTTAGATTTCATAAGTGGGAACTGACGATTTAGAGGTTAGTGGAGGAAGAACAAAACATACATGGCAGGAAAACCTTTGCTAGGTGACTGAGAAGCAATGGGACTCAGGTAGTATCTAGATAATAGGCACCTTTTGAATCCCTTTTATTTACCTTACTTAATTAAAATTAAGTTAAGGTCACCTCCTACGCTCTCCTTTCTGAAGAAGGTTGTTCCATCTGAATCATTTGGGCAGGAAAGGGGGAGGGTCAAAGTTCTGAGTCTTGTTTTCCAATAAACAGGTGAAAATCAATATCCCAAAAGGGAGCTTCAGGGTAGCAAAACTTTTGTCCTTTCACTTCTAATCTGTAATCATGGGCATTTTTTCATTCGTAGTGTATATTTGTGCCTTGACTCTCTTTTCTTATTCATGTTTGTTAAATTTTTACGTATTTTATTAATGTCTTCACATTGCCAGGTTTCTATGTTAGTGTAGGTAAGATTACTAGTTAGTGTTTGTTTTGCCGGGTTTACCCTCTACCTTATTGACTTATGCATTTATATTTATACTTGCTTTATTTCAATTTATTCAGTTTTCCTTTTTCTTTTTGTCTTCTTAAAGAGAAAACTTTGTTCTTTATATTTTATTTTTACTTTTCAAATTAAAACCTATTTAACTCTGTGAAATTTCTTCTGTGATTGAGGCCATGTGTCATAGGTTTTAACATATAATGTCCTCAGTCTTTTCTAAGTAGTGTGTAATGTTAGTTATGATTTTCTCATTAAAACAACAGCTACTTTAACTAGTTAATTTATTATGATGATTAAAAAATAATCCATTTTCATAATAAAATATCCAAACAGTGGATAACGGCATAAATTGTAAAGTAAAATTCATTCTCCACTTTTCATGCTCTGCTGTGGGAGATAAGTAGTGTTAATGACTTCTTGAACCTTTTTGTAAAACATATTTTATATATATATAAGAGCATTAGTATCTTTTTTTCTTTTACACAAAAGGGTCTAAATTAATTGTTTATAGCTATGAAACACATTAGCCCAAAATTCAGTGGCTTAAACAGCAAACTTTTTATTTCACATTTTCTGTGGGTAAGGAATCTGCACGTGACTGAACTGGGTCCTCTCCCTCAGGGTACCTCATAAGGCTTCGGCCAAGGTGTCAGCCAGGGCTGCAGTCATCTCAGGGCTCAACTGGGGAAGGAGCTGCTTCTGAGGTCACTCCTGTGGCTGATGACAGACTCCCAGACCTTGCCAGCTGCTGGTCAGAGACAACAGCTCCATGTCAAGTGGCCCTCTCACAACCTGGTAGCTGACTTCCCTCAGAGCTGACAGGTGAGTGAAAGAGGTTGCAAAATAGGTATTAACTCCAGTGCCGTTGTAACCTAATCTCTGAGGCAACACCTCATTACCTTTGCCACATTCTGTTCATCAAACTGAATCACCAACCCCCCCCCCCTTTTAAAGAATGAGTACAACCAGGAGGGGATCACTGAGGGCAGTCTTAGGGGCCGCTTACCACAGGATCATACTATGCCTCTAGGTCCTTAAAAATATGTTTATATCTTCTCATATTGTTAGATATCTAATTTTCTTTTTAAAAATTTTATTTTTCAATTACAATTTACGTTCCATATTATTTTGTATTAGTTTCAGGCGTATATCTAATGCCTTCAATCACTGCTGGCGTGATGGCCAAAGGAAAAAACAAGCAGTAAACAAGCAAGCAAGCAAATAAATATGTAAATACACAAAAACATAAATGAGTGAGTGCGAACTCAACTTAATAAATATATTCAGGTAGGATTGTGCAGCATATGTGAAAAGTATATGGCTATTGGCATACCCCTCGATGTCCCAACATTCATTTCAGATTTGGCAGAGTAGTAAAGTAGACTAGCAAGAGCTTAGACGATAGAACCATGGGTCACAGGGACAAATAGATAACAGAATTCCTCCTGGGAGAGCAGAAGACTCACTGGATGTTTAGTAGTCAGAAGCCTGGAATAGACTTAGAAGTAAAGTGTGGCTAGAAGTATAGAAGTATAGAACAGAATAATGTGGTATAGAGGGACTGCCAGTATTCTACCGCAGATAAACTCTCTCTTTTGTCTGGGCACAGAGCTTAACTTCATTTCCCAGCCTCCCTTTCAGTTACACGTGACCATGTGACAGCGGGGATATAAGGAGCAAAGTAGCCCGTCTCTACACTTAGCGCATAAGAACTTCTCAGGTGTTTTTACCAGATTCTGAGTATGAAAATAAACAGGGCTCATACATAGGATAGGCCTTTTCCAGCTAAAGACTCATGACTTTCTTTTTCGTTGGATGTTATTTTATTGTTGCTGATGAGAGGAAGCAGAGTTTGCTACCTCAAAATATGCATTTGGGGGATATTTCTTATTTTAAGATGGTTTATTTTTTAAGAAACAACAGACTTAAGAAGAGCCTTTTACTCCCCTGTCCCCCACATACGCACACCTGCCTGAAGAAATTCAGATAGAAAAATCTGCTTACGTAAAAATTTTAAACAATACATGTCATAAAGATCTTTTGTGAACAAAATTAGAAATCTGTAAGAAAAAGACAATCCCAAACCACTATGCGTTTGAAAACTAAACTAAATGGTTCATGGCTAAAATAAATCATAGTTGGAAATTATAGAATATTTATAAAGGAATAGCAATGAAAATAGTTTTGTGCTAAAACAGAACTAAAGGTGACATTTAAGTTCAAACAGGGAAGAAAAAACTGCTTAAAGGAAGGGAGTGTCACCTTAGCATTGGGATATAAAGTAAGTGTGGCAGACATGGAAGAATCTAGCAAAGTCTGTTAGGCTCCCCTCTGTGTCCCACTGTTTCTGGGTTGCCCAAGAATTTGTTCACCCCACTTTTGCTCTTTCCCATCTACCTGTGAATTGCTTACTTTCCTTCTGAAGGCCCAGACCCCTGCCTCCCTCTCCTTAGTCCAGAAGCCTGCAAGCCTCAACTGCCCAAGTTTATCCTTGGTTCCCATAGTACTATGGAACACTCAGATGTGCATTTGTAATACATTTTGTTACTCTCTCCTTTTACTCTGTCTCATGTCAATTTGATTATTAAATCATTCAAAAGAATTTAGAAGGGTAGAAAGAAAATTATTTTCCCACCCTTACATGGTCTTATTTCTCTTTCTGATATTCCTGTTGCATAAATTCTTAGACCATCTATCTATCTGGCTGTATTCTCCAACTTTTCTTAGTTTTTCTACTATCCTTTATTATTTTAGGATAATTTTACGACTTAATCTTCTATGTTCTCTAACTCCCTAGCTCAAGTTGGGAGATGAGTACGTAGACAAGGGAGAACATTGATTCATTAGGCAGCTTCTACTGCACTATGTCGAATAATCGCCTTATTGGTTTTTCCAGGGCTTTTTCCTGTCCCCATCAACCCCTTTCAGTCATGAAGTACCCTTGGATTAATTTCCATCCTTTGTAGCATTCCTCCTTGTGCATATATAACATGTAGTTTGCCTTATGTATTTCAGTATTTCCTTACTGGCTCTGTTCCACCACTGGCAATCCAGCATATATATATTCCAGGAGAACTATAGATTTTGGGGGGTATTTTCTTACATTGTTTTCTTATCTGTAGCATTTTATTAGTAACTATTAGCCCCATGTTATAACAGTTTTCTACCCTGCTGTACCATCATTGCAAATCTTTTCCTCTGTTAAATAGAATGATTAGCATAAGAAGCTGAAGACTTCTTACCTTTCATGGAGTTACCATTCACATTTTCACCTTCTTTGAAGATTTTTAGAAGTTTCATGATTAGCAACACTACCACTTTAAACAGTGAAATTCTATACACTTCTTGCCACTGCCATCTTCCAAGTGCTATCAGGATACTTTGAAATCCCACCAACTTTTCATCAAAACAGCCCAAGATATACAAATAATTCACCTGATTTATATACTTTTTATTTTATGAAAAACATATTCATAACATTTTTTATTTTTAATGAAGATAATATTTACAAACCTAAGGTATGTGATGTTATGACCCCAAAAAGATAAGCATAATCCTTCCTTGCTATTGTTAAGTGGGGAACTACAGTGGGAGCTGGGAAGAGAAAAGAGGTTAACCTTTGATCTATATAGATAATTTGGCTTCAGTGTGCCCAATAACAAATTAGATTTAGTGTCTATGAGACAACTATGTGAGGGACTTAATTTGTTGGCATTTTCTCAGTTTGGAGACTTCTTTTACACATTGATTATGGCATCATGGTCAAAAGAGCAGGGTTAAAACTATTTTTTAAAAAGATAACTATATGACGATATTAAATCTATAAAGACTAAAATGTAAAATTACCTCCTAAGTAGAAAATTAGAGGAATCAAGCAAGTGGAAACAGGCCAAAAAATGAGATGTATCTCTGTTTTATCAGTTAAGACAAGAAAAATGTCAGAAAGAGTGTTCAATGTGGTTGGGACTCTAAAAAGTTGCCTGAAGTGGCTGAGGCTGTACATTTCGTATTTGGAAAGTTCCAGGTGATTTTGATAGCCACAAGGAAAAAGTGAGGTGCTGTGCTAGTGGTGAGTTACCCTGAGGCATCCTCTTTATTTCAAGATCTCAAGAAGATGTTTGAAAAAGGAGAAGATAATGAAGAATTGAAATTCTTACTCAAATTCTTGCTTAGATGTTAGGAAACCTACTGAGTCTTGTAGCCTTGGGCAAGGCTGCATACTCTATTTTGGAGGCTGATAGGACTTGCCCGAAGAACTTCAGAAGGTCATGGGGAAGAAGGTTGGTTGGTGTCTATTAAAAAAAATGGTCTTTTGGAATAAATGCCCATACATCCTTTGATTACACTGGACAAAAAAATCTTAGGTATGCTGCACTCCAAAATTTTCTTACTCAGTTTCTTGGCATAATATTGAAGATAACAGACTTAATCTCCTTCAGAGGTATCATTCACAAAACATAATTAGTTTTAAAATACATGAGAAAATGTTTATAAGATTTATATAAATATATTTAAAGGAAAGCTTACATGCCACCCTATATAATTTCTTTGAGTGATTTTATCATAAATTTAAAAAATATCAAAATTTCATTTCAAATACTTCCTGTGGCCTAATTAGGGGTAGTTGCTTTCCCCATATAATTAATGAAAATGGGATTTCAGACTTATTGGATTTTATGTTTAAAATTTTCCTAAGAAAATTAGTATGGCAAGCCATTCTAGTAATGACTATACCGTATAGAGGAAGAAATTTGTCCCTGTCTTTAATTATCTAACTAGGTCTTAAACAAACCAATTTTTGGTAGCTACAGAGAATAATACAGGGCACAGCTAAGAGTTTGAACTATTATAAAAATGTTTAACTGGAAACAACAAGATATCTTTTAAGTCTTATGGAAAGAGAGTGCTATTCCCTCCCTCACTTCCACACTCCCTCCCACCTTGACTCACTGCCTCACTGGTGCGCAAGAACGGTCAAGTTGCCTCCAATGCATTGCTTTCAGTTTTGATGCCATGAACAATTTTAGAAGCTTGTTTCCTTATACTATAAACATGAAAACCATATTTTGAAACATTTCTTACATTATTTAGTTACTCTGGTCTTTGTTGTTTTTGCTTCTGTCTGATATTTTTATAACTGTCAAAACATATTGTTTCATTATATTTAAAATGATGAAAAGAAACTGTTATGAGGTGAAAAAAAAGTGAAGGTCACTCTTCCCCTTCAGTCATTCTCTATATACTATTTTGGGCTTATTAATGATTCAGAGATAGGGACAGAGAGAGAGAGGAAAGGAGGAAGAGAGGTGCAGAGAGGGTGGAGGGAGGGAAGGAAGGAAAGGAAGAAGGGAGGGAAGAGCATAGCTCTTCATCCTGGTATCTTGGATAGCCAAAGGATATTCCCCCGCCCCAAGACTGTAACCCTACTGTGCAAATGGTACCTTTAATTTTCCAAATCACTTTGCTTAATGCCATAGCACACCAGTCTGTCCTTGTAAGGAACTGTGGAACTTTGGTCCATAAAATCCATGGTCTCCCATATATTTAAATACTAGATTTGGACAACCAACCATTAAAAATGCCTTCTCTTGAGACAGATGTCATATAGGGTAATCTCAGGGATGAATTCATCAGATAACATCCTTGGTCTTTTTCTACAAATACTTTTCCAGGAGGCACTATTAGCAATAGACTCAAAATAAGAAAAGCTATCTAAGCTATTTTAGTTAGTGAATGCAATTAGATATTTTTAAGAGAAAACCAAAATATCATGGTCTTAAACATGATGCAAGTTAGGGCTGTTATAAAGGCTACATGGTGCCCTCAATATCCCAAACAACCACATTTTGCCTTGCCATTCTTATCATGGTGGGAAGATAACCTATGAAACTTCAATAAGCTATTATGTTCCAGGCAGGAGGGACAAAGTGGGGAAAGCAAGAAGAGGGGACATTTATATCAGGAATCAAAAACTTCCCCAGAGGTGCCAGCCAACTTTTTGTATCTTATCACCTCCCCAAATGCAAGTGGCCTTTATAATTTATATATTTTAGCTGGTCACATGGTCACATATAACCTATAGAGCTCCCCTTAGTAAGGAGAAAGGAAAGGGAAAAATAAATACTGAGTAGACTCACTTCCACAAAAGCCAAGGGTTTCATAAACCAAGGAGTTCCCGATAGCACCAAAGATAGCTGAAAGATCAATAAAATGAAAGTGGAGAAATATCCATTAATTGTAAGGTTCAATGACTGATGCAGAAGTCAAAAGGAGTGAGGTAAAGATAGTACTAAGAGGTGAGCTAGTGAAGACAATGGTTTTAAAATAATGAATTTTAAAAAATAGTAATTTTATAGACTGTACACATACTTAGCAGAATTTATGGGGTGATGGGCATTTTTCTGGTTTGTGGTGCTGGTTTTCCACATTCATAAATTCACTAAAAAGTATTGAATTGACATAATGTGTGAATTTTATGGTGTGTAAATTATACCACAATAAAGCCTAAAAAATAAAATACTGATAGAAATTTGGCTGTGAGGAAACAAGAAAGATGTAGCATTTTTTTCCTTCACTGCCAAATCCAAACACTTGGTTTCATTTTAAAATTTGTTTTATTTTGGTATTTTTATTGAAAGCTAAGTTATTTTGAAAAAAATAAGAATCTTATTTCTCTTTGTCAGGGAATTAAAAAGGAAATATATTATTGTATCTATATGAGATGGTGGATGTTAGCTAAACCTATTGTGGTAATCATTTCACAATATATGTAAATCAAACCATCAGGCTGTACACCTTAAATTTATACAGTGATATATGTCAATTGCTTCTCAATAAAACTGGAAAAAAATAAAAAACATGATGCAGTAAAAAATTATGACAATATGTGAGGTAAGATTTGAAAAGCCTTTCCCTACTTGGTCTGCCATAACTATTTGTGAAAGATCAACACATGTATCAGCCTGCTGTGTCTCTTTCTAAAGTTATATGTATACATGATCATATACAAGGGTGGGCTCAGGTTACATACAACCAGAAATTTATATAACTGATCACCTTATTAAGAAAAACAATACAAAATTATATATTTATAAATAGGTTTAATTCAGACTCATTTCTTTTGTGGTCTCTTTAGACAATTTTCTATAAATGCTTATAGAGAAATGCTTTCCAGACATACTACAATTCCAAGCATTCCTAGAAACCCAGGGACTTGCGCGAGAGAGACCCTGAAGCTTACATTTCATTGCTCTCATACAAAATCATGTAGTGTGAATAGTCAGTGTGTAGAGGTTAGCTGTACAAAAAATACAATTCTTTTAATTTTTTTTCCTCTTACCCACTTAACTTTTATATACTGTCTCCATTCTACTAGAGTAGTGGAAACTTGTTCTCAGTCTGCTGGGGATTTTCTTAGAGGTTTGGTCAAAGATCCTGAAGGCTTAAGGAATTAGGACAGATCCTTGGTAAGGCCAGTGAAGACCCAGGGTGTCTGGGCGCATTGTAGCCATTTTTCCCCTCCAATCTTTCCCAGGGCTTGGCCTCTCTCTCTGGGACACTCCAATATGTAAGCTCTTATTGAGCAGGTCACCTCAAAAATAGCTCATACAGGATGTTTACAACCAACATACGTACCCTTACAGGCCACCAGCAGACCAGCACCGGTTTTTCCATATCTTGAATATTACTCTATTGTTTTGCCCTCAACAGACTTGGAAGATATTTTGTGTAGAGAAAATGAAGAAAATGAAGAAATGTTGTTCATTATTACAATTTCCCTCCTCGTTGCTCAAAATGTTCTCTAAGTAAGGATTTTAGGGTCCTTCCTTGAAACAATGAAAGGCACTTGAATGGGGTGAAGAGGGGGAGAGAACGGTATGGGAAGCAGTGGATAATTATCAGGGAAATAGTTGAAATTTAATAAATAACGTAACCCTGTGTTTTCCAACATATAAAAGATGCCGTACATTATAATGTCATTATAGTAAATGCAGGCAATTGGTTTTTCATTTTTTTATCCCTTGATCACACACATTAACCTATGCAGTATCTTACTGCTCTTTTTCCATATCGCAAGGAAAGCTGACTTCCCATGGGGAATATGAAGATCCTACTGCGTGGCTTCTGGCTCCAGCAGTGCACGCGTTATAGCGCCCCTTTGATATACAATGAGCGCCTATTACCTGACTGTTCAGGTGCCGTGCAGTGGTTCACACACATAAAAAAGTTTCTGTTCTAATGGAGCTTAGGTTTCATTGGGAAGGAAGCTAATAGAGAAGCATACATTTTATAATGCCAGGTACATACTATGAAAATAAATGCTGCGAGGGGTCCAGGAGCCAGCTCATGTGGCCAGATACAGTGGTATAGGCCTGGATAGAAGCTTTGGATTTTATTCTCAACAATGTGATGGGCCATTGAAAGTTTTTATTTCTGGTTTTTTTTTTTTGCTTAGCTTCATTTCTTGTAACAGAATGTCATGTTTTTCGTAAACAGTGCACAGTGTCACTCCTTTTAGGACTGACAGTTTAATTTCAAGGCAGACATAATGAAGTATAACCAGGCCTCATTTGAATTCTAAATGTAATAAAATAGGATTAAATATAAATAAAATGTACAATTTTATTCTTAAAACTAGCAGTTTACAGCACATCAATTTGGTCAGAAATATGTTTTTAGCTTAGAGTATGCCATGCACTATATCAAGCAAATAGGCAATTTCTCCTGACTATAATCACATTGCCTGACAGGTGAGAGACATGTTCTATAAAAAATGCAATAAAAAACCCTTGAAAAAACATTTTTTTTTTAAAAAAAGGAACTTTTCAAATCAGTGCTGGTGTCATAGAAAAATGTCTGTGAAGATCTTCAAATGGATATTGCAAATTCAACAATTTAACTTGGCAACTCAAGTTAAATGACTCAACTGAGGAGACAATCAGAATACCAGATAAACATTTTTTTGCATGATTAAGTTGTGTCACTCAAAACTTTTAACTATGTCACAACTTTCTCCTCTAACTGGCCTCTGGAAATTACTTTTACATCATCTGCGTTAAGTGTCCCCCTAAATTAACTTGGACTGTGTCCTAAGGAAATAATCAGAGACATGGAGAAAGATTTAGGTTCAAAGATACTTATCCTAGTATAATGAAAGGAAATTTGACAAAATTCAAACAACCAGTAATAAAGCAATAATCAATTTCAATTTTCTGTGCTATTTCGTATCATGCAGTGGTGAATGTTCAGTAATATTCAATACTCTAAATATAGAATGAAACCTTTTCTAACTGTGGTTTTTGTTTTCCCATTTGGGTGTACCAAGCTGCCAAATCTGATTTTTCAAGGAGTTAATCTTTTGATTTGGCATATCCAACATTTCTCTTTTCCAGTGCTATTATTATTAATCTTAGTTTCAGAGCTACAACAATATTCATTGATTTACTTTACTTGGGGTCTTTGGGATACTTCTTGGATTATTTTTGTCTACATCTATTTCATTTTATTTTAAAACTTAGAAAGCTGAGTAAGCAATCACAAGGACTTCCTGTCCCTGCTAAAGCCTTAGTCCTGCCTTTCCCTGCGTTCATTTATATATATCTATCCAAAGAGCATGTCAAGGCCACGTATTTCTGAGTTTAGTCCCTACTGATTAAACAATAGAATTTCTTTCAAAAGCTCATTTTTGAAGGGAGATATAACTTGTTAGCAGTTCTATTTAAACTTACCTAATTTTTCCATTTTTTTTCTGTTGTCAGATTACATCGAAGATGTGCCATGCCAGTCTCTGGAGTATTGCTTTACTTCTATCACTTCGTTTCATTCCTAATTTATCTTCCTTTCTGTATTAAAATTAAAAGTCATTATCAAACATTAGTTTCTGAAATTATCACTACACTTAACCATTGATAAATTTGTAACTTAATGATAATCTATAATTATAAAATCATGTAATTTTATTTATTGCACAAATGAAAGTTACATACTTTCTCAGATGGTCTGCATATTATTGGTGGTAAAATGTATGACTTTAAGAGAAACAAATGATAAATGATAAATTTTCTTTCTCTGAAATGAATAGTAAATTGAAAATTCAAAATCTGTGCAAAGTGTAAATATGTTATTGTTAAATTTGCCTACATCAATGTCATATGTGCTGTCATTAAATCTTGGAGTGGTAAAATAAAAAAACCTAAAGGTTATAATATTTAGTAGCATTAACAATGAGAAGTGTACTAAGAAATAAAACAGAGCAATGAGACAAAGCAACATAATTACTTCTTTTTCATGGTTTGGGCAGTACTTCATAGAAAGAAGGACCATAAAGCAGATGTCAGATCTCAGCTTCATAGATATCTGCACCATGAAGAGTCAGCTGTAATTCAGCATTTGCATCAAAGAGAAGTCAAAGAGATCCTTCATGGCAGAATATTTCCTATGTAATGTATACTTCTGATGTTCCAGCAACTGCCTAAATGCCAATGAAAGGTAGTCTGTGTTATAATGATTAATACAACAGCCTTTGGGCCAGCATTCTTTAGTTCAATTCCTGAGTCTGACCTCTCTGCCTCAGTTTCTCATCTGTAAAACTGGAATGGCAATAATAATAGCTACTTGGTAGAGTTTTCTCAATGTTAAATGACCTAGTAGTGTGTTAAGCACTGAGAGCTACAACTGACAGTTATAGCATTCTTTAAATATTTGCTATTATTATTATGATCCCGCATTTGGTTACCTATTCATTTTTCTCTTGTGTCAGAAGCATTACCTAAGGCTCATGGTGTGCCAGTGAAATTTTCAGAGAACAAACTGAACAAACAGAAGAGAAAACACAACAAAATAAACCGTAACCAGCCTTCAGAAGATTTTACTGACTATTGAAAACTATTCTCACCATCTAATTCCAAAATCATCTAAGCAAAAGGCTAGCTTTTGTTTTGTTTTGTTTTCAAAGCTTAGTTTTGTGGAAATCTCATCAGAACAAAGATGGAAGAATATAGATTTAGTTAAACTATAAAAACACTAAAATGTTTGGTCTCTTTTTCCATTCATCATCTGAACGTAAATTGTGTCACAATATGTCTTTATTCAATGCCCTTGAAATTTCTTTAGTCCTTTTACATAATTTAAATCCAAAGTGCCAGAGATTACTTTAATAAAGGCATAACTACAATTGAGAAATGATCTTATTTTGTGTTGTTATAGGTTCTTGGCATCATAAATGTGAATAATTTCTTATTTTTGTCTATTAACATGCCAAACCAACATAGATGATTTGTTTAGTGAGCTTTACTCAAAAAATACTTCCTAAAAAGGTATAATGTTATTTTCATCTGACGTGATAGAAAGGAAACATCTGTCATAGCAACTAATTTTTAAACTTTATATTTTATGCATCCTCAAAGAGTATTTATTATGTTGCCTGAAGTTTCCTGAAATTTAATGTGTATATTAAAAGATAATTTATTAAATTTTATTAAAATCAGATCCTATTGCAACAACTTTATATGTGTGTGTGTGTGTGTGTGTGTGTATATATATATATAATGTTTTTTGTTCACTCTAATTATAAAAGTAATACAAGGTCATGGTAAAATTTTTAAGCATTGGAGGGACTATTGGGAAAAAATAACCCTAAACTAAAAATCACCTTACACAGAAAGCAACGTATTGGTAATAATTTTATTTCTAGATTATTGACCTATCCATGAGTCTATCACTCTATATATTTATATATCTATCTTGTGACCTTGGGTTCCTAATATACATATAGCCATTTTTTTCTGCTCTTCTAAAATTTAACATGATTCCATTACTGTGTTACTCTTTATTTTTAGAAAACTTGATTATAAGGGTTCCATGATAAATATTTATCTAAATTTTATTGGGACTCCAACCTTGTGCGACTTTTCAGATTTCCTTGACCATCTCCTTTCACTTTCTTAGCTGGTAGCCAAGCCATTTCAGGTCATGCCTCCCCATTTTGCACTTGGATGAAACAATATTGTAAAGAGTGGAATCCAGCTTCCAGAGGTGGACTTTTTTTCCAAAAGGAAAAAAGAAACAGAAGAGAGCGGGGCAGAGAAGTGCCCCTCCTTCCTTCTTCCTGTGGACCATTCCTGAGAGGCCTCATGTGCCCATGCCTCCAGGGGGCTCTGTTCTGTGTCCTTGCGGCTTACCTGAAGCAGCAGCAAACGCGGCCAGGCATTGCTTCACATCGCTTTGGATCTTAACTCCTTTTCTTTTTTCCCTCACCCCCACCGTACTGGGCTGACACGTCCCAAGTGAAATTTAAACAACTTAATCCCTGCTTCATGTTCCATTTCCTTAAGAAAATAGATTTTTCTTTATTTAAACATTTTCATTTCTTGGAAAAGCTATTTCTATTATTTTGCTATTATACATAGTATAATAATATAATGGACATTTTGTGCATGTCTTTTACTGCATTTCTTTGTATTTCACAGGAATGATCAAAAATGCCCTTGTTAAATATTCATTGCAAATGGATTTTCAAAAAGTAAAAATTTCTTTTTTTCTTTCTGCACAACACACACACACACACACACACACAGTTTAGGGTCACCCACAGTTAATGTTTTTGAGTACAGTTCTTAGGGTAATTACCATTATAAATTCCAAAATAGTTTCACTTACCAAATATAAAATAAATGTAGTTTTTGTTGCCTCTTCTCTAGGAAAGCAGAGGATATATTGCATTGACATTACCTCCCACCTGTCTTCACAGTATTCTTTTTAGTTCTTCCTGTAGTTGTGTTTTGTTTTAATTTAACAATGTAGTTGAATTTGCATTTCTTATTATCTTACCTCCTTACTTCTAGAAAATAAATTTCTATTAGTAAAAGAGGAAATTAGAATTAACGTGTTTCCTTCTTTGTACTTTGGTACTTCCCAATTTTTCTATACTTCCTAAATTTTGTTTATCGCACCTATGACATAACATTTATACTTGTTTCTCTACAGTCCTTAAAGATCTTCTCTATATGTTGATATTAAACATGAAAAGTAAGAAACACTTGCCATTCAACTGTCCGAATGTTTATGACAGAATTAAGTATTACAGCTGACTAGTCCTCGAATCATTATTATTTCCTGCTGAAAGGAAAAAAATACTATAAACATATTAGATTTTTTAAAAATTGATTTTTAATTTTAATTTTCTAGTTCATACTCTGATGTCAGTGTTTTTCATATTATTTGTTGCCATCTTTCCTGGATACCTTTCTTATTTTGCTGAAATATCTTTTGGACAATTTGGGGGGTATTAGATTTCTCTGTTCTTATGTGTCTAAAAATACATTTATTTGACATTCTTGGCTAATTAATGAAATGACTGGGTGTAATGTTCTAAATTCAAAATATTTATTTTTCATAGAAATTTAAAGATATTGCTTCGTTGTTGTTTTTTTTAATAGCTTATATTTTTGATGGGAATGTTACCTCCCTACTAGTCATCTTTCTTTGTAAATAAAATTACTTTTCCTCTATGAAATCTGTAGGATTTTTATTTTTAATGTTGATGATAAAAAATCTAAATGTAGTCGTATTTTATTAATCTTGCTGGGCAGTGAAGGCGTCCTTTGAATCTATAGTTCAGGGACCTTTTCTTTCAGCTGATTGGTTCTTCCTTCTTCTAGACTTACCTGAATCTGGACACCTTGTCTCATACTTTTCCTTGACTTTGTCTCAATTATCCTGAATTTCTAGATCTGCAATTCAAACATAAGTTATGTACATTTGTGATTTCGTCAGTCCATTGAATTTTAAATTTTCAAGAATATAGTCTATATCTCGGATCATTTTAGTTTTCATGGCCAATCGTGCTTGTTTCCTGGAAGCAATATTCACCTCAATTGTCTCTCAGGAAATGAATTGGGTTTACTTTCTCTTCTCTGAATTATTTTTTCCTCTGAATTTTTCTGGCCTATTAATTCTGCTGTTTGTTCTTCTCTGTCCTTCTCTTTCACCCCTTGTGTTTCCCTCACATGTATTGTCATATGTGTTGATATGTTAATATTTATAAATGAAGTACTGAATCAATTGGCAACTGTACATAGCATGCTGGGTTCCACAATGGTGGAGTTGTGTTTCTCTCATAGGAATTTCCAGAATTAAGGCTGACCATTGATTCTGTATAAGGAAACAAATTACACTCTGTGGCAGTTATTGACCTTTGTATGGATGGTGAGCAGGCAAGCTAGTGTTCCCAAAGTCCTCGTAACTGCTAAACCAAAGAGGTTTATTCTGAGATTGAAACTCTCTAATACATTTCTCTCTTAATTGTCTAATATTCCTTTTCATAATCACTTGAAGATTGCCTCAACTTCAGGTTAGCTTCCTTCTCAAGCCACAGTGCACTTACTAGTAACCTTGTCCCATACAGATTAAACAGACTATTTTATCCAGAAAAATTTCTTGGATTTCATTCTGAGGATAAAATTCACTAGGGCCAGCTGTTCTGTTTATGAGTTACAGACAGAGGAGCACGAGCATCCTGGGTGTTCTCAATAAAGTTCCTTAAAATAATGATCTTGATGATCAACCCACAGTTCAGTTTAGCTTTGATATTTGTTGCCTCTCATCTTACAGTTCCCAGGACTTCCTTGAGAAGATCTGCTTCTGGCATTGGCTCCACTTTTGGCACTTCTAAATTTGCTATCAATTTGAATTTATCAGCTTTCTATCTGCCAATAACCCTCTTATCTAAAAATAGGAAATTTTATTAATTTACAGATTTATTATGGTTTATATATAATTACATAATTTATAAATTTATGAATAATATAATACATATACATCATATATATACATATATATGTGTGTGTATATATACACACACATGGAGGGGGGGGGAAGAGAGAGAATTTATTATGAGGAGTTGGCTCATGTGATTATAGAAGTTCAAAACTCCCATGATCGGCAATCTACACGCTGGAAACACAGAGACACTGGTGGTGTAATTCAGTTTGAGTCTTGAGACCTGACAAACAGGGAAGGAGATGGTATAAATCCCAGTTCAAGGGCGAGAGAAGATGAGATGAGATGTCCCAGCTCAAGCAGTGAGGCAAGAAGGAGGGTAGGGTGGGTAAAAAAGCTGAATTCCTCCTTCCTCCACTTTTTGTTCTTGTTAAGCCTTCAGTGGATTAAATGAGACCCACCCACATTGGACAAGGCAGCTACTTTACTGAGTCCACCGATTCCAATGCTAATCTCATCTGGAAACGCTCTCACAGACATACCCAGAAATTATGTTTAATCTGGACACTCCATGGCCAGTCACATTGACACTTGAAGTTAACTATCATAAACCCGATTATGAATCTCTATTTACTCAAGTCTTTAGATATCAGTATAAAGTTGTATAGAATTTTTCATGAAGTTCACATGAATATTTTATAGTTATACAATGTATTACCAAGTTTTTGTTATTGTTATAGACAGATGGAATTTATTTTTGTTATATTTCTGTTACTATTGATGATATATAATTTTTTTCATAATATTTACTTATTTTTTGCTCTCAATAATAAAATGCATTTTAAGTTGTGATAATTTTTCAGATAATTTTCTGAGTTTTTATGTAGAGAACATCTTTTGCAAATAATGTATTTTTTTACTATGTACCAATAGCTATATCTCATTTTGTTTTTCCATATTATTTCATAGGCCAGGACTAGCAAAGCAATACCAAGAAATTTGGTAGCAACATCACCTTTGTCTAATTTCAGAATAGATGCAAATTCAGTGTTTTGTAATTAAGATAATTCAAAGATACTAATTATTGTGTTAAGCAGAGATGCCTATGCTTTCTATTCACTCATTGTAAAGTATTTTGTCAAATGCCTTTAGGGTACATTATTTCATTTTTATATTTTTAAGTCTTTTCCCATTACCATGAATACCCAGAAGTACTTAAAGTTTGTCATCTATAGTCTGATTATTTTCCAAACTTCTACAAATTTCAGAATGTGGTGTTATGCTAGAGCAAAATAACATTAGATCTACTAAATGTTTAGAATATATTGTTCTGTGTACTGGCCAGTATGCTCTAAGGGTCATTTCCTACTATTCTCCCTGCTGTACTCTGTGTCTCAGGCAACTGAGCCCCACAACTACTTAGTCCCTGCTCCCTTACCAATTAATGTCTAACTGAGCTCTGTCAATGAGAGCCACTAGCAGGATATTTGAAGATGAGTGAAGAATGGAGATCAGATTCTAGGGTATTTCTCCCACATCTCTGCTTCAGATTGCCCTCTCAGTGTGCATGCATCTCTCTGTGGTTGTAACTTATAGCAGGGCTCCTCCTTCCTAAGTCCCAGGTCCTACCAGAAGGCCCTTACGCCTGCTCCCTGCACCCTGCTTCCTCCTGTGCTATAGCCAGACTGCCTCCTGGGCCCCTGATCACACTTTCAGTTCTTTTAATACTTTTTGAACATTATATTCCCAATATTAAATTTCCTCTATTGAACTCCATAACTTAAATTCTTTCTCTCTGCCTAATATATATATTTTAATTAAAATTGTTATTTAATAATCAGATGCGTAAATGACGGGGTAGAAATCATCCAAGCGTCACAATTATATGAAAAAAATAAAAATGTAAGTTGAAAACAAAGACATTAACATTTTCATCTGCTCCTCTTTATATCTAATAATTCCATCATCCAACTAAAAAAGCACTTTAATATCTAGTAAATGAAATAACATTATAAAAAGGGAGATTCATCAGTTCATATATATTGATTTGTGTATCTTAATTCTCAGCCTAGATGTAAAAAGTGGATTGCCTCATATATCCCAGAAAAGTCATTGAACTTAATTTTATTTATATTTGATAAATAATATATAATCAGTGGTACCAGAAGAACACTTTATGAGGTCATGAGTATTAGAGGAGCTTTCCTACTTCAAAAGTATATTTTCTTCAAAACTCCTCAGGATATATAAGCAAACACAGAAGAAGTATCATATGATGAAAAAGGAGCAACAGTCAACCGTACTGTTTTTGTGCTTTTAAATATATGAACCAATATTTTTAACATACTTTTCTTAGAGTAGTTATGTTAATGCTTTAAAAGGCCAATTTTCATATTTTATTAGAAAGGCAGACTTAGATGAACACATGCAAGTATATTTTAGGATGAGATTCATTTGCTAATATTTTTAGATGAAGAATGGGAAGAAATTAATATGTAGGAATACATGGCTAACTGGGGTCTGAGCATTGATCTAAGTGAATTCATTTTATTATTTTTCTTTAGTTTTCTGTTTCTGCTCATGATTACAAATAATTTGGTATCATATTCCTTTATTTATTAAAGTAGATTTGCTGCCATCATGAACTCAATACCCTTTGACTCAGTGCTGTGTAGCCCTTCCCTTTGGATCCCCATCCCCCACCCCCTTTTCCTTAAATAAATTCAATTTTTCTTTATCTACCATCTGAGATGGCTATTTAAGCCTGCCCGTGCAACACTGACCTTAACCTTTCACAACCCACTGAATGGGAGAACATATTTGCCAATGATACATCTGATAAGCAGTTAATATCCAAAATTTATGAAGAACTCATACAACTCAACACCAAGAAAACAAACATTCCAATTAAAAAATGGGCAAAGGACCTGAATACGCACTTCACCAAAGAGGACATACAGATGGCCAATACATATGAAAAGATGCTCAACATAACTAATCATCAGGGAAATGCAAATTAAAACTATAATGAAGTATCACCTTATTCATACCTGTCAGAATGGCTGCCATCAATAGATCAACAAAAAAGTGCTGGCGAGGATGTGGAGAAAAGGGAGCCCTCATGCACTGTTGGTGGGAATGCAGATTGGTGCAGCCGCTATGGAAAACAGTTTGGAGGTTTCTAAAAAAATTTAAAATGGGACTGCCTTATGACCCAGCAATTTCCACTTCTGAGTAGGTACCTGAAGAAATCGGAAACACTAATTAGAAAGAATATATGCACCTTCATGTTCATTGTAGTGTTATTTGCAATAGACAAGATATGAAGCAACCTAAGTGCCCATCAATAGACGAGTGGATAAAACAGTGGTGTACATATGTACAATGGAATATTACTGAGCCATAAAAAAAGAAGAAAATTTTACCATTTGCAACAGCATGGAAAGATCTAGAAGGTATAATGCTAAGTGAAATAAGTCAGAGAAATACAAATACCATATGATTTCACTTACATGTAGAACCTAAAGAACAATATAAACAAACAAACAAAAACAAAACAGGAACAGACTCATAGATACAAAGAACAAACTGATGGTTGCCAGAGGGGATGGGGTTGAGGGACTGGGTGAAAAAGGTGAAAGGATTGAGAAGTACAGATTGGTAGTCACAGAATAGTCACAGAGATGTAAAGTACAACATAGGAAATATAGTCAATAATATTGTGATAACTATGTACGGGGCCAGGTGGGTACTGGAAATATCGGGAGAAAAACTTTGTAAAGTATATGATTGTCTAAGCACTATGATGTACACCTGAAAGTAATATAAAATAATATTAAATGTAAAATGTAATTGAAAAAATAGTGTTATAAAAAACTTATAAAAGTAAACTAAACATATGGATTCATAAAAAATTACACCTTACTAAAATTGACACAAAAAGAAAGAGAAAACATGAGTAATAATGAAATCATATAAACAGAATCCATAATTTAATTTCCCTCAAAGCAAATTCCAGAACTAAATGGTTTCATTAAGGAAGAAATATGACCAACTGCACAAAAACATTTCCAAAGTATAGATAAAGAGGGAACACATATCAACTCATTTTATAAGAGCAGCATAACTATAAAATCAAAACTTGACAAGGATAATATGAAAAATAATATTATAACTAATTTCTTTCATAAGCACAGATGTAACAATCTTAAAACATCAGCAAATTAAATCTAGTGATAAATAAAAAGATAAATTAAGAAATTAATCTAGAGTCCTGGCCAGTGTCACTCGGTTGGAGTGTAGTCCCATACACCAAAAGGTTGCCAAGGTTCTATTCTTGATCAGGGCACATACCTAGGTTGCAGGTTTGATCCCTACTCAGGGCACTTACAGGAGGCAACTGATGAATGTTTCTCTCTTACATCAATGTTTTCTCTCTCTCCCTCTCCCTCTCTTCCTCTCTCTCTAAAATCAATAAGCATGTCCTTGGGTGAAGATTTCAAAAAAATAGAAGAAAGAAAAAATAATTAATATAGCTAAAAAGATAATAATACATCATAACCAAGTGTGATGTATTCCAGGAATGCAACATTTCTTTAACATTAAATATATCAAATATTTTAATTCACAAAATGAAGACCAGAAGTAAAAAATCATATATATCAATGAAGAAAACATACTTGAAAAAAGTTAATAGTCATTTTTAATTAAAACAATTAATTTAGAAAAGGAGGGAAATTCCTTGATTTGAATAAAGAAGATTTAAATTCTTAGAGCAAACATCTAGTTAATAGTGAAATATTGAAAGTATTTTCCTTGAGATAAGAAACAAGACAAATATGTTTATTAATTAATAACATTGTCATCATTTCTATTTAACATTTTAAAGTCTATCCCAGCCAGGGAAATGAGGCAAAAACACATACATATATACATACATTAAAACATAAGGATTCAAAGGAAGAATTAAATGATTCTTAACTGTCATTAATAATCATATTGGGTTTTACATACAATTTGAACATAGAACCATGGAGCAGTCTGAGGAATTTCAGAGGGAAAGAAGGGGTGGGTTGGTGGGTGGGTGAGGGGGGAGATTATTCAAAGAACTTATATGCATATATGCATAACTTATGGACACAGAACAATAGTGTGGAGAAGGCCTGGAGGGGTGAGGGTGTATGCTGGATGGAGGGGATCAATGGGGGTCAAAAGGGGACATCTGTAATACTTTCAACAATAAAGATAAATTTTAAAAAAAAGAATCTATAGGCAAAATAATTAGAATTAAGTAAAATTAGCAAGATTGTAGGATACAAATTGAACATAGACAAATTATTTGTACCCCTATATTATTATTTAAATAATCAAATAGAAATGAGATTATTAAAAGCATTTACAAAGTCACCTAAAAACATAAAATACTCAGAAATACATGTAACAAATATGTACAAGATGTCCTTAAAAATATAGCCGAGATAAATGAAAGGATTAAATATTTGCTGATTGGAGAATTGGATGTTTTAAAGATAGCAAGTCTCCTCCAACTGAATGTTATATTCAGTATACTCCCAATCAGAATTTCTGTAGTTTGTTTTATGAAAATGGAAATTGCCATGCTGACTCTAAAGGTGTACAGAAACATGAAGGGCCAAGTATTGCCAAAGCAATCTTGAAGAAGAGCAAAACTCAGTTACTTACACGACCAGGTCTCAAAAATAATTACAAAAACACACTAAGTAAGACAATATGGTATTCACACAAAAATTTAAAAAATAACAAAATTGGTCAATGGAAAAGAATAGAGAGCTCTGAAATAGATCCATGTATATACACTCACTTGATTTATGATAACTGAATGCAGTAGGGAAAGAAGTGTCTACTTGTAAAAAGTCCTGAATCAATTAGATAATGTATGAGAGAGAAAAAAAACTTGGTTTCTGACTTACATAATAAAAAAATCAGTTTTAGATGATTTGTATATCTAATTGTGAAAGTTAAAACAATATATGGTGTTTAGAAGAAAATGTGGTAGAACATCTTCATAACCATGGACTAGGCAACAATTTCTTAAACAGGACACAAAAAACAATAATTGAAAAGGAGAAAAACTGATAAAATAGGGCACATTAAGATTGATATACGTTTGGTATTGAGAAACACCATTAAGAGATTGAAAAAGCAAGCTGAGAAATGGGAAAAGTTCAGCATAAACTTCCAACAAAGTTCTTATGTTCAAAATATATAAAGAACTTCCATAAAATGATAAGAAAAAGGGAGACAACCCAATAGAAAAATAGACAAAAGACTTGAACAAAGCACTCTACAAAAGAGGATATTCAAATGGTCAATAGTCGTATGAAAAGCAATCATTTTCATTGCTTCAATTTATATAACTTTCAAAAACTGGAAAATTTATCTTTTAGAAAACTTAAAAGTTAGAATAGTTATTATGTTTTGAAAAGAGTAACTACTAGAAGGAGGTATGTTGGGGACTTCTGAGTTTTAGAAACAGATGGCATGTCTGCAACATTTTTTTTACAGTACTGCCTCTGCTGTGCTTCTTTTTCTTGATCTGGATGATGGTTACATGAATGTGTTCAGTTTGTGAAAATACACCAAGCTGTATCTATGATTAGTTCACTTGTTTTTTTGATTTTATGTACATTATGTAAGTTTATAAACACACACACTAACAAACTAAAGCAACAACAGCAGCAAAAACTCAACTGTATGGAAAAAATTTCAGTCAAAATCCAAACTGTAGAACACCTGTTTATGATTCTGCCTGATAAACATACTACAAATTTAAAGGTTAAAAAATTGGAAGAATATTAATCATTTGGGAGAGAGTACAACCTTTATAATAAGTCTACAAATTCAGAAATCATATATAAATGATAAATATGTTAGATTTATCTACAAGGTAAAATTATAAATGGGGATAGTGTCTGCAACAAATATTATAGAAAATTTAAAATACTGTGAACAAACTTTTAAAAATATATCTAGCTTAGAAGGCATGGCTCAATGGTTAAGCATCAACCCATGAAGCAGGAGATCACCATTCCATTCCGAGTCAGGGCACAGCCCAGGTCGCAGGCTCCATCTCCAGGAGGCAGCCAATTGATGACTCTCATCATTGATGTTCCCTCTCTCTCTCTCTGAAATCAATTAATAAAAAATTATATCTATACAGGTTATCTCTTGATAGGAAATTATGGGTGGTTTTTATTTTTCTTTGGACAATTCCTTATTTTTAAAATAAGCATGCTTCATTTTAATATTTGAATAGCATATAATAAATATACATATTAAAAATAATAGTTATATATAATATATATCCATAAATAAAACCCCCCAGCTTCCCCTCAAATGTATTCTTATTTCCTAATAAAAATTGATTTTTCCCCCCACAAAGTAACATTTTAATTTACCCATTATCATCACCCATTACTTCACACTATCCATATCCATTCTGGGTGAGCATATCTCTCAATATTCATACTGTTGCTTACTGAAAATTTATGTGTATCCTTGAAATCCTAAGTATATATATGATATTGTTGTAATTAGCTAGTTATTAATAATAGAAAAGGAGCAAAGGAGGAAGGCCAGACATTGTAAACATGTCATTTGGGCAGCTTCACCAGGAAGCTGCAACTCTGCGCTCCCCAGGGAACCATCAGCTTATTCCCTGCAAAACACTGGGGGTAAAAATCCAACAAAAGAAAGATAAACACATGCCCAGTAAAGTTGGGGTGACATAGGGAAGACACTTGTCTGTCAGTCACACCTGGGAACAGAAATCATTGGCCAGAATGGGCGTGGACACTGCAAGCACTTGAAAATTTGGAAATACATAATCTCTTAAACAAGGGAGTTAGCTCTCTTGGTTCATGACTCTTGGCTTGTGGGGCTCTTATTTTTGTTCCTGTTTCTTTGCATTGGCCCATATGGCCCACAGCCAAAATGCACTAATGGACTACAGCAGGAAACAGAAGCTAAGCTAGCCTGATGCTGGACTGGACTCTGCTCCAATATGGAAACAAAACTCTAGACACTGTCTCTGATTTAGCTCTACTGAAGCCCCAGTTAAGCTTCTTTTATGACTGGACTAAGGGAAATGGGACTTTGAAAACCTAGGGGTGTAATTCCATGGAAATAAAGATTTCTACCATATCTCATCTTCTTGTAGGGGGTCTCTGGAAGTGCTTATCCCAGTGGTATCACTAGCAACCAGGGGAGAAGAGGCCCACTCCCCTTTGTTAACATATGTATCTAACATTTTTCTAAAAATGTTACTACTAATAGTCAACAAATGAGCAACAGATTTCCTTGTTCCAGAAAAAAGCAAACATATTTTTTAAAGTGATAAAAATCAATTACTTTAATCACATGCCACAGTAAAAATCAATAAAAAGGTGTGCATTCCTAGAAAAACTGTCCTTTTGATAGATTTTGTGTAACATGTAAAACAAATTCAACTAAAAACTACTATTTCTTGAACATTAATATTATAGAGGGATAATAATGTCATATCTTAGAATCTCTCCCAATCTTGTGAGCTTTGCTCCATTGTGACTGTCATTGACTAAAGTATTGCCACTTTTGTGGTTCCAGTATTTAATCATCCTATCATTCAAATATCAAGCTGTGAGCTCTCACTGATGTGTGTCTATACCAACTTAAAGACTGTTTTCTCAAATATCTTTCAAGTTACTTTCAGTATACACCCTTATTGATTATGATTGTTACATTCCATGAACCAGCTATGTATCCATTCTAGAGTTTGGAGCCTTCTTCCAAAGTCCCTTGAAACATAATCACCTACACACCAATTGTGTTTATCATTTGTAAACAAGGAAATCATTACCACTCTGAAATTCTTTAATGTGTATTTCTAAGTCTCTGAAAACAAATATTTACATATTTGTCTTGGAATTGATATAGGGGGAACTACATAGATCATGAGTTTAAAGTAGGCACTCATGTATCAAATGAACCATGAAAACCACAGAGGATAAGTGTTTTAGAAATAGATGGTATGTCTGCAACATTTTTCTTACAGAACTATATCTGCTGTGGTTTCTTTCCAAGTTATTAATGTCACCATGACACTCAGTTGACATTTTAAAGTTATTAATGACAGAACTTCATGTCAATGAACATCTTTCTGTCAGGATATCGACCAAAACATACAAAAGTGAATGCCTGGATTCTAATCTGGGTTTTTTCTTCTCCATTTTGGTTTCTACCTTCTTTTCCAGGATCTTAAATTAAGTATTTTGATTTGCTGAATGAGAGCTAAGCCATTCAGTTTTGTCTTTAGTTGACTTTAGTCCCCCATATGTAAACAACTCAAAAAGGAAAATTAAAGTGAGAGTAAAATATTGGAATTTCATAAGGTAATAAACATCATTCAACTATGCAGTCTATGTAATGGACGAGGGTTATTCCCTGATGCATTCCTGAAATTCTAAAAAACTTAAGAACTCAAGGGTCTGCCAGTGGCATTTGTAAATCATTTTTTCCTAAGAGTGTTCTACTCAGCAAATATTTATTACATGCTTTCTATGTGCAAGACAGAGGAATAGATATTGCAAATACAAAGATGAGGAAGGTACAATTATTACACTCTGAAAGTGCAAGGGTGTATGTTGATTTGGTTCTTACATGAAGTACCTCTTCTAATTATTTTTTTCTTCTAAATTAATGGTGTTGCATTTTCAACATATTCATATTTTTGGGACCTCTAGTTAGAAATGAGAACCAGTTCCCCCATGTCATTCCTATTATCCAATTAATGTATTATTTAAGCAATATCTTTAATTAGGGAATGAATATTGTGTATGCCCATATTGCATCAAATATTTTGTCATTTCCAAAATTTTAATTCTTAGTGAGTTGTTTCCAAACTACAAGCTGTTAAGAACTGTAAGTACTTTGAGGATAAAAGGCCAGATTCACTATTAGTGTAATGTGCCCGCAATGGTTGACACCCTACTTAGCATGACCATTATGTCCTACAGTCTACAAAATTATTCTTCACGCTCCCACAGCAGAGCTAGAGTGCCATATGGCCATGCTTGTTTTTCGTCAAATAATTTCTACATAAACAGCTGGTGAACTGTTTTTATTGTAACAGTGCACATATTTTTTGAGACAGTTGGGAAGGATTGATGCAACTTTAGTCACTGCCTGTTTTCATGCCAGTGTTAAGGAGAAATTCAGATTCATCTTTTCAAAATGTGAACTTTTGTATTCTTGTCACCATGGTCAGTTGATAAAAAAGATTTTTAATGTAATGCAGGAATTATTGGCATGTTTATAAACTTGTAGCAAGAAATAGAAATGAGTCATAAGGGATCTTCAACTTAACATGGCATACTCAGTGTTTTTATTTTTATACTCTCCTGTATTTTTAGAGGCAGAGCTGATATGTTTTGGACTATTTTATAAGCAGTTTTAATATGACTATATTTGGTTTTGAAACATAGATTCAACACATTCTGATAAGTGATATAATAACCAGAAGATTTTTAGCAGTTTTGTGTGTATCTGTGATTTGAGTTGATTTAAAAACTATTTAGTCCAAAAGCACTCCCCCATCCTCCTTGACAAGAAAATTCATGTGTTAAAACACCAGTGATTTTAAAAATGCAAGTAGAGGCATTTTCTTTTGAATCCTAAGGCAATGATGACCACTCTTCAGGTTTTTGTAAGGAGATTATCACAGTGCTTAGAAAGTTAAATGTTAAATCTTTAAATCTAATTTTATATTTAATACTTCAAAAAAATCTCCCTATTCTCATGAGAACACTGGTAAGGATTTGTGTATTATTACATCTCATAGATTCCTTATTCACAGTATATTAGAGACTATAAAATATGTTTCATTAGAGAAGGGAATGAATATTTATTATTGTGCCATTAAAAAGCTTAGGGCCTTGAGGTCAGGACACTTGAGAACATCTACCTGTCACATACCAAAGGTAAATGTGTATAAAATGTAAGCGGAAAGATTTTTCTCAGCCCTACAGCTTTCGTTATATTCACCCATCTGTCATTTGTATCTTTGATTAATTCTACTTAGGGGCACATAGACATTTCACAGAATATTTTATTTTGATAGACAAAATGAAAAAACAGAGGGTCTTTTTTCATTTTGCTTAAGATTTACCTTCTTCTTGAAGAAACTCATCTGGGATAAGCTTTACAATAGTGAGTACATTTTGTGGGTAAATTGTCACTTCAACATAATATCTGAAAGCAATTTGTTTATGTGGATTTTAATTTGTGCCTCACTGTTATTTTCTCCCAATAAAATACACACCAGATGGATGTTTAGAAAATGGATTGAGGGAGATGATACATTTTTGTAAGGGTGTTGTTTTCCCCCAAGTAAATCCATTCATATTACTTCACCAAAAGTTTAGGTCTAAGGAGAAAATCAACTATACAAATGACTTTAACTATTAAATAGACTATGTAATGGTTAGGGGACATTTCTCCATGGGTTGCTTGCATTTCTGTCTATCTTGTGAAGCACTAGTTGCCTTTGTTACAGACAATTTTTTCAAGAAATTATGTGTGTAGCAAACAACCTTGGGAGACTATATATATATATATATATATAATCTCAAGGGGAAGAAATGTTTACTGACCATTATACAAGACTAGAGTTTCTCTCCTGCAATGCAATTCACTGCACGTTCTGGTGTCATCTGGCTCTCTTCATGTCACTCTGTGATAACTGGGGCTTGGGGAACCAGTGTGAGAAAATACAGACACTCTGGCTATGGCCATTGCTATAAGCAATAAAGTTCTTTTGTCTCTTACCTGAAAGCCTCATGTTTTCTGCAAGCATCCATGAAACTGTGACAGGCTGACTTGTTAGCTTGCAAGGATGAAAATCTTAGCTGTTTCACAGTTCTTGACAGCATGCATGCATCTTCATTTTTCCTATTTTCAAAGAAAATGCAAACAAAATTAGCCTTTAAAATAACTTTAAAAGGTGTAAAAATAGATGGCATTAAATTTTTGCATTTTGCTCCTATTTTGTTTTATGATACATTTTAATATGTATCACCAGTTGTAACTTCTTCAAATCATATAACTAGCTTCAAAGATATCATTAAAAAGTGAGATATGTAACACGGTGTAGAGCAGAAGTAAATCAGGAAATATACTTTTGATAAGACTACAACCATTTTAACTTGTCTGTTTGTAGCACTGCATTCATTCTTTTAACAGAGCATCAAACTCACTGAGGTTAAGTAATGATGATAAAAGTAAACTCTATATTGCTGCATATACATTATTTTTACTTGTTTATGTTCATTTTTTACTTTAAATGTCAGAACTATAAGAATAATATATATTATATATTTATATAAATCATATAACTTATATGTATAATTTATAATTCTAAAATATATAAAAATGAATTTATATATTTCAATGTTATTCATATAGTTATATTATATATAAATTTGTATGTATTTATATATTTAAGTCAGATCACTATAACCACCATTGCTAATTACTTATCTGAATTTCTTCTGTGTTTAAGCAGCATAAACAATAAAAAAATGTCAGAAATAAACCATTTTACTCATAATTTGCATTTATTATCTTATGTAACTATGTAAACTAGTTACACACAATGTTTGCATGGGGTCATATGCAAGAATATGAGGAAAACAAAGGCATTTAACTACTGGAAACTTTCATGACTTTCTGTCAGAGGCTCTTGTCCCATCGCCTTCCTCTTGTCTTTTTTCTGTTGAATTTTAGGTACTGCACAATTTTAAACATGCACTTCTGTGGGGAAGCAGGGACATGCAATTTTACATCCCGGTATGATGCTGCAGATATCATCACTGAGTCCTGTTGAAACGTGGCAGCTGTATTTCTAATTCCATGTCATAGTTATCTGCACTATAATGCTTGCTAGAGCAAGGAATATCTTCTCCCTGGATTTCATCAGCATTAGGATTAATTAGCTGGCCCCAGTGTTGACCGGAATAATAGTGCTGGAGGGGTTAGAGTTCTGTACAATACCGCAAAGTTGTTTCTATCACCAAAGAAGAAGGGCTGGCCTGAAGTATAGGTACAGTTTTAGTCAATCATTTTTATGCCGTTGCACTTGATGCCATTATGGGAAACTTGGAAGCTAGAATTAGAGTACATTTTTGATCCTTTGAAACAACTTTTCTAGCTCAGCAGATTATAAATACCACTAAATGTTCTTCATAAATAGCATAAGCATGACTCCATGTTTAGGATTGGACCCTAAAAACCCAGATAGAAGTAGACATGAAAAAAGAGACTTTGGGACATTCGCCACCACAGTACTATTAGGTTAAGGATATCTGAGGTATGTGCTTCCTCTTCTATTTTTCCTGTTTCCAGCCCTAGAAACTGAAAGAAGGCAATGCTAACATTTGTCCCTAATTGCTAGGCAGCATGCTAAAAAATATAGATAAGTAAAAACACAAAAATGTTGGTGGTTGTTGAGTCTATGTTATTTGACAAAGGAGATAATTATTTGTTCTTTAAAACTAATTATATATTGCCAAAAATCTCAACTCATCCTCAAATTTAATCTCTAGAGACATATGGAAACAGTGTTTGTAATTGGTTGAGACGTAAAGAAAGGAAGAGAAATTAATGATACAGTGAATATTAGTGTATGACAATGTCAGGGAAGTAGTGACCATGAGGCACTGAGTTGCAATTGATGGATCCCTGCTTAGATATGTAGTTGACAGGTGATAGAAGTAGTGCAGATGGAGTGAGGATGTAGGTTGCATGAATTACTCACCAAAATAATGTTACCTTAATAGCTGTTTTGTGGTTAAAGAAATCAGTGTGATCCTGGCCTGGCGTGGCTCAGCGGCTGAACCTCGACCGAAGATCCAGAAGATCGGGGTTCGATTCTAGGTCAGGGCACAGGCCCGGGTTGCGGGCTCCATCCCCAGTCGGGGGCGTGCAGGAGGCAGCCGATCAGTGACTCTTATCATTGATGTTTCTCCCTCTCTCTCCCTCTCCCTTCCTCTCTCTGAAATCAATAAAGATATATATATTTTTTAAAAAGTCAATATGAGTATCAAAGTATTATCTGCACGAGAATGGCCATATCAAATGCATAGGTAAAGTACGGTGATCAATGTGGTGAACAATTAAAGAGGAATAGCCTATTTTGAGAAAAGTGCCAACCACCTTTGAGGTGAGCAGTCAAAAGGCTTATCTTTCTGCCTGGCCGGTGTGACTCAGTGATTGAGCATCGACCCATGAACCTGGGGGTCACAATTCAATTCCCAGTCAGGGCACATGCCCCGGTTGTGGCTTCAGTCCCCAGTGAGAGGTGTGCAGGAGACAGTGGATTAGTGATTCTCTCTCATCATTGATGTTTCTCTCTTTCTCTCTCTCCCTTCCTCTCTCTGCAATCAATAATAATAATAATAATAATAATAATAATAATAATAATAATAATAAAGAGCAGTCACAAATGAAGCTACCCCACTCCTGACACTCTGCAGCTTCAGATTAGTAAATTAGAGTCCTCACAGTTTAAAGTGGCCTCCTCGGTGGGCCTACTGTAAACTAACTGGTTGGATGTATCCTACTGCAGATACTGGGAGGAGTCGTTGTGGCACAATATTTGGACATAGTCTGCTTCTCCGTCAGCACCTACCTCTCTAAAAGACTGTGTATGAGTTTAGTGTACAGACTTGTAAACAGCTGCTTCCTCTCAGCTCAGACTAATTTCCATACCCTCTTCCTTTTGTTTTATTTTTAACTGCTCATCTTTAAAATGTGTCTAATCTTCCCTAGCTTTTAACTGAGAAACTCTTTCCTGGAGTTTCCTTTGGGTTTGCGAGCTCTTCTCCCTCTAGTCCCCAAGGGTGAGGTCGCCGTATTCTGCATGAGTACATGGTATGCTGCAACTAATTTGAGTCTTTTATAAAGTTTGAATTAAATTAAAAAAAATAATGTTATTACTATATTGTATACTTGAAAGTTGCTGAGAGGGTAGATTTTAAAAGTTCTCATCACAAGAAAAATAACTGTAACTATGTGTGGTGACAGATGTTCACTAGGCTTATTGTGGTAATCATTTCACAATATATACAAGTACTGGATCATTATGAAGCCAATATAATGTTATATGTCAATTATATATCAATTTAAAAAATCAATTAAAGAGAAAAGAAAGCATAGAGAGCATAAGAATAAGAAATTAGGAAAAAGAACAGGTTAATTTTAAAAGTTAACAACACTTAGAAATAAAAATATAGTTATTGAAATTAAGATCTCAATGGACAAAGCATTGAATTATATATCAAACAGGCAAAATTTTCAAGAAACTGGAGAAAGAATATTATATTGAACCCCTCAAAAATAGAACATAGAACATTATTTCTATAATGAAGAAAAATGCATAAAGGATAAATTAGAAGACAATGGAGCCAACCAAAAAATCTATTCTTTGAAAAGACTGATATAACTGACAGTTGTATAGGTATCATCAATTACAAAAGAAAGAAACAGAAGTGACATTAGTTAAATAATCTTGAACAAAATATAGGTGCAAAAGGTTTTAAATATTATAAGAGAACACTATAAATATCATTACTAAATAGCAGGTTTCTAGATGAAGGTATAATTCATCTAAAAAATTCATAAGAAATAATAGAAATAGAAAATTAATGCTGTGTAACCCTTAATTAATCCATGGTTAGATATGTTAATCTTCAAACACTGCAAACATTAAATGGAAAAGGAGACAGGTACTAGGTTCCTCTTAAGAAAAATTCACAGTATCACCTATGGCTTGGCCTTTCCAAACGAAACAAGAGAGAGAAAAACTTTAAATCTTAGCCTAATCAAATTTCTGGTGATTTAAAGAAATTCTGGTTGAGAAGGATACCACAGTTGCAATCAGCAACATCCAGACCATATGAAACTAGACAGACCATGTTTTTTTTAACAAACAAAACCATGACAAAGAAAAAGAGGTAATGTTTGTATCTTGGGGGGATAGGATGTATAGATTAACAGACATAAAAAGCAGTGAAATGAATAGACTCTTCTTGACCATAATTCAAGGGAAAAACTTTTTTTTTGTATGTTTATTTATCAATTTTTATTTATCAGATTGGCAAACATCCACAATTTTGACAACATATCCCGCTGAGAAGACTGTGAGGGAGACAGGCTCTCTGGCATTGTGCTATCTTTCTGGTAGAAACCCAACTTCGGAAGAGAATTGGGTGACATATTAACAAAATTATATATTCATTTACCATTTGACTTAGCAATCCCACTCCTAAGAATATGAGTCTAAAGATACAACAACAAAAGTAAAATATTACCTAAGCACGACATTGTGGTTTAATTTCCAACAACAAATGATCAGAGGTAACCTCAAATGCCCAGCAGTAGGGAACTAGTTAAAGACTGTGGCACATCCACACAATGAAGTACTATGAAGTTCCAAAAAGTGATGAAAAAGTTCAGTCTAAACTGATATAGAGAGATTTCTAGGATATATTGTTAAGTGGGGTTGGGGGGGAGGGGGATAGCAAGGTGCAGAAAAGGGCTCAGAGTGTGCTGATTCTTGCTAAATATATAAATACATAAGAAATTAAATGTTAAGGTAAAACCTAATCAATGGTTATGTATGAGGGGAGGGAAAGAAGAGGGTGATGAAGATAGACATGGAGGTGAGATTCTATAAATTTAGGTCATTGTACAGGGGTGGGCAAAAGTAGGTTTGCCGTTGTAATACAAATAACTAACGCAAATTGTACTTCAGAGCTAAATGGTGGCAAAAGAAACATTCTTTCTTTTCCCTCACCCTCTTCTTCCCCCACTTACTCTTCCATGTCCTTTTTTTCTACCCTTCTGAAAATTACTATAATCATTTTCTTTTTCCAAAAATATCTCAGGTGTACCAAATTGGATTAATTGTAATTCTTGGTTTATAATATACTAATAGCATTGGTGCTTCCCGGGCCCTCTCTTGTTGATTAGTTCATTCTTTTGACAATGAACTTCCATTTACTAAAATGCTTCACTGAAAGAATGGCTTGAAGTTTGGAGCAACAGAAATAGCACCCAGATAGTTTAAGAAATGTCCAAATAGCTGCTAATTATTAGAGAATTATCTTATGAAACTGGTTGGCTTTGTCAACTGCATAATTCAGTCCCTCATCATCAACAATAATATTGGGAACCTGGATTTACAAGAGTTCTCAGTTCTTCACTCCCATCTGGCTTGTGTTCCTCCCCTTTTCTGTGCAGTGTTGGCAGTGACACATCAGCTATGGCCCCACAGATTCACGCACAGTCCCCCAAATGCCAACAGGCTTGGCAAACAGACGTTTATATTATTTGGGATTTGCAGAGCCTTTTGAATATGTAAGTTTGTGTTTTTCTCCAAATTTGGAAAGTGTTCAGCTTTTATTTCTTCAAGCATGTTTTCTGCACTGCTCTGTCTCCTCTCTTTCTGCAACTCCAGTGACACAACTATTAGACCTTTCCTGTGGCCTCACAGATCCTTTCAATCTTTTCCCTCCATGTTGTTCCAATTGGACACTTTTAATCAATCTGTCTTCAAGGTCATTGATTCTTTTTCTGTCACTTCCATTCTGCCATATTGAACTTATCCAGTGAATTTTTAAAACTTCTTGTTAATGTATTTTTTAGTTGTAAAATTTTTATTTGCTGCTTCTGCATATTGGTTATTTTCTGAGACTTTCTATTTTTCCATTTGCTTCATGAGTACTCACCCTTACTTTTGGAACACTTTTATTCTAGCTGCTTTAAAGCTTTTGTTAGATAATCTCAGCAACTGTGTCATCTCAGTATTGGCCAAGTTGAGATTTTCCTGGTTCTTCATATGCCAAGTATCCTGGATATTTTGAATATTATGTTATGAGTCTCTGGATTGTACTCCAATTTTTAAAAGTTGTTTTCCTCACATGTTGTAGTATTTTCCAAGGCTGCCAATGGATCAGGAGAGCAAGAATCACCCATGCAACCTTAAGGCAGGGGTGCAGAGGGCAGGGAGGGCCAGGGCATCTGGGGAGGAGATGGCTCTGTTCTCCACCTTTTTTCCCATTTCAAGGCTGGTGGCAGCTGCCACAGATTTGCCAGGAATGCAGGGGAGGGAGATGCAACACCCAGTTCAGAGGAGAGGTGGCTCTGTTCAGAGACAGGAAACAACCATCCTCTTTCTCAAATACACCAGAGAGAGTGGACTCCTAAGGCAAAAGGAAAGCTGAACTTAGGGTGACCCACAGCTGAGCACCTGCTTTGGGCACTGGGGACACACAGAGGATTAGATTTTCATGGAGAAAACTTAAAAAAAATGTGTCAGCTAGGTTAAGGTGAAAAATAACTGGTCATTTGATGATATTCGGTTTTAATTTATTAAAGTGGGATATGTGCTATTGGTTTATACTTCATAAAGACCACTTACATTTTAGAAATAGATACTGGAATATTTAAAGTTGAAAGGGTATATTATTTAAGATTTGTTTCTCATTATTTCAGGGGCAAGAGATGGGGGTAGGCATGCTTATAAATGAAACCCTATTGGCCATATATTAATGGCTGATTGTTGATTCTGATGTGAGGTATATTGATTTTATTATAATACTCTCTCTACTGTTGTATGTGTTTCAGAATTTCTACAATAGATAGAATATATATGTAGCCATTAAATTGGAAAGCCTGAGTGAAAATGGATCACTAATAGAAAAATATTAATGACCAAATTGGGCCAAACGGAAATACAAAACTGTAATTGAGAAGTACAAACTGAACCTATTCTCAAAACTCCAGCCACTTTCAAATATTTCTCAACCAGGCAGTTGGGCCCAATTCTATCAAATCATATGCAAAAAATTAACCACCATATTATTTAAACTACCAAAAGCATATCAAAGATGTGAAAGCTTTCAACTCATTTTTCCAGGCTGGCTCTTTAAGTAAACCAGATGAAGATACCCTGAAAACAGGACTCTTGATCCAAGCTCACCCACATAAAGGCAAAGACCCTAAAGAAATTCCTGGAAGGTTCAATACAGCAGTGAATTAAACTGGAAAAGGAGGCTGAATCCAAGAAAGGTAAAAAAGATACAATATTAGGAAAAAAACCTGTCTAAAATATTACCACAGCCTTTGAAGAAAAATTCAACAGGAAAGCATGACAGTGCCATTTAGCAAACTAACATGAGAGGTGAATTTGCATTTTTTAAAATTCCCTAGCAAGCGAACTTCAACGTGAAATGTCGGTAGCAGCCCCATTAACGAAAGGAAGGAGCCATGGCCGTATGCTGCCAACTCTACTGCTCAAAACTGGACCGGAGGGCGTAGCCAGGGGTTAGGAATACAAAAATAAATCAAAGCTAGGAATATTAAAAAAAAAAATTATTTGTCATAAACAAGGTCATCATTTTCGGAAATACAAAGGAAAAGGCCAAGGATTACTGCAATGAATAAGTGACTGAAAACTTATAGATGCCCATAGTAAAATTGTTATAGACAACGAAAGTTAAATCAAGAGCTTTGCCTTGCAATGCAGGAATTATTAGCACCCGCGTATATTCGCTGTGAATGAGACGAAACGGATTTCGCTCATTTTGTGCAATGTCAGGTAAGATCAAACGGCGCGACTGCTCACAGTTATGCAGGCTGGCCTCTTCCCTGTACAAGGCAGATCTTTTCAAAGGGAAAGTTGCCGTAAGTCTCCGTCCCAGCGGTGCGGGGACCCCACGGCCGCTCTTCACTCCCCCCAGCAGCTCAGGACCTCTCCTGGCCCGCGCACGGAGCCCTACAGCCCTCGCCCCGCAGCCCGCCTGGGATGCAGCCGCGCTGTGTGCGGGCCTTGAGCCTGAGACACCGCCCAGGGCTCCCAGGGCGCTGATGTTTCCCACGGAGCCGTTAAAGAACAAGAGACACACGGCAACCTGGCTCTGAAGGGAGAAATTTGGGGGCTACCCACACCACCAGACAGGGGGGCACCACAGCATTAGGCTCCCGGGGTGGCCCGGGCCGGGGGAGTCGGCTCGTGGCGCATTTACTTCCATCTCTGGCGTCTGCAGTAGGTGAGACCACAGGTGACAGGGGACTCATCAAACCTCTGCCACAGGTAAGGGCACTGAGTGAGGTTCAAGGGAACCCCGTGTCCCAAAAGACAGGAGCCCCACCGCCAGCCCTAGAAGGGTCCCAGCAGGGATGGCCCGATCACTGCCTTCAGAATTCTTTCTGGAAACTCCCAGAATTAATAGCATGGGCCCAGGGGGTGGGCCTCAGGTCAGCAGGCAGGATTCCAGCTCATTTTGGGAGTCCCTGAGGACGCTGGGAATTTGGCGGGAAGAGCTCCCCTCCCCCACAGCAGAGGAAGCGCCGTCGGCCCTGAGAGACTGCAGGCGGGGGTGGCCCCATCCATTGCCCTGAGAATTCTCCTTCTGGATCGCAGAGAATTGGGGGGTCGGTAGGCATCAGGTCAGCAGGCGGGTTCCAGCTCATCTGGGGAGTCCCTGAAGGACCTTTTGGGAATTTGGCGGGAAGAGCTCCCCTCCCCCACAGCAGAGGAAGCGCCATCGGCCCTGAGAGACTCCAGGCGGGGGTGGCCCCATCCATTGCCCTGAAAATTCTCTCTCTGGGATCTCAGAGAATTAGGGGGTCCGTAGGCATCAGGTCAGCAGGCAGGATTCCAGCTCATTTTGGGGAGTCCATGAAGGACTCTGGGAATTTGGCGGGAAGAGCTCCCCTCCCCCACAGCAGAGGAAGCGCCAGGGAGCCCTGCGTCCGCCATTGGCCCTGAGAGACTCCAGGCGGGGTGTCTGAAAGTGGCACACCTGACTTCCCTGGCTGGTGGCTCCAGGGGTGAGGAGGGTATTTGAGCAGGATTTCTGCCTCAGGCCATGCCCCGCCCCTCCCCCATAGCAGAATAAGCGCCTCGGAGCCCGGCCCCTGCCTTCAGCCCTGGGAGACCCCACGTAGGGATACCACGCACACCATCAGACAGGGGCCCCAGAGCATTACGCTCCCAGGGTGGCCCGGGGCAGGAGGAGCCGCGAGCACGGCGCATTTACTTCCCCCTCTGGTGACTGTAGTAGGTGAGAAGGAGTGCGGCCTGTCAGCGGAGAGAGGAATCCAGTCTCTGCCACGGATAAGGTAAGGGTACTGAGTAAGGTTGGAGGGAACCCCCATCCCAAGGGACGGGAGGCCCCACAGTCCCACCCCGCGTCAGCCCTGAAGGTTCCAGGCGGGGGTGGTCCCATCCACTGCCCTGAGAATTCTCCTTCTGGATCGAGGAGAATTGGGGGGTCGGTAGGCATAAGGTCAGCAGGCGGATTCCAGCTCATTTTGGGAGTCCCTGAAGGACCTTATGGGAAACTGGCGGGAAGAGCTCCTCTCCCCCACAGCAGAAAGCGCCATCGGCCCTGAGAGACTCCAGGCGGGGGTGGCCCCATTCATTGCCTTGAGAATTCTCCCTCAGGGATCTCAGAAAATTAGGGGGTCGGTAGGCATCAGGTGAGCAGGGAGGATTCCAGCTTATTTTGGGGAGTCCATGAGGACTCTAGGAATTTGGCGGGAAGAGCTCCCCTTCCCCACAGCAGAGGAAGCGCCAGGGAGGACGTCGTCCGCCATCGGCCCTGAGAGACTCCAGGTGGGGGTGGCCCCGTACATTGCCCTGAGAATTTCGTCTGGGATCTCAGAGAATTAGGGGCCCATAGACGCCCTGTTAGTAGGCAGATTCTAGCTCATTTTGGGAGTCCCTGAAGGACCTTATGGGAAATTGGCGGCAAGAGCTCCTCTCCCCCCACAGCAGAAAGCGCCATCCGCCCTGAGAGACTCCAGGAGGGGGTGGCCCCATCCATTGCCCTGAGAATTCTCCTTCAGGGATCTCAGAGAATTAGGGGGTCTGTAGACAGCCTGTTAGTAGGCAGGTTCCGGCTCATTTGGGGAGTCCATGAAGGACTCTGGGAATTTGGCAGGAAGAGCTCCCCTCCTCCACAGCAGAATAAGTGCCTCAGAGCCCGGCCCCTGCCTTCAGCCCTGGGAGACCCCACGTAGGGATACCACGCACACCATCAGACAGGGGCCCCAGAGCATTACACTCGCAGGGTGGCCCGGGGCAGGAGGAGCCGGGAGCACGGCGCATTTACTTCCCCCTCTGGTGACTGTAGTAGGTGAGAAGGAGTGCGTCCTGTCAGCGGAGAGAGGAATCCAGTCTCTGCCATCGATAAGGTAAGGGTACTGAGTAAGGTTGGAGGGAACCCCCATCCCAAGGGACGGGAGGCCCCACAGTCCCACCCCGCGTCAGCTCTGTAAGTTTCCAGGCAGGGAGGGGCCCATCCATTGCCTTGAGAATTCTCCTTCTGGGATCGCAGAGAATTGGGGGGTCGGTAGGCATAAGGTCAGCAGGCGGATTCCAGCTCATTTGGGGAGTCCCTGAAGGACCTTATGGGAAATTGGCGGGAAGAGCTTCTCTCCCCCACGGTGGAGGGAGTGCCAGGGAGCCTGGTGCCCGTCATCGGCCCTGAGACTCCAGGCGGGGGTGGCTGAAAGTGGCACACCTGACTTCCCGGGCTCGTTGCTCCAGGGGGCGAAGAGAATATTTGAGCAGTATTTCTGCCTCAGGCCATGCCCCGCCTTTCCCGCATAGCAGAGCCCGGCCCCTGCCTTTAACCCTGCGGGACCTCACGTAGGGATACCACCCACACCATCTGACAGGGCGCCCGGGAGCATTACGCTCCCACGGTGGCCCCTGAATGAAGGGCCCAAACTGGTGGTGCATTTACTTCCATTTCGGGCGACTGTAGTAGGTGAGAAGGAACGAGTTCCATTATCAGAGAGAGGAATCCAGTCTCTGCCACGGATAAGGTAAGGATACTCGGTAAGGTTGGAGGGAACCCCCATCCCAAGGGACGGGAGTCCCCACAGTCCCACCCCGCCATCAGCCCTATAAGTCCATGAAGGCACTTATGGGAATTTGGTGGGAAGAGCTCTCCTCCTCCATAACAGAGGAAGTCTCAGAGAGCCCTGCCCCTGCCTTCATCTCGGAGACCCGCGGGAGGGGGAGGGGGGGGCTGGAAGTAACACACTTGACTTTCCCAGGGGGTGAGGAGGATTTTCACCAAGGGGTCTGCCCCCTGCCAGGCTCTACTCTTATATTTGCGTTCTGGAGGAAACCTCCCCTCCAACATGGTGGAGGGCCTACAAAGTGTGGATCTTGATGTCAGCCCTGGGAGACTCCTGCCATAGCTATAAGGCCCATTTGCTCTCTTGCTTCACCTTTAATGAGGTTGGGTGTGTGGGGGGAGACGGGTACATAAAAGCCTTGGTCTAAGGCTAGACAATTTAGGTTAGCAGAAGGAGGAGTCCTAAGGGTAGTTTGAGTTTAGTTCAGAATTTTAGTAAGGACTGAAGTGAATTCCTCTTTTAGGGCAAGGGAGCCCCACAGAGCGGGACCCCTGCTATAAGCCCTGGTGTCCCCTTAAGCAGGGCTGCCAGGGTAAGATGCCCCTTACTTTATCCTTAGTAGTCACAGGGAGATGAGGATCCAATTAAAAGGAGGTTACTCTGGCCATTCTAGATGCTAAAGTGAGGACTGAGGGTGGTACATAGAGTCAAGCCCTTCCTCTGTGGTAAGCCGTGGGGAGATAAGCCATTCTGATCCCCCATCTCCGCATATTCCAGAATATCAGGTGCATGAGAGCCTTGGTCTGATTGCTCTAAGCCTCAAGTCTGCAGAAGGGAAGATACTAGGCAGTCAAGTGAAAAAGCCACATAAGCAACATAAGGATTGAGGGGACCACTCGTCACAGAACAGAAGGTATTTCACATAGCCCTACATGTGATATCCCTGGCGGGGTCCCTGGGGAAGATATGTAAAACTGAGGCCTTCCTAAACTTCGCCCCCGGACTTTCAGGAATATGATGGCCTTGGTCCAAGGGGATAAATCTAAGGCTAGCTGAGGGAGCAGTCCAAGGTCCTGCAAGAAACCAACGTGAGGACTCTGAGCGGGGACTCAAATTAATTCAGGATGGAGAGGGTCACACAGAGCTCTGCCATTGCCATCATCCCAGGGTATCCCTGGGCAGGTGTGCTCAGATGAGGTACCCCTCAGTTCCTCATCCAGGGTGTCAGGGAGGTGAGGGCTTTGGAATGAGGGGTCAGCATCAAAGTAGTTCAATAGAGAGAGCACCACAGATCCTGCTGAAGTGGAGGTAATGGCCCTGAATGTAGACTGAGAAAAACACCTGCCACTCAAGAACAGGGGAAGCTCCACAGGGCCTGAACTTGTCAGACACGGTATCAGCTCCAGTAAGGCCCAGGTAGGGCTGGAAAGCTGCAGCCGAAGGCAAACTCCAGTCACCCTCACAGAGTCCTGAGGGGAAAGGTGGCTCAGAGAAGAGGAGCCTGGAGGGTTCCTAGAGCAGTGCCCTCAAGTCAACCTGCAGAGATAGCTGTCAATAAAGCCCCAGGCGGTATCTCCCTGCAAAGGGTATCACACCATTTCATCTTTCCTCCAGGTCACCTTCTTTCCCACACTAGTGCTTGCTGTCCCTGACCAGAGTCATCATGCCTCGGGGACAGAAGAGTAAGCTTCGTGCCCGTGAGAAACGCCGCCAGGCCCGAAAAGACTCCAGGGATCCAGTGGGTGCTCAGGCCACTGTACCAGAGGAAGAAGAATCCCCTTCTCCCACATCTTCTGGTTTCGAAGATGATCCTCAGAGTTCACCTGCCACTGGAACACCCAGCAATCCTGAAGTGCTTGAGGGAGTCCACTCCACCACTGCTAGTGCTGCAGCTGTTTCAAGCACAAGATTTGTTGAAGTTGCCGACAGTCAAGTGGAGGAAATGCTAAATGCCTTACATGTCGATGATGTCACTGAGCCCTGGTACAGAGACCCTCTGGATGAAAAGGTGATTGTGTTGGTGCACTACCTGCTGTACAAGTATCAAAGGAAAGAGCCCGTTACCAAAGTAGATATGCTGAAAAATGTAGTCCAGACGTACAAGCATAACTTCCATGAGATCCTCAAGAGAGCTTCTGAGCACTTGGAGCTGGTCTTTGGCCTTGATATGAAGGAAATGGATCCCAACAGGAACACCTATGTCCTCATCAACAAACTCGAACTAAGCTGTGATTCAAGAGAATACAGAGGTGTGCCCAAGACTGGTGTGCTGATGACTATCCTGGGTGTGATCTTCATGGCAGACAACTGCGCCACTGAAGAGGAAGTCTGGCAAGTGCTGAATATAATGGGGCTACATGCTGGGAGGAAGCACTTCATCTTTGGGGATCCCAAGAAGCTCATCACAGAAAATTTGGTGAAAGAAGATTACCTGGTTTACCGCCAGGTGCCTGACAGTGATCCTCCAGACTACGAGTTCCTGTGGGGCTCAAGAGCCCACGCTGAAACCAGCAAGATGAAAGTCCTGGAGTTTGTGGCCAAGATTAATCACACCGTCCCCAGTGCCTTCCCACGCCATTATGAAGAGGCTCTGAGAGACGAGGAAGAGAGAGCCCAGGCCAGATCCACAGCTAGGGCTCGTAATGCTGCCAAGGCCAGCGCGCGCTCCAAGGCTGTGGCCACCAGCTTCTCCTTCCCCAAGTGAATGCTGAGGAAGGTTATTCACCATGTGTTTGAGGAGAACAGCTAATGTTCTCATTAGTGGAAGGGTTGGGGTCGGTCTAGAGACAAGGCAGTTTATAACATGTTTGTGTTTCCTGTTCTATGTAATAACTTGGACATTTGTCTAAATGTTGCTCTTTTTAATAGAAGGTTTAACTAACTTCTGAATCTGAGTTAATGACTGATATGTCACACATTTATTGATGTTTATGAATTTTAAGAGTATGAGTTTTACTATTTTAGTATGTCAACTATTAAAATAAATTTTAACAAAATGAAAAAATTATTAAATCCTTTTCTTACTTGGGAAAGGATATTATGATTTAGAATTTTCTCAGTACCTCATGCATCTTATAATTACCCTAATAATACATTTTTGCATTCTCTTACCACTTATAGTCTGTTGTTCTGTAATATTAAGTGATATATTCTTGGATGTGCTTAGATTATTCAAGAATGTTAACCTAATTTCATCATAATAAATTAGATTTCTTGCATACTGTCTCATTTATTTGTCAAACATTCCTTGAGCATCTGCTCTTTGGGAGGCTTCGTGCTACTTCTGGGTCAGGATCAACAAGATCCACCATGCCCATGTTACAGTCCAGGAGGAGCTGTCAGATTAGGAAGACTAAGGACAAGTCCAGAGAAGGAGAGAGGAAATTGGAGCATCTAGATGTGAGCAGTCAAGCGTAAGTGCCCAGAGGCAAGTGGGTTTGGGGCCTTGAGAAACTGTGAGTCTTGGTGTGCGTCAGTTTTATGTTAAGCTGGGTGGTGGTTCAGGTGAGGAGGCTGTGGAAGAGATGGGCCATGGCCAGTCCCTTCGAAGGTGAATCCAGAGTTGAGAGACTAAAGCCTGGAATGGGAAACTGCTTCTAGCAGTCACTTAAAGGTCATAAATTAACCAGTGAGAAATTTCCAGGGAGAGAGGAATGGGATGTGTCTTGTTCTTTTGCCCCAGTGCAGGTGAAAGTCCACAAACTATGTATTTTAAGATACGTTCCCTCCACAGAGCATCTGAGAAGTAACGGTGATACTGCCTTAATATGTGATGCCCAAATGCCACCCTGCTGGCCCTTTTTGCCTTGGGCTATAAAAGACAGAGCTCACTGTTTTATAGGGTGTTTAAATTAGGTTATCTTGAGTGTAATTGGCAAACTGAAAGTGAGGGATAGATGTTTTGATGAGTGAACCAGTTGGCACTTGACTCATTTTACAGGAGCCTTGTATGTATCCCTTGGGAAGTTTTTCTTAATTGCTTATAAACTATTTTAAAATGTTCTTTAGCAAGTTACTTAATTTACTTTGTAAGAAGCGTTTTGGTTGTGTTGGTGTGGTGTATCCTACAGGGCTGTATGTTGTCTGATATCTTCAGGATAAAAATAATTTAAAACTTCCAAGACGTGAGATTGGTGGTGTTTGAGGTTAGAATTGTAATACTAATAACTGCTAATTATCAAAGACCCAATACATGCCAGTCACTGGACCAGGTGCCTTCCATAAATTAATTACACTCCAGCAGCCTGACTTCACAAGATATACATGAGCCAGGGAGCAAGATGGCTGGACCAAGCCCATTTCAGATGACGAACCCGACGCACACATAGCTTTACAACTTTCATGAGTTCACGTTGCTCCTAAGAGAAGCCTGAAAACAAAGCCCTGGTCTGATACTGCTCCACTCCTCCCGTCTTAAGGTGGACTTGTGTATTAATTCATTTCTCTTCTCCTTACTCCACAGTGTTTCTCAGGCAGTGAAAAGAAGGACCTTGGGCTAAAGTACTAAGAGGAGGCCTAAAGAATGAAGGTGAACACTGGCTGGTGTGGTTCAGCGGTTAGAAGGCCAGCCCATGTACACAAGGGTTGTGGGTTTGATTCCTGGTCAAGGGCCCATACCTGGGTTTCAGATTCAATCCCTAACCCTGGTCAGAGCGTGTTCTAGAGGCAACCAATCCATGTGTCTCTTTCACATTGATGTTTCTCTCTCTCTCTTTCTTTCTCTCTCTCCCCCTCTCTCCATCCTTTGCACTCTCTAAAAATCAGTGGAATAATTATACTACAGTGAGGATTAAAAACCCCCACAATTCAGGGATTGTCTGCGGGTTCATTTACCTGGGGTTCTCCTGTCTCGCCCCCCACGGCCCCCTGAGAGCTCGCTCTGCCCTGGGCCCAGCACAGGTGCCCAGCCCAGCCCTCTCCTGCGTGACAGCGCCCTTCCCTGGGTCCTCCCCAGGGCGCCTCCTGTCTAGACTGGAGCCTGTCCTGCCAGCCAGCTCTTCTCTGCATCGTGCTCTGCAGGCTGCACCCTGCTCCCCTGCAGCACACAGCCCGCATCCCCCGCAGGCTGCACCCTGCTCCCCTGCAGCACACAGCCCGCATCCCCCGCAGGCTGCACCCTGCTCCCCTGCAGCACACAGCCCGCATCCCCTGCCCTCCCCACCTGGAGCATCCCACTCCCTGCCCATCCCGCCCATCACTGTGGGCCCCTCTGACAGCAGCAGCCCCTTCCACGCAATTACTCACTTCAGACAGTGAAGCTGACACACCTCCCAGCCCCTCTGGCTGCCTCCACCACACTCAGAGTTTTTTAGCCAGATCAGCTGGTAAGTAGACTTTGATTTTGCATGAACTCTGCCGGGCCTTGGTTTATAATCCTGAGGCTAAAGAGGACTTTTTGAAACAACTGTGATAATTGCAGTAAATTTTTGTAAATTTTCTTTTACATTTTTTTCAATTACAGTTTACAGTCAGTATTATTTTCTATTAGCTTCAGGTGTACAGCATAGTGGTTAGACAAACATATACTTCACAAAGTGCTCCCCCTGATATTTTCAGTCCCACCTGGCACCGTACATAGTTATTACAATATTATTGACTGTATTTTCTGCAGAAGAATTTTAAAGGAGCGTCTTATTTGGGACAGGCCACTGAATCCATACCCTGATGAGCGAGCCTAACTAAGTGACCAAGAAACAAAGCCTCCCTCCTACGTGGTAGATGGGGAGGCCCGAGGAAACCACTGTCCAGCAACCATGGGCAGAGGCTGGATTCTAACAAGCCCTGTAGTCTTCTCAGCAGGTTATAGTCGTTTTCTACAGCTGCTGTAACAAATTTCCACAGACTTAGAGGTTTACAACAGCACATAGTTATTAACTTGGTAGGCATTATCTACATTGTGTAGGGGTGAAGGCTGGGATGCTCTGCTAGGTTCTTCCCTTGGATTTTCACAGGCCCAAGTGAAACTTTCAGCTGGAGGGCCTCTCTGATCATGAGCTCTGTGAAGAGCCTCCTTCCAGGATCCTGCAGGTTGGTGGCCGATTTCAGTCCTTTCAGTAATAAGACCGAGGCCTGTTTCCTTGCTGACCGCCAGCAGGAGCTGCCACAGTTCCCTAGGCCCCTCTCCCGTCCTCGCATGTGGGCCTCTGCTTCGGAAACAGCACACTGCATCTGTCTCATGAGGAACCCCTCCTCCTTCCCCTCTGCTGCATCTCTCTTCTGGCTCCAGCCAGAGAAAGTTCTCTGCTTGTGAGCGCTCATGTCATTACACTGGGCCCACCCAGATAATCCAGTGTATCTTTATTTTAAAGTCGGTTGCACACCCTTCCTACATCTGCAAAGTGCCTTTGGCCATGTAACATAACATGTTCACAGGTTTCAGGGACAAGGAATGGGCATCTCCGTGGAGCAATTATTCAGTCTACCATCAAGGTAGAAAGTGTCTCCCTGGCAGACATGCCAGCTTTGATAAGACAAAAATAATGATTTACCACAATTCTGACTCTTGTCTGTATCTGGCCCAGGGAAAAACCCAGGCTTTTCAGTGTGCCTGAAGACACCTGTACAAGTGTTCAGGCATGCTCTTCAGGTGGTGGGGAGCAGAGACTCACAAGTTGTGTTTTGACCATGCAGCAAGAGAAAGAAGAGAATTCTCTGTGTATTGGGACTAGAGAGGTTATTGAAAGGTCAGTGCTGGGGGGAGGGGGACATCTATAATACTCTTAACAATAAAATAAATTTAATAAAAGAAAGAAAAGGTCAGTGCAAAAAGCTGCTATAGAGTGAAGGGTGAGCCCTTCCTGCTGAGATTTACAGTGTTCTTTAGAAATTGGTTTTATCCTGTATTTGAAAACACTGGTCACATAGTAGGCATGAGAAAAATTGGGAGTGTAGCAAGGCAATTTGGGCCTCCTCAGAAACCTCTCCAAGGATGCAGAGGATTTTTGTGTACAGATTATAAGTGCTGCACTTACTGATCACCTGCTCTGTAACTGTTGATGGCGAGACAGCAAGTGCTCATCTGAGCTGTGTCTTGCTCTCCTTCCTGGGCACCTGAGGACACGATATTGTCCAGTCCACTTGTATTAAGAAGGGTTTTGTGACAACCTTTGCCACTGAAATACGAACAGCAGCAAAGTTTATCATTTCCGGACAGGGCAGTTGAGAGTCAGTAAGCCACTTCTGCTTTCTGTTCAACTCGGCAGCAAACACTGAGAGCCTGTGTTGAGATGTGGCGTCACATGAATGGGGACAGCCTTCATTCCTGGGCCACACGACCACCTAGACCGCACCTGTCCATGCCAGATTTAATGTGCGTGAAAATAAACTTTTGTAACGTTAAGCCATTCAGATTTTAGGCTCTTTCCCTTATGTTCACGAACAGTTACTTACCTGAATAGAACACAGCTACTATTTCTCTTGTTAGTCTTACTTACATATCTTAAAACACCTTGTTGACCGGTAGTGAGTATACACATGTTTCCGTGTCCAAAAGTTGCTGACTGGCTATAGGTCAACTCATGTCTGCACTTACATTAATTTAAGTAATTTTAAACACCTTGCTAACCAGTCACAAGTATTCAAGTGCAGAAAAGTAGCCAGCTGCACGGGCAAGCTCTGGCCCGAAATGGCCTGTTGGCAAAGTGCTAATTACAACAGAAAGTGCATATATTGTTGATGCTAAAAAATTCTAAAAACACAAAATAATCACAATCCTGCCTCCTTCCTATGGTCCTGTAAAATTCAGGCCATACTAAGTAACCACAAATAAAAACCTTATCTGCATAATTTTTAAGTTTAGTCTAGACTTTTTCTTACATGTATGTGCTAGAATAATACTGTTGAGAACTCCCTTTCAAAACGTCTTCAGTGAGCACTGAGACAAACTCCTGAGGGATCACAGTGAGGCGGGAGCCCCTTTCTCTCTCCAGCTTACCATAAGTTTTTATCTGTATTGCTCTACACTGTACCTCACTTGTGAATAACAGGTCTGATCACTGCTGCCAGATCAGAAGTTCTTGAGGGTTCATGTTGACATTTCTCTACTCTTCTCCATATCCACTCCCCGCATGTTACATATACAAGCTTTTAATAGATACGAACTGAAGTGTGGCTGAAGGAGTAAGGTGTGGGGCTCAGCAGGTAGAGAAGGAATGTTCAGTTGAGAGGCAAAAACAAAGCTTCTCTCACTGTAGAATATGAACCACAAGCTTCTCAGTGGCAGACCTCAGAAGCTTGAGACCCACAGCATAAACGGGAACATTTTCCTGGAATATAATCATTGACATAAATTCATGCAATATGTACAGGAGTGGGCAAAAGTCGGTTTACAGTTGTCAGTACATGAACCACAGAGTTAATAAAGAGATTTAATTATCATAACCTGCATGTCTTTTTCATATGAACAACTGTACACCGACTTTTGCCCACCCCTGTATTGAGTGCTTACTAGACGCCAAGGCCTTTTCTCTGACCTATCTTTTCTAATCCTTCTCTGATGTCCTATTAAGTAAGGACAGCCAGTATCCCTAGTTTTAGGTAAGGAAATTGAGACACATAGAACATGTCCAAACTGGAAGGACAGAATTAGAAAAAAAGAAAGAAAACGAAGGAAAAAGACACTGTGAGTTTTTATACATGTGTAACAGTGTGCATCATGTTTTGCCTCTTGTCCTTGTCACTGAACAAAATGAATGCAGGATCTTTCTGTGAGAGCACACGTAGATCCACCTCACTCTTTTAATGACCCCCTAGAATTCTAAAGCATGTGTGCAATAAACAGTGTGCCCATTCTCCTCCCGATGGACACATAAGTTGTGCCTCATTTGTTACTATGATTAATGGAATTGTGATATCAACATCACTGATTGTGGTTGTTGGGCAAATGTGGATGTTTGCTTATAGGAAACAGAAATGCACGAATTGGATTAAAGTGAAAATAGTTTGATGATTGTGAGTATCTGAATATTTCTGAAATTGTATTCCAATAATGCTGTACCAATTCATATTCTCACAAATTAATTTATGTGAATACCCAACGTTCTAGCAGGCATTTTATTTTATCAGTTTTAAATTTAGGGCAACATTTTGGCTGCAATGATATTGTCTCAATTTTAATTTGTGTTTCCCTGTTTCGTAATTAACTTGAGCAGAAAATTAACATAATCCCTCACTCATATGAAGCAGGATTTCTGCAGCGATGTCATGATTACCAGGATAATTCTGGGCACATGCTCCTAGAATTCTGATATGTCATTTAAACTTTTCCCTTTATTTTGAGAAGCAAAGATTTGTCAGAATGACCAGGTGCCCCAGTAAATGAGCCTGGACAGGAAAACATCAATAACTGAGGATAAGGAGAGCAATTTCTAGAGAGATCATATATTAAAACAAGCCCAGAGAGCCCAGGGCAGCTGGCAGTCAACGATGGGTATGCAGACTTCAATAAAAGATAGAAAAAGAGAGAAAGTGGAGAATCTGGTGGAAGGTACCAGGCAACTTATACGAATAAGCCAGGGAATCTCTGAATGATCATTACCAGCTTCAAGTTGTAAAGTGATCTGCATGGTTAGATTTATTGGATGAAAGTACCAGAAGCAGGTTTGATGCGCCTTCCTACGATAAAACGCTCCCTGCCCATTGTCAGGCAAAGCTTAGCTAGCTCCCCTGTGCCACCCACCAAATTATGTTATTGATGGGATCTGGGAGAGCTACATCTTCTCACTACTCTGGGGGGGTTCTTGTAGCCTTGCCAGTGTAGCAGGGCTGAGAGCTGTCTTGATGCCAAGTGGAAAATGCTATTTCTGCCCACGTGTATGTGGCACTCCTGCTGCTGAGATTGAGGCTGTGCAAGTGGGTGGGATTGGTTGGTGATTTGGGAGAGTTAAAATAGGGCAAGTATTGCCAATGAGTAGTGGAAGGGCATGTGCAGTTGTAAGAAGGGAAAAATTGGATGGGGGAATCCCTAAGGCTAATTACCTCAGTGACTCTGGGAATAAAAGGCTGAGTGTGGGCATGCCTTGAAAAACAATTCAGGTGTTATTCCAGCTCAGATGGCCTCCCATGGTTCCTGACTTCTTTGCACAGCAGAAGGCAGATGCACTTTGGCTGAGTTTGGTGGCCTGTGTTGCTACCAGATATTGACTGGAGTAGGGGGCTGGTGTACAATGCAAACATTCACAGGCTGAATGGAGAACCATTGTGGTCAGTGTAGTTCCTTGTTAAATTGCCAGGGGGTGACAGATATATGTGGAGTCCAAAGCTGTGTCTTTTTTATTGTAATAACTCCAACTTGATTGAATTAAAAAAAAAGAAAAAGATTCTGTGCTAGCCATTCCCAAAGTCATCACAATATCTGTAGTAAATATAATAAAACCTAAAACGTTGAAGTGAAGACAATGGACCAACCTGTCACACTGTCAGCAGATGGAGGAATCCCAGGCCCTTACAGAAGTAAAGGTGAAGAGTCTGGGTAATGTCAGAGAGACCCTGGTAAGGTCCTTGATCGAGTTTGAGGGACCCCCACCCCAGAAGAGAGTGGACCCCACAGCGTCTAACCCCTGCTTTTAGTCCTATCAGGCTCTGTGTAAGGATTGCCCGCAGTACTGCCCTTTGAGTGTCCCCTCTGGGGACTCAGAATTTGCAGGCTTTGGACCTGGGTGTTGGCCTCAGGGCCACAGAGATGGGGTCTCAGGCATCAACGCGAGTAAAGCAAAGGAGTCTGTCCGGTTTCTGAGGGCTCACCCACCCCAGAGCAGACGGGCAGCACAGTGGCTTCCCCTCCTGTAAGTCCTGGGAGGCCCCGTGTGGCTGTGAGGCTCACATGCCCTGCTAACTGGAGAGTGACATGGGGAGGGCCTTGGTATGAGGCTCGTGAACCAGAGACAGGACACCCAGGACCTGCCCGGAGGGAAAAAGTGCCAAAAGCCAAGAGCCAAAGCCCAGGCCAAAGCCACCCCCACTGGGCCCTGCAAACTCCAGGCAAAGCTGGCCGGGGTGGGGCGCCCTGACAGCCGACGCTGGGTCCCAGGGACGCCAAGGCCTCGGTCACAGGGAGCCTCGCGCCCGCTCTCGGGCCGCTCCGAACGCGCCCCGCTCCGAACGCGCCCCCCGCTGCCAGCCTCGGGAGGCACCAGGTGGCGGTTTAAGGAAGTGACGCGCCCCACTTCCGTTTATGGTGTCCGAGGGAAGTCACAGCGTCACCTTGAGGACAGCATCCCGACGAGAGTCGCAGGAGCCCCAGGCCCCGCCTCGAATTACGGTACAGACCCATGGGAGGGCCCCCAGAGAGCTGTCCTCCTGGTGTGGGCCCTGGGGGGGGGGGGCGGGCTCATTAGACAGTCACCGTGCGACATGGCCACGGCCCAGAACGTTCTAAATGTCCTCCGAGGGCGCAGAGGCGGGGAGGGCATCGGGCCGGGGGGCGGCTTGCGGCCAGCAGGGGGACAGGTCCCAGGCCCTACGGGGAGCAAGGCGAGAACCCCGGGGGAGCCCGAGCGCAGGCGCCTCGCAGAGCCGCGCCCTGCTTGCAGCCCGAGGGCCGCCCTGACTTCCGTCGCCGGTGTCCCAGTGGCACCGAGTACCTTTGGCCGGGAGGAGTAGGCCAGGCCAGTTTAGGCAGGAGCTCTTCCCACGGGTGGGAGACTGAGCGAGGTCTCCGGGGAGGGGACGTCACAAAGCCCCCCGCTGCTCCCAGCCGCGGGACGCCCAGGTTACGGGTGCGAGGCTGAAGCACCACCCCCTTCTGTTGTGCTTAGGAAGATGGAGCCTGGTCTAAGAGGGCAGACTCGCTGTCGTTAAAGGGAGGGAACCCAGGCATTTCCAGCAGTCAGTGTGAGGACTGAGGGGACCACCGATCTCAGAACAGTGGGGGTCAGAGTCCTAGCCGCACCATCAGCCCCAAGGACACCTCTGTGCCCGTGAGAAGTGCAGCCAGGCCACAAATGCCAGACGGAGGCCTCCCTGACTTCCTCCTCTGGACGCTCAGGGGCTGGAGGAGGGCTTTGCTCCGCGGCTGCAGGTCTTAGATCAACAGAGAGGAGGAGTCCCAGGCCCTACCAAAAGTAAAAGTGAGGGCACTGAGTGAGGACGAGCCCCTTAAGTACACCAGGATAGATAGGCCCCGCAGAGCTCTGCCGGTGCTTTCTTCCCTGGGTACCCCTGGGCAGGTGTGGTAAGGTGGGGTTCCCTCTGGTCCTCCTGCAGGGCCTCAGTGTGATGATGGCTTTGAAATGAGTGGTCAGCACCAGAACAGTAGAGCACAGGGACCTTCAGTCCTGTCAAAAGTGAAAGGAAGGCCCTTAATGTGAACTGAAATATCCCCTAACTCAGAACAGTGCCACTGCTCCAAGCTCTAGTGAGCCCCAAGCAGATGTGGTAGGTACAAGCCAAGGCACAACTGAGCTATTTCCACAGGATCCTCAGGGCAGAGGCAAATCAGGGAATAGCAGCCTGTGGGTTCCTGGAGCAGTGCTCTCAAGGAAACCTGCAGAGGCGGCCGTCAATAAAGCCAAGGTTTTATCTCCCTGTTGAAGTGGCCCCCAAAATCTCATCCTCTCTCCTTTAGGTCACTGAGTCACCTGCCCACTAGCCTGCTGCCTTTACTGAAAGTCATCATGCCTCAAGGTCAGCTCTGCGCCCCTGAAAATAGCCACCAGGCCCAAGAAGAGCCCGAGAATCTAGAAGGTGCTCAGGCCACACCAAGATTGAATGAAGGCGCCAACCACCAGGTGGAGGAAAGGCCAAGATCCTCCCGGGTGCTGCCCACCACTGAGATCCTCAGAGATCCTCTAAATGAGAAGGTGCATCTCTTGGTGTATTATTTGCTTTACAAGTATCAAATCAAAGAGCCCATCATTACCAAGGGAGAGATATTGAGAAATGTCATCCAAATGGATAGGAATAACTTCCTTGAGATCTTCAAGAGTGCCTCTCAGCACCTGGAGCTGGTCTTCGGCCTTGAAATGAAGGAAGCGGATCCCTACCAGCACATCTATGTCGTTGTCAACAAGCTGAACCTGAGCCTTGATGTCATGCTGAATAATGACAGAGGGGTCCCCAAGACGGGGCTGCTGCTGGTTGTTCTCAGCGTGATCTTCATGAATGGCAATTGCGCCACTGAAGAGCTGGTCTGGGAAATGTTGAATGTGATGGGGCTGTATCCGGGGAGGAAGCATTTCATTTTTGGGGAGCCTAAGAAGCTAATCACCAGGAATTTGGTGCAAGAAAATTACCTGGAGTACCGCCAAGTGCCCGCCAGCGATCCTCCAAGCTACGAGTTCCTGTGGGGTTCAAGGGCCCACACCGAAACTACGAAGATGAAAGTGCTGGAATTTTTGGCCAAAATCTGTGATACGGTCCCCACTACCTTCCCATCCCTTTATGAGGAGGCTTTGAGAGATGAGGAAGAGAGAGCCCGCGCTGCAGCCAGGGCTCGTAGTGCTGCCATGGCCAGGGCACGTAACGCTGCCATGGCCGGGGCACGTAACGCTGCCATGGCCGGGGCACGCTCCAGGGCCACAGGCATGGGCCCCTCCCGCCCCTAGGAGAGTTCCAGGCAGATTCTTCACTTTGTTGTTAAAAGAAGAAGTCCACCTTCTGAGGAGTAGGATGTGGGGGTGGTGCTGGAGCCAGCACAGTATATAACATATTTGTTTCTGTTCTGTGTAGTAACATAACTTTAAAAAATATTTTTCCTTATAGTTGAAGGTTTAAGTAGCTTCAGAATCCAAATTTCTGTAGGATATGTTCCAACATTTATTGCTGTGAATGGGATTTAAGAGTAAGAGATTTTAAAAATTTGTTCTGTAACACAAATTACAAAAGTTTCATCTTATTTAGTGATTTGCAAATTACAAAAGTTTCATCTTATTTAGTGATCTGGAGCAAGAATGTGGCAGTAGATGAGGCCTTTCATTGGAAATGTGAAACAACACAGCAATGTAACAGGTGGGGTCAAAAAATGGAGAAATAAATAAAGGTTCTTTGTTTCATTTATGACTTTCAGTCTGTTGTTTTGTTTATATATAAATATATGGATATATTTAGCTTATTCAAGAATATAAGAGAAATTAGACTGTAGTAAGTTAGACCGCTTTCTCAGTGGCCCATTTTTTTCTTCAACAATAATTGAGCACCTACTCTTTGCAAACTGTGTTAGTACTGAGAATGCTAAGATGTACAAGAACCATCCCTGCCCATAGAATTTTAAAGTCTTGGAGTAGCTATGATGTGAAGAATATTTAAGACACTCCCTACGACCAAAAAGATAAGTCAAAAATGGTGTGAGGACTTGGGGCTTGTAGGTGTGAACAGTCAAGCGCAAATGCCTGAACAAGGGGGGGTTGAGGCCTTGGGAAACTGTGAGCCCTTTGCTGTTAGGTAATTTTTAAAAAGAAATATTTTTATTAATTTTTTTAGAGAGGGGAGAAAGAGAAATATCTATAGGAGAGTGAAACCTTGATAGGCTGCCTCCTGTATGCCCCTTACTGGGGACTGAACCAGCAACATTTGGTGCATGGGATGATACCCAACCAACTGAGCCATACAAGCCAGGGCAGGGTGAGGCAATTTTATTTAATTAAGCTGGGTGGTGGGTCAGATGAGTTTGTTTGAGTGGTGGGCAGGGGCTAAAACCTCAGAAAATGTGTCTCAGATGGAGAGACTGAAGCCTGGAATGGAAAACTGCTACTAGCATTGACGTTAAGATCATGGATAAAGCAGAGAGAAATCTTCACCTGGCGGAGACGTGGAAGCAGTCCTGTGCTCTTGTCCCAGTGCAGGAGAACAGAGTCCACAAAATAGGTGATTTGTGCACAAAGTGTCTGAGAAAGAGGGTGAGACTCACATGAGATGGGATGCTCAGAAGCCACTGTGCTGGCACTCTTTGCCCTGGGCTGGGAGAGGCATAGCCCATCCATTAAATGGCCATTTTAATTAGATTATCTGGAATGTAATTTGGTAAACTCTAGAGCTGGATTTGCCATGGAAGTGAAATAATTACAAATACAAGTGTTTTGGGTGGAATGGCAGATGTAAGGAAGGGATGGAAATAGGCACTGACACAAATTCCAGGGGTTTTGAGTTGCCTCAACCTAGGACAGATTTCCCCATACCAACAAGAAGGAACATATCCTCAAAAAAGTTATACAGCAAGTAACTTAGTTTAACTTGTTGAGCAACATAACGGCTGATTTCTTGTGCCATATCCTAAAGCGCTATGAATTTTCTGACAATTCCTGGATTTAAAAAAATTCCCAGAGGGGAGATTGGTAGGTTTTAGGGTGGAGATAATAATAGTAATAATTGAAATTTACCAAAACACAATACATGTCAGACACTGTGCCATCCTGCCCCTATCCAACAAGGTTATTTTGGAGCTGACTCTGCCTGGTGCTGGGACCACTCAACACTTTCTGAATTACATCACTTTCTCTAAAGTCCTCCCAGGGTAGCCTCATGTCCAAATTTGGATCCTAACCTGTTATCCAGCTCCCCCTGCCTCCTTTCATAAGTCTGCACTCTGCCTCCAGTGGAACAGAAAGCCCAGAATCACCCGCCTTTCCCCTGATTAGAGGCTTCCAGCTCCTTGCAGATGTCTGGTGTCTGTCCTGTCCCTGACCACGCAACCCCTCAGATAACAACAGCCCTGTCCACGTGGTTATTTACTTTGGCACTGAAGTTTAGATGTCTGCTTATCTGTTCTGGGTGCTTCCACCACACTTCCAAAGTTTTTTGTTTGTTTGTTTTTTTAATTCAAATCTGCTTGTGAGTAGAGTCTGATTTGGAACAGGATCTACCGGTTATTGAAAGATAACCTTGAAATTAGAGAGGAGACTTTGGAAAGCAGATGAGGTTAGAAAGAGAAGAGAATTTAATCTGGTGGTTTATTTGAGACAGGCCACTGAATCTGTACACTGAGGAGCGAGCTTAACTAAGTGGCCAAGAACCAAAGCCTCCCTCCTAAGTGGTAGATGGGGAGGCCCGAGGAAACCACTGTCTAGCAACCATGGGCAGAGGCTGGATTCTAACAGGCCTTGTAGTTCTTCCAGGAGGTTGTGCTAGTATTCCACTGTTTCCATAACAAATTAGTACAAATTTAGCAGTTTACAACAACACACATGTATTAGCTCACATGTCCCTGGGTGAAAAATCCAGGGACATGTGATTTCTCTGTTCTGGCTTTCACAAGGCCCAAGTCAAGCTTTCAGCTGGCGGGTCTCTCCATCATGAGCTCTGGGAAGAATGTCCTAAGATTATTCAAGTTGGTGGTGGAATCCAGTTCTTTCTAGTAATAAGACTAAGGTTCTGTGTCCTTGCTGACATAGTTTCTCCTGGTTTCTCTCCAGTCCTTGGACGCAGGCCCATGTATTTTGATCCAACAATTAAATGTTGAATCCTCCTCACACTTGGCATCTCTCTAACTTCCCCTTTGCTGCATCTGTCTTCTGCCTCCAGCCAGAGAAAGTTCTTTGCTTGTAAAGACTCATGTCATTACATTGAGCCCTCCCAGATAATCCAGTTTATCTTTATTTTAAGATAAATAAAGTTTCATACCTTTACTACATTCGCAAAGTGCCTTTGGCCATGTAACATAACATATTCACAAGTTTCAGGGATAAGGAATGGGCATCTCTGTGGAGCAATTATTCAGTCTACCACTGAGGTAGAAAGTGTCTCCCTGGCAGACATGCCAGCTTTGATAAGAAAAATAAATAAATTACCATAATTCTCCTGACTCTTGTCTGTATCTGGCGTAGGAGAAAACCCAGGCTTTTCGGTGTGTCTAAAGACACCTGTACAAGTTTTCAGGCATGTTCTTCAGGTGGTAGGGAGCAGAGACTCACAATTTGTGTTTTGACCATGCAGCAAGACAAAGAAGAGAATTCTCTGTGTATTGGGACCAGAGTTTATGGAAAAGGTCAGAGCAGAAAGCTGCTATAGAGTGAAGTAGAGTGACCTCTCTCTGCTGAGATTTATAGGGTCCTTTAGAAAATCGGTGTGATTCTGTATTTGAAAACACTGCTCACATAGTAGGTAACATACATAGTTATCACATTATTATTGACTATATTTCCTATGCTGCACTTTACACCCAAGTGACTCTTTTGTAAATACTAATCTGTACTTCCTAATCCCTTCACCCTTTTCACCCAGCCCCCCAACCCACTTCCTTTCTCGCTACCATCAGTCTGATCTCTGTTTCTATGAAACTGTTTCTATTTTGTTTGTTCATTTATTTTGTTCTTTAGATTCCACATATAAATGAAATCATATGGTATTTGTCTTTCTCTGTCTGGTTCATTTCATTTAGCATAATACCTTCTAGGTCCATCTATGCTATCGCAAATGGTAAGATTTCCTTTTTTTTTTTTTTTTTAAAAAAAAATCTTTATTGATTTCAGAGAGAGGAAGGGAGAGGGAGAGAGAGAGAGTGAGGTGAGAAACATCAATGATGAGAGAGTCATTGATCGGCTGCCTCCTGCATGCCCCCTACTGGGGATCGAGCCTGCAACCGGGGCATGTGCCCTGACCAGGAATCTATCCTAGGTCGATGCTCAACTACTGAGCCATGCCTGCTGGGCTCCTTCTTTTCTAATGACTAATATTCCATTGTATTTATGTACCTCTGTGTTAAGTTTTTAATATAACATTTGTAGTTATTTTGGGAAACAAATCAGCACGTGTTAACTAATGACTTAAGCAAACATTTCATTGCATTTTTTTCCCATTGAGTGTAGCAAGATGCTTTGGTGGGGTTCATTCTAGATGTAGAGCTACATATGATAATAAAGAGAATATAATCCACTTTAACAATTACCAAATGCCTTTTGTTCATAAGTGATTTTTTAAAATAAAACATGCTACAATTCTATTCAAAATACTTTTTAATTCTTGATATAATAATTATAAATGCTTTAGATTTAAAATTAGTTGTTTCTCTATTTCCAGAACAAAATGTGAGGGAAGGAAATGCCCATAAGTTAAGTCAAAGGGAGGTTTTGACTCTACGGCAAATTGAGGAATATAATTTTGAAAATTGTGATGCTTTTAAATGAAAACAAGAGTGCTGGATATGGTAATTAACTTGACCACAATAATCATTTCACAATATATATGTATATCAAAACACATTGTACACCTTAAATATATATAATTTTTATTTAAAAAACAAACAAAAAATACTGGTGATTTCTGGAGAGAACAGGGATTGTGAAAAATGTGATGAGTTTAAGTAAAATCAAGAATTCAAGTTTTTAAACAAAGGATAAAAATCACATGATCATATCAATAGATGCAAAAAAAGCATTTGATAAAATCCAGCACTTATTTATGATAAAACTCTCAGCAAAGTGGGAACAGAGGGAACATATGTCAACATAAAAAAGGCTATATTTGCCAAACCCACAGCCAACATCATACTCAATGGACAAAAACTAAAAGTATTTGCCTTAAGATGGGAAACCAGACAGGAATGCCTGCTTTCACCATGCTTATTCACCATAGTACTGAAAGTCCTATCCACAGCAATCAGACAAAAAGAAGAAATAAAACGCATATAAATTGGAAAGGAAAAAGTAAAACTGTCCTTATTTGCAGGTGATATGGCACTGTATATAGAGAACCCCAAAGATTCCACCAAAAATCTATTAGAACTGATAAATAAATTTGGTAAAGTAGCAGGATATAAAATAAATATCCAGAAATCTGTTGTATTTCTATACACCAATAATAAACTATCAGGAAAGGAAACTAAGAAAACAATCACATTTACAATTGCATCAAAAATATTGAATACTTAAGAATAAGTTTAAACAAATTCCCCTGTACTGAGGAAGTTATAAGAAACTGGAGAAAGAAAGTGAAGATACAAATAAGTAGAAGCATATACCATGTTCACGGATAAGAAAAATTAACATCATTAGAATGTCTATACTACACAAAGCAATCTATAGACTCAATGCAATTCTTATCAAGATATCAATGGTGTATTTCACAGAACTAGAACAAACGTTCCAAAAATTTATATGGAACAACAAAAGATCCCAAATAGCCACAGCAATATTGAGAAAGAAGAACAAAGTTGGAGGAATCATGCTACATGATATCAAACTATACTATAAGGCCATAGGAATTAAAACAACATGGTACTGGCATAAAAACAGACATATCGATCAATGGAACAGAATAGAGAGCTTAGAAATAAACCCACACCTTTATGGTTAATTATATTTGACAAAGGAAGCAAGAACATACAGTGGGGTACAGATAGTCTATCCAATAAATGGTGATGGGAAAATTGCACAGATACATGCAGAAAAATGAAGCTAGACCACTTTCTTACACTATATACAAGAATAAACTCAAAATAGATAGAAGACTTAAATGTTAGACTCCAAACCATAAAAATCCTAGAAGAAAATAATAGGGAGTAAAATCTTGGGCATTTATCGTAGCAATATTTTTTTCTGATATATCACCTAGGACAAGGGAAACAGAAGAAAAAATTAAGAAATGGCACTACATCAAACTAAGAAGTTTTTGCACAGCCAAGGAAACCATCAACAAAATAAAAAGACAACCCACTGAATAGGAGAACATGTTTGCCAATGATACATCTGATAAGGAGTTAATATCCAAAATTTATAAAGAACTTATACAACTGAATACCAACCCCCACTGGCCCAAAATCCAGTTTAAAAATGAGCAAAGGACCTGAATAGACACTTCTCTAAAGAAGACATACAAATGGCCAATAGACAAATGAAATGTAAATTAAAACCACAATGAGATATTACCTCACACCTGTCAGAATAGCTATCACCAATAAAACAACAAGTGTTGGCCAGGAGGTGAAGAAAAGGGAACCCTAGTGCACTGTTAGCAGGAACGCAGATTGGTGCAGCCACTGTGGGAAGCAGTATGGAATTAGCTCAAAAAATTAAAAATGGAGCTGCCATATGACCCAGTGATCCCACTTCTGGGAATATATCCAAAGAAAACCGAAACACAAATTTGAAAGAATATATGCTCCCCTATGTTCATTGTAGCGTTACTTACAATAGCTAAGATTTGGAAGCAGCCCAGGTGCCCATCAGTAGATGAGTGGGTGAAAAATCAGTGGTACATTTACACCATGGAATACTATGCAGCTGTAAAAAAGAAGGAAATCTTACTTTTTGCAACAGCATGGTTGGACCTGGAGAGTATTATGCTAAGTGAAATAAGCCAGTCAGAGAAAGACAACTACCACATGATTCCACTCGTATGTGGAATTTAATGAACAAACTGAACTGCCAAGCAAAATAGAGACAGATTCAAAGATAGAGAGCAGGCAGACAGCGCTGGGGTGTGTGTGGGGGGGTGGCTGGAGGAGGTGGAGCAGTTGAGCAAAAAAGAAAAAAAAGAGAGAGAATTTATGGATATGGACAACAGCGTGGTGATGGGGCTGGAGGGAGGAGAGGGGGGAGATGAAGAGGGCGTAAAGGAGATAAATGGTGTTGGCAAAAAAATAAAAATAAAGCTGCACAAAGTGAAAAGAAGGAAAGGCCTAGGACAGCAAAAATAGCAGAAGAGAGCTTAGGCAGGGCTCCTTTGGGACTCTAGAAAAGTTATGTAGGAAAGAAGGGGACCACGTTGGGATGCGTGGTCCCACTGAGAAGTAAAAGTCACCGTGACAGTAGTGAGCCAAGGTTGGCCTGCTTTGGCTCACTGGAAAGGCAGGAAAAAAGTGGGGCCTTGGAGACAGGTTCAGGGGGTTAGCCTGGGACAAGCTGCCGCTGCCCGCCGCACCCCTGGCTGCGAAGGGAAAGGTGTGGGTGTGCTCGAGGGAGGGAGATTGCACTCAGGATCCTTTGTTTTGAGGCTTTTTTATCTTTCCTTGGCTGGCTGGAATCCTAGGGGAGGTCTCAAGGGAGAGTGTTAACAGAATATGCATTAGCTTCTCAGGTGTGTCCTTCAATATTTAATTCATTAAAAGGTGTGTATAAAGGGGCCAGTTATTTTCTGGTTGGTTTTATTTTTAAAGAATGTTATTGAGGAGTGACTAAGAGCAAGGCAGGTCCGCCCCAGGCCACTCTGGAATATGCAAACCATTTGCTCCTAAGTGTCCTTGGTTAGGGAAGATAAAACCTTGTGATTTATTAGCTGGCTGTGAGTTGCTCAAATTGTTTGGCCTTGTCTATTTATTTTGTCTGTTTCCCTTATTCCACTTGTCAAGGAATTTCCTTAACTTTTTACTATTTTGCCTCAATGTATTGTAGAATTATACCCCTAAAACCTATATAATTGTATTAATCAATGTCACCCCAATAAATTCAATAAAAATAAAAATTAATTAATTAATTAATTAACCTAAAATTTAAAAAAAGTATTCAAGTTTTGGGTGTGTAGGCAAGGAATTGTACATTGTAGATCATATTGTTACAGTCGTAAAACATGCTATTTGAAATAAAGTACCTTTTGAAACTTTAAAAGGTAGTCTACTTTAAAGAAAATGTGCAAAAATAATTCTATATAACTGCCATTTCAAAAATAGCACCAAAGTTTTCATTGATAATGTTGGCATCATACATAAGGTGGGATCGATATAAATAGTTTTTTTAAAAATGAGTAGGAAACAACTGAACAAAATAGTCAGCTTAATTATTTTCTCCATTTATTTAGATAAAATTTGTTTAGTTTGATTAAATGTGATGCACACACAGACTGAATTTGTAAACGAACATCTCAGAAAATGAAGTATTTCCCACAGTGTTAATATTTATTACTATTACAAGAATCTAGAAATCGTAATATATTTGGATAATTAGATGATTTAATTTCAATAAAGTACATCTATAATGGGATATAACCTCCAAATTCTAAGATTGATATACTTAAGAATAACTTTATTTCAGTACTATTGGAAGACACCAAATATTTGGATGAATAAATGTTGATCAGCCTCAGAAAGGCATTTCGGATGTTTTGAGGACGGAAAAGAGCTCTAAGATGTGCTGAAGTTCCTTGAATTATAGCAGTTTTATAGAGCACCTGTAATTGTAATGGGAAGGGAACTTTTTAGGGTTGAAGGGGGGTCAGTGGGGAGTTTGTGCTTTGCCGTGAATAGAAGCCCAGAAGAAATCTGCAAATTCCAACCAAATAAATCACATAGCTGCCATTCCCCCCTCTGGCGTGGCTGCAGGAGGAATTGTAGGGTAAATAACTAGCCCCTACTGAGTAGCCACTTTCTGGGAGAAACTATAGGGGCCGTGTACATATACTACTTTATTTAAAGGTTATGGAGCAGGCGCGACTTGCTTCTTGTACTAGAAATCAAATCGAACACCCAAGTCCTCAAATGTTTATGTTTGCAGGAACCTAATTTTTGTTTCCTGAGTTAAACAGCTCTTTCCCTAAATAAAGTCTAGATCTGCAACTCCTTTACACTTTTTACATGACCTTGTGCCAGGTGGCCTTTCCTGCCAGCAGATCTTATCTAGAACCATCACAAAACAAAGCATCATTGGCTTTGTAGCAATGTTCAACCTCCAAAAGGATGTTGCGAGAGTTTCAATCTTTTCCTCCCGTGTGGTTCACTGGCCCTTGGCCACATTTATCCATCTCTCCCCAGTGAACAGGATCTGTAACCAAGGGATATTGAGAGGAGCCCTCTCGGCTACGCTATTGTGCGGATACAGACATATCCCGAGGTTACAAGTGCCTCCCTTCTTTGCATTTGTGTCATTGAGATGGGACATGTAAGAAGAAAGGGAAGGTAAAGGTGAAAAAAAAAAAAGAAGACATAAAGAAGAAAGAATTCAAAGATGAATTGCTTTATAGAAGGATTTTGCAGTTTTTTCTTTAAAAATAAACAATCAGGTGTACTTTCAACATAATACATCCCTGCAAGGTGGATCAGGTTCTTTCAGTTTCCAACATTCTTAAGGCTACACATAAGGGGAGACAGTGAAGAAAATTGCTATGTTCCATGGCATCAGGCAGTATGTCATTTCAGTAACAACAGGAATGATATCTAGTGGATTCTTCCCCAAATTATTTTGTTTCTGTAGCTCTAAAAAATATGCTGTTTTTGTTTTCATGCTATTGATTTAAAAATAGATGGCATATTATGTACAAGAGAGAGATAAAGGAAATGGGAAATTATTTTTTCTGTAGTAATGGAAATACATAGAGCCACATCATTTCTAGAGGAAGAATGAAACGCTATATGAAAATTTAAAAAACAAAGATAAATACAGCAAGAAAATTTGTATCAGTCATAATGCCATTCTATTAAAGAGACATTAGAGGCTAATATACCAATTTAAATGGCTGATACAAAAAAAGATGAGCAGGCAGAAAATTTAGAATTACTAGCCCCAGGGTAGAATTTGCAGGGACCATAGTCAATTCATTATAACATGCTCAATTGACTTATTTTTAAGAGAACATTTAGTCAAATGATTTGGGGACTATTCGGCATATGCAAAATGTCTTCACAGCACTACCTAGATTAATGTTATATTGAGTAACTGGGAGAAGTTGAATGTATATCAGAGAATGAGAATCTTGGGGACAGAATCTTAGTATTCTGCCAATAGTCTAAAGGTTAATAACTTTTCTCCTAGAAAAACTCTTACAAATGTGCCCCAAAATACATATAGAAAAATGTTTATAAAAATGAACAAAATGGAAACAACCTTAATGTAAATATTTATCAGCAAGGTAATAAATACACAAAAGGTGTTTTTTCATAAAATGTAAAAGATGAAATTAAGCCACATTTCAAAATGGGTGAATCTCAGAAATACACTGAACAAAACAGCCAGTTATAGCAGAAGTCATAAAGTGTGATGTCATAGACAGCAGATATTATCTGCAAAACATAGATACGTGTTAGGTTTTTACCAAAGCAAATAACTCTTATAAATCATTAATAAAAACCTAATACAGACATCTGGTTAAGATGGCAGTGTAGGTAACTGTCACCCTCCCACAACCACATCAAAATTACAACTAAACTACAAAACAACCATCATTCAGAACTGCCTGAAATCTAGATGAATGGAAATCCTACAACTCGGGGTTTAAAGAAGAAGCCACATGGAGACTGGTAAGAGGTGTGGAGACAAGGAATGGGCTGGCACCACACCCTTGTGTGTCGGGTAAAAATCAGGAGGGATAGCTCCGCTGCAGAGGTCCCCTGTGAGAAGTGAGGAGTTCTAGCCCTTCCCAGATCCCCACCTCAGCTCATGATTCCAGTGCCAGGAAGAGAAGTCCCCATAACTTCTGGCTGTAAAAACCAGCAGGGATTGTGGCTGAGTGAGACAGAGGGCTGCTGAAATCCCAGGCAGTTCATATTAAAGGGCCCGTGCATGGATTTATTTGGACTCACTCCCTCTGAGCTCCAGCACTGGGGCAAGAGCTTGAAAGGCACAAAGGACATATGGGGAGGAACTGAATTGTCTGGCATCAGGGCAAGAACTGGGGTGGGGTTGGCTTTATGCCTAACAAAAGTGCTGGCAGAGGCCATTGTTCCTTTTTCTGAGCCCTCCCACCATAAAGCCTGCAGGTGGGCCCCATAGCTGAGTTCCCATCAACCCCAGCCTGTTGATTCCCTGAGACCCCACCCCATCCAACTTACAGGCCCACCCAATCTGTTTCCAGTGGCTTTCCATACCAATGGCCTCTCTTGGCTCATGTTTCAGATTTTCTTAAAATCTCTCAAACAAGCAGCATCTGGCCTCAGTGTGCCCCATACCTCTCTTTGAGTGGCCCCAGGCCCAGCACTAGCTGTAGCCTACCCTGACTCACAGCTTAGCCTCTACTGGGCACCTCCAAGTCCAGCACAAGTAGCAGCTATCTGCAGATCACTTTGTAGCTTATGCAGGGTGATCCTAAGCAGAACACAGGCAGCAGCTGACCTTGGCCTGCACTTCCTGGGAGGCCCCAGAAACAGCGCACTCAGTGGACCATATCAAAGCACCACCACCCAACCACCTCCACAAGCGACACACTGAAGGGGTGGACTCAGTGGGCACCAGAGCCCTGTTGAAGTAAGTCCTGCTCTGTGGGGTGGGCCCTGCACAGCTGATCCTCCACAGTGGTCAGTGGTTGCAGCCAGTCCTTGCAGCTCATCACCTTCGAGGTAAATTCCTCCCATTGACATGCCAACAGCAATCAAGGCTCAACTACAACAAGAGGGTGTACACAGCCCACATGGGAAAGGGGGCCACAATTGGAGTGCCCAACTTTTGTGATTGGGGAGGCTATGACACTAGACCCTACAGAACACCTACTACATAAGGCCACATAAGACAAAGAGTTCTTAGGCTTTAGACCAAAACCATGATCCATTAAAAAAAAGGCTTATTCTAAAATTTATATGGAAATACCTAGCCTTTAAAATAGCTAAAACAGTGAAAAAGAATAAAGTGAGAGAAGTCTTTCTACCCAATAACAAGGCCTACTATATAATTACAGTAATCAAGACACTGTTGTATTAACAGAGGAACAGAATAGAGAACCCAGAGGTAGGCCTACATAATATGCCCAACTGATTTTTTAAGGTATTCCAAAAGCAATTCAATGGACGGAGCAGAACCTTTTCAACAAACGGTGCTATAGCAATTGGATGTCCCTAGGCAAAACAACAACAACAAAATATCTTGATCCTAAACCTCATTAAGTTATACAAAAATTAATTAAAAACAGATCAAACACTTAAATGTTAAATGAAAATTATAAAACTTTTTTTAAAAAGAGGAGAAAAATCTTTGGAATTTAGGACTAGACAAAGAGCTCTTAGACTTTAGACTGAAACCATTATACATAAAAGGGAAGATTGATAAATTAGGTATCATACAACTGAACAAGAGGAAGACAAAAAATCCAATTAAAAAATGGGCAAAGGAACTGAATTGACACTTCTCTAAAGAGGACATACAGATGGCCAAGAGACATATGAAAAGATGCTCAATGTAACTAATCATCAGAGATGCAAATTAAAACCACAAAGAGGTATCACCTCATACCTGTCAGCATGGCTCCATCAACAAATCATCAAATGACATGGGCTGCTGAGGGTGTGGAGGAAGGTCACCCTAGTGCACTGCTGGTGGGAATGCAGACTGGTGCAGCCACTATGGAAAAGAGTATCGAGGTTCCTCAAAAAATTAAAAATGGAACTGCCATTTGACCCAGTGATCCCACTTCTAGGAATATATCCTAAAAAGCCAGAAAAGCCAATCAGAAAGGATATCTGTACCCCTATGTTCATAGCAGCGCAATTCACAATAGCTAAGATCTGGAAACAGCTCAAGTGCCCATCAGTAGATAAAAAGAAGCTGTGGGACATTCACACCATGAGCGCATAAAAAAAGCTGTGGGACATTTACACCATGGAATACTATGCAGCTGTAAAAAAGGACATCATACCCTTTGGGACAGCATGGGGGGACCTGGAGAGGATTATGCTAAGTGAAATAAGCCAGGCAGAGAAAGATAGCACATGATCTCACTCATATGTGGAATCTAAGGAACAGAATAGTTTGACGAACAAGATAGGACCACAGACATGGAAGCATGGGACAGACGGACAGATCTCAGAGGGAATGCGGAAAGGAGGGCAGGAGGAGATTAACTAAAGAACTTATAAGCATATATGCACAGCCCATGGACACAGACAATGGACAGGTGGGGGCCTAGGGTGGGGAGGGAGATGGGTAGAGAGGGTAAGCGGGGGAAATGGGGGACATCTGTAATACTCTCAACAATAAAAAACAAGTAAGTATCTATAGGTCAAAGTTGGAAGATTCCTAGCAAGATTAGAAAAGTGACAGTAAAACAATGCCATCTTTCTATTAAAAAAATTAAAATAAAAACATTTGCTCTATGAACTATTCTGTTAAGAGGATGAAAAGACAAGATATCCAACAAAGAACTAGTATCTGGAATATGTAAACAACTCTCAAAAATCAACAGTTAAAACAATTGATCCAATCAGAAAATGGGCAAAAGACATGAAGTGACATTTTACTGAAGAGGACATATGGATGGCAAATAATCACATAAAAAGACATTCAACTCCATTAGCCATTAGGTGAATGCAAATTAAAGCCACAATGAGATATCACTGCACACCTATTATAACAGATAAAATTTGAAAAAAAAAATGAAAATGCCAAATGCTTTTGAGGCTGTGGAGAAACATTGTCGGTGAGGATGTAAAATGGCATAGTCTTTCTGGAAAATGGTTTGACAGTATCTTATAAAATTAAGCATGCAATTACTGTACAATTCAGCAAGTGCACCCTTGGAAATATATTCCAGAGAAATGAAAACTTAGGTTTACACAAAACCTGTACGCTAATTGACTGTGCATAGCAGCTTTAGTTGTAATAACCAAAAACTAGAAACAACCCAGATGCCCCTCAATGAGCGGATGGCTTAACAAGCGGTGGTACATCCATATCATGCAATAAAAAAGAGTGAAATATTGATGCACAACTACTGGATGACGTCCAGGGGATTATGCTGATTGATACAAGCCAATTCCCAAAACATTACAAACTGTATTATTCCATTTATATAACATGCTTTAAATGACAAGATTATAGAAATAGACATAAGACTAGTGGTTTCCATGGCACGGGGCAAGGGGGTGATAAATACACTAGGCTACATAAGGGATCCTTGTGGTGATGGGATTATTGTATTTTGACTGTATTAATTTCAATATCCTGTTTGACACATAATAGTAATGTTTTAAAAGTGTTGACATTGGGGGAAACTGGGTAAAAGGTATGCAGGATCTTTCTACATTGTTTTTTATAACTTCATATGAACCTATAATTATCTCAAAATAAACATTTTAATTTTTAAAAAACTTAGTGTAATTAATTGTTAAAATTATAGGTTATAGTGACAGACTATCTGGATTCAGATCTTGAATCTATGCCCTATAATCTGATATAAGTTTATTTATACTCTCTGTACCTTAATTTTGTTTTTAAAATAGGAATAATAATAGAGTTTACCTCATAAGGAGTTACTTATACGGCTTAAATAAATTAATTCCTGCAAAGTACGTAAAATAGTGCTTTTCACAGATTTATGCTCAATAAATGTCAGCTTTATTTACTATGATTATTATGGTTGTATGTATGCTCATGCTTATGAAAAATGTAAAGCTTGCATGGGATGGGTATATATCAACTGCAATATAAGGGCTATTTTAAGAGATAGAAATGGGAATCAGATGAAAGGTAAAACTTCATCTGTGCATATTTTATATCTTTAAGAAATAGCAATAAAACAAATACTGCAAGTTCTCAGTAGAAAAAGTTGAGTTTTAATTATTCTTTTTCTTGTTATATGGTTATATGATTTATAAATTTATATTTTATTATTAAAAGCAGGTAAATATTTCATATTTGTCTGATATAGTTTATATTATGTATCTATTTTAAATTATCTTAAAAAGAAATTGTAGTTTTAGAAGGAAATTGTAAGTTTTTTTATATTTGTTTTACAAGGATATTATTATGTAATTTAGAAATAACACATTCTTTGATGACCCCATTGTATAACTAAGTCTTCAACATTTTTCAGAAATAAACTCTTTGTGGTGCATTCTCTTGATTTTCAATTACTTTATAACACAGAGTACCCTAAACATAATTTTACTTTTTATTAATGACTGAAGAAAATATTATAAAATTGATTTATTTTGTTGTGCTAGAAATCAATAAGATTTCCCAGAATAATTAAATTTTCAGAGTCTGAATTCTCTGTTTTAATGTTCTTTTGACATAGTTGTTAACCTCTCTAACTTCTCCATTCCTGTCAACTGTCACTCTCAGTTGGAGGCTTCTCTCATTTCTCTTTCATCACACCTATAATGTCCTTACTATAGCAAGATATTAAGGTTGATAAAAGCTAAATAGATCAAGGATCCTATTTAATATTTTAAACATCATTCTAAGCTAATGGCTTCACTGTCCCGGTTTGTATTTCCCCATCCCCCATCCCATTCCCCAGAAAAGTATTTCATAGGATTAGTTATTCTCTCACCAATTAGGCATTGATGTCATTAATCGCCATGTTTGCAACCCTGATCAATATCATTAACATTTGTTGCACACACACCCACACACATAACTTTTTCTCCAGTTCAGAAAACCTCACTCATGAGTCTGTTTGCTCCATTCGCAGACTTGCAAGCTACAAGTAAATAAAGCATACAGCTGTAGATTTCTATCCAAAAGCATGTAAGAAGATTTGTTCTACATTCTCTCTCAGTCAGTTTGGGCTGCTGTAACAAAAAGTACCATAAATAGGGTGTCTGAAGCACGATTCTGGAAGAGATCCTTTTGAGAGCTAAATCCAAGCCAGAGTTGAGGAGGACCTGACCAGAACAATAGCCTTTGAATATGAAAGGGTGGGTGCCAGAAATATTTGGGCAATGATATTGACAAAACATCATGATTAGTAAGCAGTAAGAGAGACAGAACACATAGCTGTTTAGGCTATTCATTGTCGCATAGCAAATTACCCCAAAACCTAGCAGCTAGAAAGGACAATGAACACGCCTTATCTCAGACAGTTTCTGCGGGTCAGGATTCTGATCAGCTTACCTAGGCGGTTCTGGCTCTGGCATTCACTTCAGGAGTTGCAGGCATGGTGCCAGCTAGAGCTGCATGTCAGTGGGCCTGGCTGTGGCTGAAGTGCCCGCTTGCAAGGAGCTCACTCACACGGCTCTGGGTAGGCCTGGCTCTGGCAGGAAGACTGACCTCCTTGCCAATGAACGTCTCCACAGCGTCCCTTGAGTGTCCTCACGAAATGGCAGCTGCCTTTCCCTACAACCAGTTATCTAGGGAAAAGAAAGAGATATGAGCTGAAAACCAAGCTCTGAAGTCAAATACAGCCTTTTACGCAATATCCTATCGGTTACAGAGGTGGGAGACTACACACATGCTGCGCATTAACAGCATGGTGCAAGACTCATTGCACACACAGCGGTCAATAACAGATGCCTCATTTTTGTCTTTGGTGTTTCGTTAGATTATGGTGACATGTATAAAATAAGCAATAAAAAGGAGCAGGGTTATTGTAGTTTGTTTGTTTGGGGTCCGTGTGTGTGTGTGTGTGTGTGTGTGTGTGTGTGTGTGTATCTGTGTTCAGAAAGTAAAAGACAATAAGTTTAATTTTGGAAATTATTCAGAAAATGCTGGGTAATATGCTTTGGAAGTGCAATAATAAGTTTGGTGATGAAGAAATAGATTTAAGAACCACTGGCATTTAAATGGTATTTTAAATCTTAAGATTAGGAAAGTTCATCCCAGTAGAACATAAACAACATTTTTAAAGAAAAAATGAGCAAAGTAGGAGAAGGTCATGAAATATCTTAAGCAAGGTGATCAGAGAGGTAGAAGACATAATAAAGACTGGCACTATAAAAATCAAGAAAAATAGTTTAAGAAAGTGAGTAGTCATCAAACAAAGCAAAAGCGTATGGTGAACTAAAATACACTCATTGGATTTAGTAATATTTATGCCACTAATGATGTTGTCAGTGCAATTTCAAAAGTAGGAGGGTAGAAGCAGAAAACACATAATAAAAGGTTAAGTACAGGTAAATTAAACAAAACCATGTTTAATTATGTATCTGTTATGTTCCATTTTGGAAACGGAAACCCTTCAGAATATTTAGGACAGACTAAATTTAATACTGGGAATGATTATATGGGTGATAGAATTGTTGAAAAACAAACGAGATGAGGAGAAGCAACTGTTGCTGAAAATGCCCCACTGGCAGGCAGACAGAGTGAGAAATGCCCTTTACTCTCCCGCCTCCTGACAGTGCCTCCCACTGAACCCAGGAATCTGGGGGAAATATTCTTCCTGGGGTCAGCCTCAGTGTGATATAAAATGGAAAAAGAAGAGGAAAGTATTTGAGAGCAAAGAGAAAAAACTGGCACAAATTTTTAAAAGTTTGTCAACCTTGTAGAGACAAACCAAATTAGAAGCCCCATGTGAGAAACTTGGTAGAATTTTATTGCATAATGAAAAATGAACTTCATTTAACATATTTCAAAGACCGAGGCCTGTGCTCTAGGTAAAATAGCCATAAATTGAAGGGCTTTTATCTCAGCACTTTTAATGTAGAGAGCTTTAGCCTAACTTGAAATAATTGGGCTTGACATTATCTCTCATAATACAGGAAGTCATCAAGAATTCCCTGCACAGAGTGCACTCATGAAAGATTTAGAATTAGTTTTAATTCTAATTAAATATTTCCTCTTTTGATTCAGTGAATTTTCATTTTTGAAGATATGGAACAGTAATAAAATAAGATGCAATCAGAAATTCACCATAGTCATAAGACAGAACAGCATGTAAAATATAATTTTATCATTTAAGTTGTTATAGGTACTTGTTCATCAAAATGTTAAATATTTTCAATCTCGTAAAATATACAGCCGTATGCAATTAGAGTGTGCATTGTAGAAGTTCTCACAGTACCCATTCTCCTCTCCCTGAGTACTAACAGAATCTTTATTTAGGGCAAACATTCAATACTCTCCTTCTGTGTGCCCCAGAGGAACCTGACCCCACAAATCTCATTGGTGTGAGAGGCTGACTGGCTTAAGCCAATTAGGGCATCCTACCTCTTGGAAACTGGGCAGAAGTGGGAAAGTGACTTAAGTGGGTAATCTGGGGAGGGGGAGGGTGGCTGGATAAATAAGTCTCTTGGAGTGCTGGAACACGACAGCTATTTCATACCCTCTGCAAATTTTTATATGCTGTTGTGGAGCCCAAAACTGCTGCAGCTAGCTTGCTACCAGACTAAAAAGAGAAAATGGGGTTGGCTAGTGTCAAAATTATTTCAAGAAAAAGAAACAAAAGCTATTGGCATAAGCCAAATCTGAAGCCTGACTTACAATTTTACTGCCAGTTATTGATGGGCTACTAAAATTCTTTATTATTAGGTCAGTTTAAGTGGTGTTTTCTTTCACTAGCTGCCAAAAGCAGCTTACATCGATGTACAAAGTGTGTGTGTGATATACATACATATATACACACACATACATGTATTAGTTATTATATATTCTATCCATATATATTTTTAAGCATTTCAAATACGAATAGATATTTATAAAATTCCCACAAAACAATCTACATACTTTATCTATTCATCACCTCATGAAACAATATACCTGATGTATTAACTTTCTTTGGAAATGAATAAATTTAACTCAGTAAAAGTATTTGCACCCTTTAACTTTATATTTTGCTTCTCTGAATAGAAATCGTAATTTTTATATAGCCCATGACCCCACACATAAACAACTTCTCCTACCATGCAAATCTCATAAGAGAGTGATACACTTGTTAAAATCAATGAACTTGCATTGACGCATCATTATTGCCCAAAGTTCCTAGCCTACAATACGGTTCACTCTTCAAGCTGTATTTCTATGGATTTTGACAAATGTGTAATGACATTTGTCAACCATTTTAGTATTATAGAGAATAGTTTTAATGCCCTTTAAACCCTTTGTGCTATGGCTGTTCATTCCCCCCTTTCCCTTAACCCTGGACATTTCTAATCTTTTTACTGTTCATAGCTTTGCTTTTTCCAAAATGTCATATAGTTGATATCATACAGTATGCAGGCTTCCCAGATTGCCTTCTTTCACTTAATAATATTAATTTACGTTTCCTCCATGTCTTTTCATAGCTTGATAGCTCATTGCTTTGTAAGTATTGAATGATTCCCATTCTCTGGATGTACCACACTTCTTTAAACTTGAATTTATTGGGGGGACATTGGTAATAAAATTATGCAGGTTTCAAGCGTACAATTCTATAATACATCATCTGTATATCGTATTGTGTGTTCACCACCCCAAATCAAGTCTCCTTCCCTCACCATTTATCCCCCCATGCCCTCTTCTACCTGCCCCACCCCCTTTCCCTCTGGCAATCACCACACTGCTGTCTGCGTCTGGAGGTATTTTTGTGGTTATTGCCTGACCCCTTCACCTTTCTCACCCAGCCCCCTGATCTGCCTCCCATCTGACAGCTGTTCAGTCTGTTCTCAGTGTCTATGTGTCTGTTTCTATTTTGTTTGTCGGTTAATTTGTTCATTAGATTCTACATGTAAGTGAAATCATATGGTATTTTTTTACAATTAATATATTTTTTATTTTAAAAAGTCACTAATTGGAATCATGTTTCATTAGGCAAGTGATATTCAAACCTTGCTAATCAAAAGCTGCCAGGTATAAAAACAGCCAGAATTTTTAGTCACTTGAATATTGACATTTTTGACTATCCTAGATTTCTAGTATCAAACATATTAACAATGTTAATTAGTATTTTGTTATATAAACCAAATGTATCTTTAACTTGGAAAAGGTTTTTTTAGTTTGTTTAACAGACTTAGATTGGCTTTGTTCCAATATTAGTTTCACTGATTTGCAGGTTTTAGGAAGTAAATTATTTTTTGGCAGTATCTACAAAAATGGCAAAAAACTATCCCACCATAACTATCCTCTGACATAGGTACTAACTGATCTGTATTTTATTTCTATTTATTTTTTAAATTTATCTTTATCGTTGAAAGTATTACAGATGTCCCCCCCCTTTCCCCCCATTGACCCCTCCACCTCGAATCCAGCCCCCAGGCCTTCCCCACACTATTGTCTGTGTCCCTGGGCTCTGCACATATGCATACAAGTTCTTTGGTTAATCTCTCCCCACCCACCCATCCACCCCCACCTTTCCTCTGAGAGTCATCAGCCTGTTCCATCTTCTATGTCTCTGGATTTATTTGGTTCATCAGTTTATTTTGTTCATTATAGATCATATGGCATTTGCCTTTCCTTGACTGGCTCATTTCACTTGACATAATACTCTCTGAGTCCATCCACGCTGTAGCAAAAGGTAAGATTTTCTTTCTTTTTTCATGGCTGAGTAGTTTTCCATGGTGTAAATGTACCACTGATTTTTTTACCCACTCATCTACTGATGGGCACTTGGGCTGCTTCCAGGTCTTAGCTATTGTAAATAATGCTGCAGTGAACATAGGGGTGCATATATGCTTTCGAATTAGTGTTTCAGTTTTCTTCGGATATATTCCCAGAAGTGGAATTGCTGAGTAATAAGGCAGCTCCATTTGTAATTTTGGAGGAAACTCCATACTCTTTTCCACAGTGGCTGCACTAGTCTGCATTTCCACCAGCAGTGCACCCCTTTCTCCATCTCCTCGCTAACACTGGAGGTTTGTTGATTTACTGATGAGAGTGATTCTGGCAGGTGGGAAGCGATACCTCTTTGTGGTTTTAATTTGCATCTCTGATGATTGGTGACCTTGAGCATTTTTTCATTTGTCTACTGGCATCTGTATGTCCTCTTTAGAGAAGTGTCTATTCAGGTCCTTTGTCCAATTTTAAATTTGATTTTTCTGTTTTTTGGTGTTGAGTTGTATAAGTTCTTTATAAATTCTGGATATTAACCCCTTATCAGATGTATCATTGGCGGAATATGTTCTCCCATTCAGTGGGTTGTCTCTTCATTTTGTTGATGGTTTCCTTTGCTGTGCAAAAACATTTTAGTTTATTGTAGTGCCATTTGTTTATTTTTTCTCATGTTTCCCCTGCCCAAGGAGATATATCAGAAAAAATGTCGTTACAAGAGACGTTGAGATTTTACTGCCTATGTTTTCTCCTAGGCTTTTTATGGTTTCGAGTTTTACAGTTAAGTGTTTAATCCATTTTGAGTTTATTCTTGTGTATAGTGCAAGAAGGGGGTCTAGTTGCATTTTTCTTTACAGTTGAATTGATCCACTCTGACTCTATCAGTTGTCCTGGCCATATACAAAAGAGTCAATTTCTGCTTGCAGAACTATTAACAAAATGCAATTAATAAATCTTAGAATTTAACTTAAAATTCCAGTGGTATGATAGATACAAGGGAAGAAGTTCTCAACTCTCTTGGAATCACTAACAGTGTTTTGAAATACAGTGAAAGGCACTGAACTTCTGCCAGGGAGAAAAACTGTACAATGCCTTAATACATACAAAACTTGCACACCTTATATTAGATTCTCAGACTGAGGGATACCAGTCTCTGCAATACAGTATTATTTACTCAATAGCAAGATACAGTTTAAGAAAAAAGAAAACCTTACTGTTAATGCACATGATTTTCAAAACATTTAAATAGATCTAACAGATATCCCTGTACTTCAGTGAGGGAGAATCTGTTTTAAAGGCTTTGGTTTGCATCACCATTTATCCCCCTATCCCCTCTTCCATGGGAAAAAAAACTAATGAAAAACTAAAGATCTTGGTTTGGAAAACGTGGTATAGGGATAATATGGTATATTATTCAGCTTTTTTTAAAAAAGGAAATCCTTCCTGGCCAGTACGGCTCAGTTGTTTGAACATAAAAATTTTTAAGTTTAACCTGGTTGGTGTGACTCAGTGGACTGAGCATCGTCCCATGCACCAAGAGGTCACGGGTCCGATTCCCAGTCAGGGCACAGGCCCGGGTTGCGGGCTCGATCCCCAGTAGGGGGTTTTCAGAAGGCAGCCGATCAATGTTTCTCTCTCATTGATGTTTCTCTCTCTCTCCCTCTCCCTTCGTCTCTCTCTCTAAAATCAATAAAAACATATTAAAAAATAAAAAATCAACAGAAGGAAATCCTGCCACTTGTGACAACATGGATTGATCTGGAAGATGTAATGCTAAATGAAATAAACCAGACATAGAAGGACAAATACTACATGATATTGCTTATATCAGAAATCCAAAATAGCCAAACTTGTAGAAGCAGAGAGAAGAATGGTGGTTTCTAGGGCCAAGGAGGAGCAGGAAACTGGGAGGTAGTCAAAGGCCACGAAGTCTTCATTGTGCAAGATACATTCTAGAGATCTGCTGTACAGCATAGTGCCTACAGTTAACAATGCTGTATTGTATAATTAAAAATTTGCTCTGAAGGTAAATCTTATGTCAAGTATTCTTATTACAAAATAACAGTAATAATAATAAATAAATAAAAGGGTTATAGGAAACCTTTGGAGGTGATGGATAGGTTTATGGCAAAAATTATGGTGATGGTTTCACAGGCATATATTTACCTTTAGGCTCATCAAGTTGTAGACAGTAAATATGTAAAGCTTTTCACTTTGTAAAGCATATGCTTGTTTAACCACTGTGCTGTACACCTGAAACTAATACAAAATAACATTGAATGCAAACTGTAATTGAAAAATGAAAAATGAAAAAATAAATATGTAAAGCTTTTTTTTTTTTAAATATATCCTTATTGATTTCAGAGAGAGGAAAGGAGAGGGAGAGAGAGAGAGATAGAAACATCAATGGTGAGAGAGTCATTGATTAAGTCCTCAACCCGGGCATGTGCCCCGACCGGGAATCGAACCCCGATCGCCTGGATCCCAGGTCGACGCTCAACCGCTGAGCCACGCCCGGCCGGGCTGTAAAGCTTTTTATATGTCAATCACACCACATTAAATTGGTTTTAAAAATACAGTTCTTGGTGTGAGAGATTGGCTTAGACATGAAATGTGAACTCAAAGATGAGTATAAGGTCGTTTGTTCTGCTATCTGATCATGTGACTTGAATATGTTTTGTTATTGATCTTAATACTGGGTTTATTTTAGATTTGCATATTCAAGGTTAGAACTGTTCAAAGATAGTCATCTCATATATATTAATATGTGATTTATGTAAAAGAATGTATCCTTAAATACCCGGAGGGAGGGGAAGAATTAATTTGCATCTATCATACCTACAAGAAATAGTTCGTGTTACTTTTGGAAATACTGTATTATATATTTGTTCAAGTATTTGATGATAAAACAGCACATGGTTTTCAACTGCCTTTTTAGAAGGGGTGGAAAAAGGAGAATTTTAACTATTCCCAGGAAAGGCTTATGAATAAAGATGACAGTATTTTTTAACACATAGAAACATTTAAAGGTAAATGCATGCTTTGAAGAGGAACACAGTTTTGCTGTACATCTTAAATTCCTGTAGTATTCTTTACTTGTTTATAATATAGGGATCATAGGCATCAAATGGTCTATTCAACAATACAGCAAGATCAACTCCAATTTTTTACAAAATCTAAGACACGAAATCTAAAAGCATGTATTTTCTACATTTCCATGTTACATGAAAAATCTTTTTTCTTATGAAAAGGGATTAAAGAGTAGATGAGAGTTTGTCAGTAATTTTATTCTTGGAGGAATCAGTGTGGAATGCTAAGACAGGTTTTGCAAGAGCTTAGTGTCTGTGCTTTCATGGGCCTCCATTTTTAAAAGCTATTTTTCAGAGCTGAGCTATTGATATTTTACCACCTGATACCTTTTTTTTTTGACATTCATGCAGAAAATATTTCAAATGGGACATTATATCTTGAGAAGCTAGATCGCTGAAAAAGGAGTATGCAATTCTTTTCTTTTCACAATAATCACAACTTGGCCTTTGGTCTGACTTGAGACTATCTTTCTCTACAACAAAGTGGGAGGAGGCCTCTTCTGTTGTAATTAAGTAGGGCAAGAAACCACGAGAGAGTAATAACTCCTTCTGTCTCTCCTGATGTGGGACATTTAGATACCAGCTATTTGGTAAAGACATATGTGTAATACATTTTCTTGACTTCATCTCCAATTTTTCTGCCAGTTAGTATATTATTTTTCTTTAAAAGCTCTAAGAGTTTCATGTCAGTGAAGAGGAACCGAATATTTTACAGAAAAAATTCAAAGAGGTGTGTGTTTTTTTTTGGTAAAGTTGCACCCCTAGTGATGAAGTGTTTGTGCCCGGAATGATAAAGGTAGTTTTCCTATTGTTCGTACAGCAGGCTGTCATCTTTTTCTTCTTAATAGGGAAAGGTCTTATCCTTAGCAATGCTGAATGAGTTTTTCAGTTACTTGGCAACAATAATTTAAAAAAAGACACAAGCAGTGAAGGGCCCATCATCAACATCATGACAAATAGTTGTGCCTCAGCTGGTTTTAATGGCCATATGGAGACATTAAGTTCCTTGCTTTCAAGAATTAGACCCAATACATATGATCAGGTTGAACCCTGGTATGAGCAGCAATCTGAAACATTTTAGCTGCTGTATGTGAAACAGTATGTGGGGGAAAAGTGAATCAATATGAGGCATTCACCTGAACAAACAAAGCCCCCCTGGAATGCATGAGACAGAGACAGTTTTTTGTGATGTAAATAACAGGATACATATTTTTGGTTCGTCCTTATGATCACTGGCACCTCTGATACCTACACATGTACTGTGTTATGATGATGTCTGTTGGTAAAGAATAAATAGACATAAATACTTGATTAAGAAATGCTGCCATTAACAAATGAGCAGTTAAAACCAACCAAAGCTGGTTTATTAGCGTTTATGGGTGGGGATGGAGTAGAGGAATCACTAGGTAATGCTTAAGTGTTTCACTGTGACAGTTTAATAGACTTTAACAAAAAACATGTAATTATCATTAGAATTAAGTAGAGTTGGCATTTTCCTAATCAATAGAATATTTAAAAAGGAAATATAATAATGTGCGAGAATTTCCAAGGCTGTCTACATACTATTTATATGTAATGCTCTAAAATTAAGTTGATATAGGAAGGTTCACGGGGAAGAGATACACTAAAAATATAAAATAAAATAACTTTCCTTTCCCCTTTGTTTTTATTCTTCTTCTGACTATATCACATAAAAATTAAATAAATAAACAGTTAAAACCTATCAGGATGTGGGGGAAACCTAACATTGTATACAAACATTAACAAATTGAACTCCCTGTAATAAAAATTAATAGAATCACCATACTGAAGGTAAGGGAGAAAAAACTAACCTAAATAACTTTAGAAAACAATAACTTAACTGGGTGTGAAAGGATAAAGATTAACAGAGGAAGGTAAATAAATGTCCAATAAACCCATGAAAATTTACTCAAGCACGTCAGGAACATACAAATTAAAATCAAAATAAGACAAGACCATTTACCCACTACAGTGGCTACAAAGTAAAAGATGGATGCCACAAAACGTTAGTGAGGGTGGGAAGCAACCAAAACACACATGCGTTGTTTGTTTGAGTGCAAAATATCACAACTACTATGGAATGTTCTAGCAGCCTCTCATAAAATTAAACATACACCTACCCTGGGACCCAGAAATTTCACTTCTAAAAATTTATCTAATGCAAATATACGCCTGCAAATAGGCTTGTACACAAATATTCATAGCACATCTATTCATAAAAGATAAAAACTGGAAATAATCCAAAGGACCATCTCCTCATGAATGTGTAAACAAATTGGAATTCTTATTCCGTGGAATAATACTTAATAAAGAAATATTGCTCAATAAGGAAAGGAGAAACCTCTTTACATGGTACAACATGGCTGAATCTCAAAATCATTATGCTAAGGGAAAGAAGTCAGACACAAAAGAAAACAGACAGTATGGTTCCACTTATATGAAATTTTGGAAGAGGCAAGTTCCGCTTTCATTCAAAATTAGCAGCAAGGCCAGGCCGGGCATGGCTCTGTGGTTGAGCATCGACCTACGATCCAGGAGATCGACCTAGGATCTAGGAGATACCAGTTTCATTCCCGGTCAGGGCACATGCCAGGGTCACAGGCTCGATCCCTAGTAGGGGGTGTGCGGGGGGCGGCTGATCACTGACTCTCTCATCATTGATGTTTCTATCTCTCTCTCTCCCTCTCCCTTCCTCTCTCTGAAATATAATATATTTATATAATATATATATAATATATATAATATATATAATATATAATATATATTATATATATATATTAGTAGCAAGGACTTTATCTACCCTCCTGCCAGAAATAACAACAACAATAAAAACAACAGAGATGAAAAATATATGAAACAGTGTTTTTCAAGACACTACATCAGGTAATGAGGAACAATGATCCCTGAGGTTTGGAAAACATAAGAAAGGAGCCTGGTGATTGCCCCAGCTTACTGCCTTAAGAGAAATTCCAGGCCTTCGTACAGGCAGAGGGAACTCAGGCAGGGCTTGCCATTTCCCTGAGCTAGATGGAGCTTGGAATTCGAGGAGGCCAAGGTGCTTAGAGCACAGGACAAAGTACCAGGGAGATGAGAGCCACATAAACTCCAGAGTTCACATAACACTGGCAATAGTTCCTGTTCCCACCCGAGTGGAAAACCACAGAAATCATGGGCCATGAATTCTGACACAGAGGTCAGAAGTGTTTTTCCTCAATAGTTAGGCAAGATTAGCCAAACAGTAAGTGCTGCTTTGGTCTCAACAACCAAAGCTTGAAAGCAGGACCCAAAAGGATCATTGAAGGGTTTTCCAGCACGGAGCTTTCTTAGCATTGCTTAGGGAACACCAGAGTTGTGTGGGTTTCAGGGCCCACCGCCCTGAGAGGAATGAAGGAGTGTTGAGTGGGCCCTACAATTGGCTTATAGTCCCCTCTGCATCCAGATTTATCTGCCTTCAAATCATGGATTGGATTTCTGGGGAAGACTTAAGTTGGAATAAGAGGTCCCACATTAAAATGTTCACAAGCATTGCACAGCAGTGAGATACAGGCTGTGTCTTGGAATCACGGCCTGCAGAGGCCTGTGTTCTCTGCACTTCATGGGCCCTCTCATCGATTCCGGTCATCGCTCTCTCCCTGGGTCCCTCTGATGTTCCTCATTAGCCGACCGTGTTCTGTCTAAATCCTTTCCCTGGTACCTAGTCATTCTGATCAAATTCTTCTTTCTCAAAGTAAAAAGAAAAATGTTATTAACATTTCAGAATTTTAAAGCATGCCCAGAGGAATTTTGGTACTCAAGGCATCACTGAAGAAATCCTGCTTTCTATGGATGAGAGATTAAGTTAATTTTCTGCTCAACCTACTTAGAAAACAGGAAAATTAAAATAACCGAGACAATATATTTTCACCCAAAAGGTTGACCAAAATTTAAAAGGCTGACAAAATGAAACACCTGTGAGAGTGTAAATTATTTACATATATTACTATGTAAGAATATGAATCAGAACAGCTTTATTAGAATAGGATTTCAGCAATATTCATAAAAATTTACAATCATCACATTCTTTCCATTTTAATCCAATTTGCCCTTTGCTGTCTTTCCTTTAAGAAAACATACATATTTGCCCAAGAATTCATGTTAATGATGTTGATTTCAGTTCTGTTCGTCACAGTAACAAGTGGTAAACAACTTATATGTGTATCAAGACAAGAATGGTTAACTTAATGACAATGGCACACACACACTTTAGAATTTTAGGGAGTAGTTAAATGGTCGGTCCATATGTGCTGTCACGGGAAGATCCTGCATTCATTTTAGTAAGTGACAAAGGCAAGAGACAGAACAATAGGTCCACTATTATCCATATATATTAAAAACTAATAAAAACTCATAATGTATTTTTATAAAATATCTATGTAAGGATAAGTCTAGAATAAATTTTAAAACAACACAAATTTTTTAGTGACAAAATAGTCGCAGGGGTGTAAAGTACAGCACAGAGAATGTAATCAATAATTTTATAATAACTCTGTGTGGTGCCAATAGAATTATTGGGGAGATGGCTCTGTAAATTATATGAATGCCTAACCACTATGCTGAACACCTGACACTAATATAAAATACTATTGAATGTCAATTTTAATTTAAAAATAAGATATTTTTAAAAGTGAAATAACACAAAATTTTTACTGTGGTTACTCCTGAGGAGAGGGGTAAATTTTGGAGGAATGTAGGAAGGAAAGAGAATTGTTTTTAGAAGCTCTGTCTATGTAGATGTTGGCTTACACGGTGGTTTCCATGATCTATTCTCATCTGCTTTTTATGGAGGAGGCTTCAGTTTTGTGAAGGTAAAGCCATTTATTGGTATATGTGGTCAGTGGCCAATCTCAAATAAGTCAGCCCATTAAAATTCTACTGGAAGTATCAGGGTGGATTCTAAAACTTCCTCTCCAACTTCAGGGTTATATCCCAAGAACCAGGAGGTTCTGTGCCAACTCAGACTCCAGTCATCAGCAGATTTGAACACACTCTGAGAATGCGGTGGAGGCAGCCAGAGGGGCTGGGAGGTGTGTCAGCTTCACTGTCCGAAGTGAGTAATTGCGTGGAAGGGGCTGCTGCTGTCAGAGGGGCCCACAGTGATGGGCGGGATGGGCAGGGAGTGGGATGCTCCAGGTGGGGAGGGCAGGGGATGCGGGCTGTGTGCTGCAGGGGAGCAGGGTGCAGCCTGCGGGGGATGCGGGCTGTGTGCTGCAGGGGAGCAGGGTGCAGCCTGCGGGGGATGCGGGCTGTGTGCTGCAGGGGAGCAGGGTGCAGCCAGCAGGGGATGTGCGCTGTGTGCTGCAGGGGAGCAGGGTGCAGCCTGCGGGGGATGCGGGCTGTGTGCTGCAGGGGAGCAGGGTGCAGCCTGCGGGGGATGCGGGCTGTGTGCTGCAGGGGAGCAGGGTGCAGCCTGCAGAGCACGATGCAGAGAAGAGCTGGCTGGCAGGACAGGCTCCAGTCTGGACAGGAGGCGCCCTGGGGAGGACCCAGGGAAGGGCGCTGTCACGCAGGAGAGGGCTGGGCTGGGCACCTGTGCTGGGCCCAGGGCAGAGCGAGCTCTCGGGGGCCGTGGGGGGCGAGACAGGAGAACCCCAGGTAAATGAACCCGCAGACAATCCCTGAATTGTGTTGCACCTTCCTTCTTTAGGCCGGCTCCAGGAACGTTAGCCTCAGGCTTTTCCTTACGGCCTGAGGAACATCATGGAATAGCGAGAAGGAGAATGAATGAATGGTCATGTCGCGGCAGCTCTGGGCGCCCTCACCTCGAGGGGCAGCACAGCCTGTCCCCTCCACCACCCGGGACCCTGCAGGTGGAAGGCAGCCAGCACCCGACGCTGACAGCTCTGCCGGCTTCCCGGGAAGGAGAGCAGGGCTGAGGTTGGGGCGGCCTTTCTGTTTTGCGGGGCTTGGCCGGTTAATCCAATGAGGGGAGGCAAGGAGGGGGGTGTCCTCTAGGCTGCTTCAAGGGGGCCCTAAAGGCTCCCTGGGAAATATCCCTCTGGAAGCTCCAAGCTGTTTCCCTCCTGCGAACCTTTTGCAGAAAATGGGTAAGAGCCCCAGGCTGGGTATGACGTGGGGAAGTCGCAGTGCAAGTCTGGGTCCCAGGATGCGGGTGGGCTGTAAGGAAAGCACATGGCCCACAGCGCTCTTTCGCCAGCCAGACTTAGTGTTTTGGGAACCTTCTGCACTAAAGGATCTCCTTTCTAAGGGGAAGAGACTCAGCTGCATGATTTTGTGAGACCAAGATCTTCTGACATTATCTAACATAGCTCAGTCCAGTGCAGTGACTTTTCATAGTAAGAAATATAATTACATCTCTAACAAGTGTGTGTGCGTATGTTTTTTGTTTTTTTTTAATGAAAGAATGCATATCCTTGTTAAGCCTGATTCATTCTTTCCATCCCTTATATTTGAGAATAATATTAATTTTTTAAAGGCCTGTCCCCGCCCTCTACAGAGGTCTCAGGTGGTTATTGCACAGCTTCTGGACTCACACTGCTTCCAACCACCCCAGACATTGGTGTCATCCTGATAATGCCCCATGGTCCTGGCACTGGGCTCTGGGTTCCTCCAGTGAAGCCCAAGAAATTCATTGGCCCAGGGCACAATGGAAAAATCAAAGGCTGAACTTTAAAACCTTTCCTCCAGCGCTGCCAGCGTGGCTTAGCGGTTCAGCATCAACCTAGGATCCAGGCGATCGGGGTTCGATTCCCGGTCAGGGCACATGCCCGGGTTGTGGGTTCAATCCCCAGTAGGGGGCGTGCAGGAGGCAGCCGATCCATGACTCTCTCATCACTGATGTTTCTATCTCTCTCCCTCTCCCTTCCACTCTCTGAAATCAATAAAGACATATTTAAAACAAAAAAAAAACACCCTTTCCTCCAACCAGTCCTGTCATCTGCCTCTCTCTCAGGGTGCAGCCCTAGTCTAGTGGCGACCTTGGAAGCCACATGTGAGGCAATGTCTTCATCAGCTTGGGCAAAATCATAACAGAGCACCACAGACATGTATCTTAACAGCAGAAATTGTTTCCTTCACAGGCCTGGAGGCGAGTAGTCCGGACGGAGGCTCTGGCAGATTCACATTCTGTTAAGAGCTCTCTTCTTGGCTTTGCACCTGGGCCCCTCCTTGCTGTGTCCTCACGTGGACTCTTCTCCATAAATGTGCAGAGACAGAGGGATCTCTGCCGCCTTCTTCTTCTTACAGGAACATCAGCCCTATTGGATTGGGACTCCATCCTTAAGACTTCACTTGACCCTAATTACCTCCCTAAAGACCCTGTCTCCAAATACAGTCACACTGGGGATTAGAGCTCAACAAAATTCAGACCAGAGCAGGCAGTAAATCTGTAAATAACTTAAGGAGAATTGACATCTTGACAGTATTCTTTTCCTCATGAATAAAAATAGTGTATTCCTGTGTTTAATTGGGACCTCTTTCCTTAAATCTATCAGTACATTTTTATAGCTACCTCCAGAAAGATAGTGTATATTTTTGTTAGGTTTCTTTTTAGGTAAATTTTGGATATCAGTGCTGTTGTTATTGGGATATTTTCTATTAATTATCTTAATTAGTTACTGCTTTTGCATGGCTAGGTTCCTGATTTTGGCATAGTAATCTATACAATAGCTTTTGAAACCTCTTATTTATTTGAATAGTTTGTGTACTGTTTCCCTTGGATTTTCATATAAAGGATCATATTGTCACCATTTTTATCTCTGTCCTTTCTGTATTCCTTCCTCTTATTTAATACTTTTATTCCTCTAGTTATGTATTCCACTCCACTTTTAAACAGTAGATATGCCACCATAACATCTGTGTCTTTATCCTGACTGTAATGGGAATGCTTGTAACATTTCACATTTATGTGAATTTGCTGTAGGTTTTAGGAAATGGAATCACTTCCAATGTTATTTTGCTAAAAGTTTTTACCCTGAATTGCTGTTAAATATTTTTTCAAAGGCCTTTTCTGCAGCCCTAGACACGATCAAATGCATTTTATCTTCTGATCTATTAATATAGAGAAATTCCCATCGACAGTACTTTTTTCTAATGTTGTAATATCTTTGCATTTCTTTAACTCAACCTATTTGTTCACTGCTATATTGATGTGCTATGAATTTATTTAGGGTACATACTTCTTCGTGAATATGCTTTGCTTGAGTGACTTTTTTCATGGGGTAAGCTTATCTGGTCTTTGTCTCAAGGTTAGCATGCCTGCCTTTAAAACTCAATATTAAGAAAAAAAAAAAAAAAGCTCAATTTTTTATAAGGTCATTTCACCAGAGAGGATATATGGGTGGCAAGTGAGTAAATGAAAAGATATTCAGCATCACTACCCTTTAGGAAAATGTAAATCAGTGGGAATGTAAAATGTTCCAGGCTCTCTGAAAAACAATCTAGCTGTTTCCTATAAAATTAAACATACACCTAGCGTATGACCCAGCAGGCCCCTCCTGAGTATTTACCCCAGAGAAATGAAAACTGTTTATAACAATTTTACTTATAATAGGCAAAAGCTAGAAGCAACCCAATATCCTTCAGCAGGTGAATGAATAAACAGACTGTAGAGCACCATACAGTGGAACGCACCTCTGCAATGAGAGGGGACAGTTTATTGACACAAGCAGCACTGGGATACCGAGGGCTTTTAGCTGAGTGAAAAAGACCAGTACCCGAAGGTTACTGGATGATTCATTTTATGTAAAATTCTCAAAATGACAAAATTATAATAACTTGATACATGGACCAGATATGGATACTCCAATAAAAAGATGAGTGTTTTTTAAGGGCTAGGGTTTGGGGGAGCTACATACTAGAGTATTTCTTTAGGGTGCTGGAACAGTCTGGATTTTGATTGGGATGGTGGTTACAGAAATTTATACATGTGGCAAAATTTCATAAAACTATACACCAAACAAATCAATAATTTAACCTCTCCCCAAAAAAGTAATCTCTAGGCCCAGATAGTTTTACAGCTTTAATGAAGCATAACTGATATATATAGGAAACTGCATATATTTCATGTGTGCAATTGGGTGAGTTTGGACATATGCATACACCTAACATACCGTCAGTGCCATCAAGGTAACAAATACATCCAGCACCTGCAAAGCTTCCTGTGTCCCTTTGCTCTGTGTGTGTGTGGTAAAATGCTTAACCCCAGATCTACCCCCTTAAATTTTTAAGGGCGCAGCACCGTATTGTTAACTGTGGGCGCTGTGTTGTTCAGGGATCGCCAGGGTCTATTCACCCTGTATAACCAACCTTACACCCACTGAACCACCCAGCATGACGCGTTCCGGGCCCATCCGTGTTAAAATGGTAGGATTTCCTTTTTCAAGGCTGAATACTACTCTGCCGTAGGCACGCACCACACTTTCTGCAGCCATTTAGTAAATAGCAGATGACTTCAGTCCTCGCCAGAGCACCCATCGGGGGGAGGCTGGTTAAATGACCTGGGAGAGCGCAGGGCTGAAGGCGGGCGGCCTCGGGAGACGATGCGGACACGGTCAGGAGCACGGCAGCCCGCAGGGCGAGCGAAAAGGGGTGCAGGGGCGTGGGCGCGCCACCTTTCTATTTACAAACGAGAGAGCTGGGATGGTTGCCCATCTGGAAGGCCATAGAAGAAGCGGTTAATCGCGCTTACTCGTGCTCCATGCCACGGAGGCAGCCCCGACTCTCGGTGGCCCCGTGAGTGAGCGGGGTCCACAGCGTCCTGCCCTCAGCAGCCCTGCTCAGCTCCTGTAGATTCATGACTGTGGCTTCTTTTTTTTTTTTTTGGTTAATACTCATCCAAGGATATTTTTCCATTGCTTTTTAGAGAGAGTTGAAAGGAGGGAGGGAGAGGGGGGGAGGGGAGAGGGAGAGAGAGAGAGAAACATCCATGTGAGAGAGACACATTGATTGGTTGCCTCCTGCATGGGCCCCGACCAGGGCCGGGGATGAACCTGCACCCCAGCTACGTGCCCTTGACCCAGAATTGAACCAGAGACCCTTTGGTGCATGGGCCGACGCACCAACCACTGGGCCACACAGTGGCCAAGGCAACTGTGGCTTCTTTTATGCAGTCAATCCATCTCATATTTGGTCTTCCTCTTTACCTTCTGCCTTCTATTTTTCCCAGAGTTTTTGTCTTTCCCAAAGAACCCTGCCTTCTTATGATGTGCCCGAAGTAAGACAGCTTCAGTGTTGTCATTTTTGCCTCCAGTGATGTTTCAGGCTTGATTTGCTCTGGGACCCAATTTTTTGTCTTTCTGGTGGTCCAGGGTGTCCATAGAGCTCTCATCCAAACACCATCTTTCAAATGAATCATTTTTTTCTGATCATATTCCCAGATATTTTTCTTAGTAAATTCTTTCAAACATTTAAGGATGAAATAATACAAATAATCTGCAACCTTTTTCAGGAAATAGAAGAGAGATGCATTCTTAATTCTTTTAATGAGACCAGTTATCACCCTAAGCCCAAAGCCAAATAAATATATTATTAGAAAAGAAAACTATAGACAAATATTTCTCATGTACATAGATTAAAAAATTCTTAACAAAATAATAGCAAAAATAAAAATAAAAATCCAGCAATATGTAAGAAGAATAGTACCTCATTACAAAGTGGAGCTAATTTCAAGAATTCAGGCCTAATTCAACACACAAATCAACTAGTGTATTTCATCATATAACAGGAGAGATTAACCAAAGAATTTATAGGCATATATGCACAACCCAAGGACAGAGACAATGGTGTGGTGAGGGAATGGGGCAGGGGATGGGGGAAGGGTGGGAGGGGTCAATGGGGAGAAAAAGGGACAACTGTATTATTTTGAACAATACAAAAAAGTAGATGTAGAAAAATAATTTAAAATACTTCTTATGGATTTATGTTAAAATTTTTGAAAATTAGGATTAGAAGGGAACTTCCTTAACCCGACAAAGGGTATATAAGAAGACCTATAGCTAACATGCCTAATGATGAGAGAGTGAATGCTTTCCTCCTGACACTGGAAACGTAACAAGGATGTCCTCTCATTACTCCTATTCAGTGTCATAATGGAAGTCCTATCTTGTGCAAGACAAGCAGTAACAAATAAATACAAGGTATACAAAGAGGAAAGAGATAAATAAAAATTATATACTTTTGTAGAGGAAATGATTTTCTATGTAGAAAATCTCTAAGAGTGTATGAAGAAAGCCTCCAGGAAGTAACAACAGAATATAACTGCTTTACTATATATTTTCAATATAAAAATGGAATTAGAAATTTTAAAAAGCAATAATACTGCCTGGCAAGCATGGCTCAGAGGTTGAGCATCGACCTAGGATCCAGGAGATTGCATGTTTGCATGGGAAAAAGCTGAACTTACACACAAACTTCATACCTTACACAAAAATTAACTCCAAATAGACTACAAATATAAACATAAAATGCAAAACTATGTAGCTCCTAGAGGGAAACACAGGAGAAAATCTGTGATTTTGGGTGGGGTGATGAGTTTTAGATACAATATCTAAAGCGTAATCTATAAAAAAGGTGATAAAATAGACTGGATTAAAATTAAAGTTTTGCTCTGTTAAAGACAGACACTAGCTATTAAGAGAATGAAAAAACAAACCACAAACTGAGAGAAAATATTTGCAAATCACATATGTGATAAATGACTTGCATATGAATATACAAAAAAAGTCTTAAAATAATAACAAAACTAGCAAGCAGTAGTGGTTTAAACGATGTCTCTTAAAAAATATGTCCATTCATACAAATGGCCAATAGATATATGGAAAGATGCTCAACATCACTAAACATTAGAGAAATTTAAATTGAAACCACAATGAGATATCACCTCATACCTGTCAGAATGACTATCATCAATAGAATGACTATCATCAATAAATCAACAAAGGCAAGTGTTGGAGAAAAGGGAACCCTCATGCACTGTGGGTGTGGAGTAGATGGGTGCAGCCCCTGAGAAGGCAGTGTGGGGGGTCATCAAAAATTCAAAACAGGATGGCCCTGTAACCCAGCGTTTCTACTTCTGGGCACAAATGCAAAGAAACCCAGAGCACTAATTTGTAAGAATATATACACCCCCATGTCCACTGCAGCATTACTTACAATGGCCAATCTATGTGAGCAAACCAAGTGTCCATCGATAGATAATTTATAAAGAAGCCGTGGTACACAGGTACAATGGAATATTCCTCAGCCATAGAAAAGAGCCAACTCTTACCATCTGCGACAGTGAAATAAGTCAGTCAGAGCAAGACAAGTACCATATGATTTCACTTATATGTGGATTCTAAAAAACAAAATAAATGAACAAACAAGACAGAAACAGAGTCATAGATACAGAGGACTGACGGTTGCCAGAGGGGAGGGTGTAGGGGGACTGAGTGAGAAAGATGAAGGGATCCAGAAGTACAGATGGATGGTTACAAACTGTCATGGGATGTAAAGTACAGCACAGGGAATATACTCAATAATATTGTCATAACTGTGCACGGTGCCAGGTAGTTACTGGAGATATCAGGGGGAGCACTTTGTAAAGTATATGATTATCTAACTACTATACTGTACACCTGAAACTGATACCAAATAACAATGGATATAAAATGCCATTGAAAAAATTTTAAATTACCACAGATATTATATATTTTGGCTTAAAAATAAAACAAAACAGTAGCACATTGATAGATGGTAGTTTGTACAATCAATTCTGATTGGGTAGTAGGGTAGAAAATTTGGTAGACATTTTCATATAAGTGACAAATATCTTACTGAAAGAGAATATGTAGTATGTATTCTGGAAAAGCATAGATAATTATTATATTGTTGTAGGCCTTCATTATGAATATAACTTTCAGTTATTGCTGCCCAGACTACATTGGGCAGCTTGTTAAGAGATACTTTTCTAGTTGGTTTTACAACACTGCTACAAAACAAACAGTTATTTTATTTTATTCTCAGTGCTAAATAAAAGATAAAGTACCTAGACAGGGTCTTCCTTTGTGCAATTTAATGAGAACATTTGGGGGTGAAGAAGCATAACTGCTGAAGTTCGTACAGTTTGAACATGCCAGACCCGAAACTAGAAGCCACATCTTCTGAGTCCAGAGACTCTTCTTTCTAAGACTGTTGGTATCTCACTGTTGCTTCTAAAATATCTGTATCCAGGACCGTGCCCAGAGATGACGCCCTCCTCCCCCTGCCTGGATGTCGCCACGCACACCCTTTCTTCCCCTATACTGAGCTCATTTGCTTTCATTTGAGGTGGGAAGTGTGACTCTGACCCTTGACAGGTTTAGAACAGAATTTTATTTCTATTCTTGCCGCACAGGGGTGAGATTTAGGATGCTATTTAAACACTTCTTAAATTAATGTGCCAAAATAACATGAAGTTAGAAACACTTTAAATGGGTGGTAATTCCAAGTAATCAAACACATGAAGAAATATAGGCGAGGTCGTTTTGCAAAGTTAAAGGCGTAAGAATGCAAAGCATCTAATGTAAAAATTAATATTTTTTTGTGTTTGTAATGGAATTAGCTCTCCTGTTCCTTTTTCCTATGCTATTTTCTCTCCACCTCTTACTTCACGGTCATATATTCAGATATCCATCGCAGGAGGTATGTTCATGAACCCCCTTAACTGAGCCAGGTGGTCCTGGAGGCAGAATTCCACGCAAGCAATTAGGATTAGAGGCAGCGCTTATGTGGATGCTCCTTAAAGCCCAGAAGGCGTTGGGCGAGGTCGGAAGAAATTTTCAGTTGTCCTAACTAGAGAGGAGGTAGAGGCCAGGGCTGTTGCTAAATATCTTCTATACACAGGACCCCCACCCCACCCAGTCCCACTCCCCTCACACACACAACAAATAATGATCTGACTTAAAATGTCAGTAGTGCCAAGATTGAGAAAATCACCTAGCTAGGCAAGGGTCTCATTTTCTACTATGAAAGCCTTGTAAAAAGCTTTGTGTGATTAACCTCCTAGCAAGCTCTAACCCACTGGCAATGAGGTAGATTTATAACTGATACAAACTAGGGCACTGTCCACTACAGCCACATGTAATTATTTACATTTAAGTTAAATTCATCATTGATTAAAGTTACATTTTCAGTTGCTTGGTCGCACCAGCCAGATTTTTAGTGCTCATTCGCCAAACGTAGCTATGTAACTTTATTGAAACATTTCCATCATTACAGAAAGTTCTATTGCACAGTGCTTAAGCTGGAGACGCCACATATGAACTGCAGTAAAGGTGAAATATACGGTGGACACAAATATACTTCATGTGTGTGTTGGGGGGAAGTGGAGGTAGGAAATATTATCTCTTCTGAATTTATATTTTTAGTTTTAATGATCAATCATGTACCTACAACATCTAGAAAGGTTATAAGAAACTGAGCAAGATAACCAACATAAAGTAAAATAAAAATAAAGTTTTCTTGAGAATGATTGAGGCCAAAATCTAGAATTTAACTGCATACAACTTAATATACATGTATATGGTCAACAGCTTATAAAAGATATATCATGGGTTTTAAACATCAGTTTCTATTTCCTTCTCAGGTAGCGAATGCGGATAATAGTCAGGCAGTTGGTTTGGTCTTCTGAGCGTCAGACACTGCTTTGGGCCCAGCTCATGCAATTTGCACCAGGCTATCGATCTCTGCTTCATAGCTCTGGTTGTGTAAATCTTCCTGGGTTTTCAAAGAATAGACTTTAATCATAAAGTCTGTGTAATTTTCGTCTAAAAAATTATTGCATCCCTCTGACATGTTTGGTCTAACCCTGATTGTGGTCCTTAGCGTAGCTGTAATATCTGATCTTATTTCACATAAAATTAGGGAGAAACAGCATTCGCTGTGTGTTGTAAAGGGAAAATCGGGCCTGACCAGTTACACAGGGAAAGAATATATTCAAGACCATCGCAACAGCGGGCAGAGAGATTTAACTCAGCCCCACTGAAACAAAAGGCAGCAGGATTTTAAAGGCGGGGGTGAGCGAATGGAAAAACACTAGAGGACACTGGAGAGAAGACTGTCAATGTCATGAGGCTATCTGACCTCGCTAATTGGTGCTTATCTGAGCTGGTCTCCAACTATCAGGGAGTCTGGGAGAAAGGGGTGCTTTCTTGATGATTACATTTCAAAGGGATGGCTCCCAGGTCCTTGAGAAAAACATTCTTTGGTTATAGAAGATTCATATCTCAAAGGGGCAGTGAAAAAAAATCTACAATTGCACTTTTTCTAAAGTAAATGCTCTACAAAATGGAAGTCCGGGCCTGTAGTCAGGAAAAAAAGCCTGTTTAAAGTTTAGTTAAGCTGAGGGGAACATTAGGAATGTCATGGTCAATGCACAGTGAACTATGACATTTTAAAAAATAATCTTTAGTGTTTGATTTTTTTTTTATTGAAGTAGAGTTGGCATACAATATTATATTAGTTTCAGGTGTACAACATTGTGATTTGGCATTTATAGATCTTACAGTGTGCTCACCACACTAGGTCTAGTGACCATCTGCCACCGTGCGAAGTTATCATGCTATTATTATCTAAATTCTTTTCTGCCTTTTTCACCCATCTTCCCTGTGGCAACCATCATTTTGTTCTTCATTCTTATGAGTCTGGTTTTGTTTGTTCATTTGTTTTGATTTTTTAATTTTTTAATCTTTTTAAATGTATTGGGGCAACATCGGTTAATCGGATTATATCACTTTCAAGTGTACAATTCCATAATACATTATCTGTATATTGCATTGTGTGCTCACCACCCAAAGTCAAGTCTCCACAGGAGAAGACCTGCCTTTGTTTTGAATTTTTAAAAAATTCCGCAGATAAGTGAAATCACGCAGGATTTGTCTTTCCCTGTCTGAATTATTTCACTTAGCATCATACCCTCTAGGTCCATCTACGTTGTCACAAAGGGCAGGATTTCATTTGTGGGTATTTAGCAAAGAAAATGGAAACACTAATTTAAAAAGATATGTGAACCATGACCTTTTAAGGCTGACTTGCTGGGAAGAATCATTTCTGATCTGAATTTCACTCAGAAAATGGAATCTCCCATTGAGCAATACCATGCCCCCTTCATATAACCCAGTTATGCATTTTATCACCCTAACTGACGCTTAGGGTAGTGTCATGTTATCTTTTTTTTAGGTGAGCCATTTCAAGAAACCCAGTAGTGCTTAATGAAGAGAGGAAAGAATGAAGAGCCGCAAGGGCAACTGTACCTAATTATCAACTCAACAGAAGTAGGACAGGAAGATTCATTCATTTTCAGATTTCCTGAGAGCACCTTCCGAGTGCACAGCTATACTATAGTGAATCAACCCTGAGGACAAAGCCTCCATTTCAGAAACTCACGGAGTGGGGGAGATGAGTTTCTAGACTAGCTGGTCATCTCAAAGGGCATTTGCATGGGGCAGGCATAGAAGGTTTCCTTGTCTCTCAACACTATTTTCATTTTAACCTCATATTGCTGCAGTGTTACTCTTCTCCTACATCCAACAGTCTAAGTTCTAACTTTTCCTTCATCTCCAGAATAAGGAAACTCCCAGTTTCTCTTGCCCACAATACTCTGCATTTCAAAGCATTTATCGCAGTTGCAACTATTTAATAACTTGCATAATTACTTATTTAAAAAATTACCTGCCTTAGCAGCCTGTGAACTCCTCTCCATTACTGTGCCCCTAGCCTCTAGCTTAGCCCCTAGCCAAGAATAAGTTCTAAATGATTATTTTAAATGTATTGACATTATGTCACAAACACTTTGCTTCTTAAAAAAATTAACCAGTAAATTGCTCTTACTTTTCACCACGCTTCTTAAGGACATTTTCTAAAATGTATTATTTGTCTATTTAAAATAATATTACATATTCAAAACAATCCATAGCACAGTGGAGCATTTTGTACGAATTTTTCTCCATATGTTTTTGTTGTAACGCATCTTATTAATTTTCAGGAGGGAGGAACCCAATCCCCCCACATACTTCAAAGTAAACATTTTATAGATAAAAGTGGCATATCCTAAGTGCACCATATCAGTTTTAAAGAATGTTCAAAAGTATGTGACCAAAAGGGTTGGTGTGTATTTTCATTGGTGGTCAGAAACAATTTTTAGATTAAAAAAAAATGATGTAATTATAAAAAACAAAGAATACAAATGAGGCACAAGGAGGACAATGACGTCTTATTTAAATATAACTGTAATGTGTTTATGCCTAATATACCTTATATACTTAATATATTATATTTAATACAGTAAAAAATTAAGTGTTGAGGAAATATTACCACAAGAAAAATAGCTAGCAAATATTAACAGAAACCGAGAGAATGAAACGACAACAGTTCAAACCTTATCCCAGAAACCTAACTCCAATATTCAGGTTTAAATTGGATGATTTTCCCGACTGAGATTCTTCAGGTATTTAGTAAGTTTGATCTGTTTCTAATGTATTTTCACACCCAACAAGAGCTACTTTTTGGAAAGTCTACATTACATGTTCCACAATATCACTCTTACTTATTTAAATAGTTCACTGACAACCGACATTTGTTCATAATAAGGGTTCAATAAAAATAATGATGATATAAAGGATAAATGGTATTCTAACTTTGTTGTTTTCTCTTCCCAATTAGTGTATTATATTATCACAGTGTTCAAATCTGCATCAGATCTTATAATTCTGTCTTACTTGTCTGCAAATGTTTTGAAGTTATTTGAATTTAAAAAAAATAATTTCAAATTAAATTTATGCAGTTAATTTTTTGATATAAAACTAGAGGTTTTTGACCTAAATATTATTCCTGAAATGCCTTTTATGGAAAGTTATTTAACAACAAACTGTTTGTCATACAGAAAATATTATCCCCAAACTATTGTATCCATCTTTATTGAGATATAATTGACCTATAACATATAAGGTTAAGATGCACAAGTGATGATTTGATACAAGTATTTATTGTAAAACAATTAGCACAAGGTTAGTTAATATATCCTTCACCTCACATAATAGCCATTTTAAAGCTATTTTAGATGGTGAATTAATTTAGCAATTATTTATATATGTATGTATATGAAAAGGCCTATTTTTTTATTAAATAGTGTTTCTGTTATATAGCATATTGTATTTTATGTTAGGATTAATTTTTTCTAAACCCAAAATGAATATTTAATGTATTTTTTAATAAATAAGGTATACAGTATGTTCATTTTAAGTTTTAAACAAAAGCATGATATTCTTATATTAACCATCTCTCTCTCTTTCTCTCCCTTGCCTTCCTCCTTCCCTCCCTCTCTTTCTCCATCTCTCTTTCTCTCTCTGTCTTTGTCTGGGATTCTGGCTGAAATATGAATCTATCACTTTGACAGTCCTATATCCAGATGTCTAGTACTCTTAACAACTTACAAAAGGTTTGCATTTTTCTTATGTTCTGAAATTTTCCTATTATTTGGATTCCTATGATTATATTTGCTTAATATATACCACCTAGTGTCTATCATATTGTCCAGAGCTCAACAAACTATCTCCCATTGGACAAATCCAGCCCACCACCTGCTTTGGCTGCTAAAATTTTATTAGAACAGCCACATCCATTCGTTTTCACATTACCTTTGGCTGATTTTATGCCACAATGACAGAGTTGAATAGCTGTGACAAAGGTCATGTGGCCTGCAGAGCCTAAATTATTTACTATCTGGCCCTTTGCAACACAAGTTTGCTGTCTCTTATGCATTGCCTGATAAACAGCAGGTGTTGAATATATATACTCATATCTTAATTAAATTAATAGATGAACAGTATGGGTGGGAAATGAGAGAGAGATGTAGGCTTTATGTAGGAGGAGACCACTTCGCTTCATTTAGCATGTTGAGATCCAAATCGATTTCTGGAGCATGAATTGGTTTTCTTTTGGTTAGAGAGAAAAGACAATGTATTTCTTCATAAAAGCAATAAATATTGGGACAAGGTGGTGAAGTAAACTAAAATATTTAGCTCTTGACTGTTGAAAAGGAAATTTAATTTCAAATCAGAAGTGTACTAAAATCTGGTTGCTTCCAGTTCTCGAGAACTGGATGCTCACAGTAAGATAATTAAGTGTTGTAGACTCCACTATTACCTAATTTAAAAAAACTTCACACCCCATTATGTTCTTGACCTTGAGGTAATTTCATTACTACTTCTATCTTCTCTGTGGAACTGTTAACTAGTCAAAACGGAAACTAAACAGTCTTAATGAATTTCTTTCTAAATGTTGCTATAATTTTTTTTAAGTAGAAGAGCTTGCAGTACTTGGGGTTTTTTAATTATCAGAATTGTATTGCAGTCCTTTGAAATACAGATAAATGAGAGCTGGCCTGAATAAGAAGTTTGATGGAAATTATGCAGCAGAAATCCAGAGAAAGAGAAAGAATATAATTTCTTCAGCTAGTGAAACTTAATTTCTTGCATTTCTCAAATAAATAGTTATTGAACTAGAATCTCCAGAGAAGTGGCTGGAGACCAGAAAATTTCATGGTTGATAGGAATACATTTTCTTTGGTCATCTATGAAGCAATCTTGAAGATGGGCAAATATACTATATAATGAAATGAGACTGTCAACCTTGATATTTAAATTATATTGATTTTGTGGATTTAAAGCAGGTTTGTAATTTTATATTTTAATATATGGAGTATAAAAATAGAATTAATTATTGGATTCTTCGAAATAAAGACAGGATATTTGTCTTATTTCCAAGCTCAGAATTCCTTATTTCAGTTTTTCCATTTAAATTATCTCTGTCATGCTGTTTTACATTCTTTTTATCTGCTGTTTTATTTATATTTATACTTGTCTATGAAGATAGAAAATGCATAATAAAGGATGTGGTTAGCAATAAATAACCCGGTAGAAGCTCGGGACGTGAAGCAGAAGCCCTGAGCCTTAAACTTTCTCTCTCTCTGGCCGCGGGGGCCACTGCATTACCTCCTGAATAAAAGAAGACCAAGCTGTGGAGCTGGGAGAACAAGAAAAATTTCTCTTTGCAAGCACAGTGCCCAATTTGCAAGTTAAAGTGGAATATAGCTAGACAATAAATTTAAGAAGCAAATCTACCTGCCATAAAAAGCATTACCGCCTTTCAATCAACAAGCCGGAGAAAAGTAATAGTTGGGAAAGTCCTGATCTTAGAAATCAGCATTTTCAATACAAATTATTAACACTGGAGAGAGAGATGCCATAATAATGCTTGTATCAAACCATCCGGTTTGATGCATGAGGAAATCTGGCATATCTAGGCATGAGGTATTGGTGGGACAAAAGGCAAAATATCAATCCGTTGTTAGAGCATCTTCCATCTTCCTCTAAATGGTAGAATTCAAGAAACTTTACAAATGAAGAAAAAGATATTGGAGTGTCAGAAACAACCTACAAAAGAAGTCTTCTCTTTTTTTCTCTCCTTTCCTTCTTTCTTCCCTCCCTTCTTCCCTCCCTTTCTCCCAGTCCAAGCTAGTTTCACCATGCCATGCTCTGCCTACTCCTAAACCAAAACTTGGCTGACTAAAATGGAAGGTCCACTTGTCTTTTCACTTCTCTTTGCTATCATTTCTCTCTTGAATTTAAGCCTTTGCTACATTCCCCTGTAATTGGTTGTTGAGTAGAGCACTGCAAGGACATCTTTGGAAGACCCAGTTGGCCAGACATCAGTTCATAATGATTTGTTCTGGCAGGTTCATTGTGTTAGCAATAGGCAGGATAAAAAAACGCACAACAGGCCTCCTTGTGATTGGGCCAAATAAATTGTACATTGTGTCTTATTTCCTTTCCAGAGGTTGAACTCATCCACAAGAAACATGTTAGCCTCCAGTTGTTGCCAAGTTATGCTATAGTAGCTTTACTGTGAACCACATATGTTGGCCTTTACACATTGGAACAGGAAGCTTGTCTAGAGCAAGCTTTCTGAACGTTGGCGCTATTAACATTTTGGGCTAAATAATTTTTTGTTGTTGGGAGACTGTCCTGTGCACTGTAGAATATTTAGTAACATCTTAGTCTCTGACTGCTAGATGCCAGTATTAATGTCCTCAAGGCTCACTCATGTTGTAGCATGTCTCAGAATTTCCTTACTTTTTATACCACATTTTCATCCATTTATGCATTGATGAACAACTGAGTTGCTCCCGCCTTTTGGCTATTGATGCTGTTAGAAACATGGGCGTACAAACATTTCTCTGAGACTCTGCAATTATTTTGGGTATATACCCAGAAGTGGGATTGCTGGGTCACATAGTAATTCTTTTTTTTTTTATCCTTGCCTGAAGACATTTTCATTGATTTTTTTTTTTTTAGAGAGAAGGGAAGGGAGAGAGGGGGGAGGGAAGTGGGGGAGAGAGAGAGAAGAGAGAGAAACATCCATGTGAGAGAGAAACATGGATCAGTTGCCTCCAGCACACATCCCAACCTATGCCAAGGATTGAACCCGCAGCCCAGGTATGTGCCTGGACCAGGAATGGAACCTACGACCTTTTGGTGTATGGGACGATGCTCCTACCAACTGAGCCACACGGGCCAGGGCTAGTAATTCTATTTGAAAAATTTTAAGGAACTTTCATACTGTTTTTCATAGCAGATATAGTATTTTACATTACTACCAACAGTGCACAAAAATTCTAATTTATCCACATTCTAGACAGTTGTTATTATTTTATTTCTTATGGTAGCCATCCTAACAGGTATGAAATGGTATCTCATTGAGACTTTGATTTGTATTTCCCTAATGATCAGTGAAGTTGAACATCTTTTCATGTGCTTGTTGGCCATTTGTATTTCTTCTTAGGAGAAAAGTCTATTCAACACCTTTACCTATTTTTAAATCAGGTTGTTTGGTTGTTGTTGGGTTGCAATTTTTTATATATTCTGAATATTAACCTCTTACCAGACATATGATTTCAAATGTTTTCTCCTCTCCTGTGGGTTGCTTTTTCACTCTGTTGATTGTGTCCTTTGATGCACAGAAGTTTTAAATTTTGATGTAATCCAGTTTATCAACTTTCAGGTTTTATTTTATATCTCAAATCGAAATCCAATGATTTGCATCATTGATCTTCAAACAGTCATGGAAAAGGTTTAGGAAATCAACCAAGAATGGTGTGCTAGTATATGGCTATCTAGTTTGCTTAACTCTGTGTGTGTGTATGTGTGCGTGTGTGCAATTTTCAGGCCTGGCTATAGGCCAGTGAGTTCCTCCTCTTGAGCAGCAGCTGATTAAGTTCACACACCAACCACTTCTCTTTTTAGCTCTCACACTCTGAGTCACTATGCACCAGCCCCAATCAGTCTTGTACCCAGGTACCAGACAACTAGTGTACCCCTATACTCCAGAGTCCTTGAAATTATTCATATTAGCCAATCCACAGGGAGTTTGAGAAATCTAGTTAACCTCACTCTGCTTGTCATGCATAAACAGCCCCCTACAGTTCCAGCTTGCTGTGACCCTGTCCTCCAGTGTAACCCTCTGTAGGCCCCTGCCTGGTAGCCTTCTGTCAGTTGGAACTGTAAGTAACAAAAGTTCTGCCTTTTAGTACCATCCAAGTGTCTTTGTGTTGTGTCCTACCATCAGAAAAACCTTTATATCTTATAATTACTAACCAAGAAAAAGGAGGGTGCTATCAAATCTTAAATTAATGATGCAATGGTAAAAATGTCAGTTCTGGTCATGACAACACAGAAAACATTTGATGCATCCTCAATACTTGAAACACATAGAAAAATAAATAATTTAAAAATAGAAAATAAAAAATAGCAGGCTTTAAATAAATATCTTCATGGACCAAAGACAAAACAGAAATATTCAGCTTAAGCCACGTACAGGCTAGTCTACAAATCTGGAGGCAATAACTAGTGATTATGTGTTTACATTTTGTGAGATAATGTTAAAGCATGCTCTACCTAAATGGATCAAAACCTAAAAATGGCAATAAAAAATGTATGTCCCTGATGAATACTGTCATAAAAATTTTTAGCAACATATTAGCAAGTTGAAATCAACTCTTAAAAAAACCCCTGAATAAACAAATCTTATTTATCCAAGGAATGGCAAAAAAGCAAATGAAAAAAGCTCAAAATCTTCAGTCATCTGGGAAATGAAAATTAACATCATAATGAGATACCACTAAACCCACTAGAATGGTTAAATTAAGACTGATAACACCTAATTTGTCAAGGAGTGTAGCAACTTTAACTCTCCTATATTGTTGGGTAGGCGTATAAAATGACATAAGTACCTTGGGAAAAAAGATCAGGGAATTTCAGTTAAAACTAAGGATATGCCTATTCTGCAACCAGGAAGTACTCTACCAGATATTTACCCAAGTTATATGCAAACATATATGTTTACACAAAGCCTTGTGCAAGAATGTACACGCAGAACTTTATTCATAAAAGCCAAAACTAGAAACACAGCTCAAGTGTTGATCAATATAGGAGAATAAATAGAATGCAATATATTCGTATAATGAAATACTACTTAGTACTGTGTTACAAAGTCGTAAGTTCCTTACACAGAGAGTGACATGGATGAGTGCCAGAAACAATGCTGAATGAAAGAAGCTTCACAGAAAAGAGAGCATAGTGTATGAAACAATTCATAGGAAGTGCTGGAACAAGCAGAGAAACTAACTTATGATGGAAAAAAGTTAGAATAGTGGTGACCTCTGAAAGGAAGGGTATGGGTGAAGACTGACTAGAAAGGGGTATATGAAAACTTTTCTGAGGTGAATGAAAATGCTCTATACTGTGAAAGGAGTTTGTGTTATTTGTCAAAACTCATCAAATCACATGCTTAAAATCTGTACATATTGTCTTCAGTAAATTTTGCTTCAGGTTAAAAAACTGCAAACAAGTACTGAACTTTAGCTTTTGATTTGCATGCTAAAATGTTTAGGATTGGAGTATACTGATGTGGGCAACTTATGATAAAATGCATACAAAAAAATAAGATGGCTTGATGGATGGGTAGATAAAAAGATATGTGATAAAACAAGTATGGCAAAAATGTTAATAGTTGAATATTGGTGTTGGGTATGTGAGTGTTCACTATAAAATTCTTTCAAATTTTCTGCATGCTGACGATATTTTATAATATAATGTTAAGCAATAAGTTGTGAGCCTGAGGCCTTGAAAAAATTTATCCTTAACAACAGGAAGTGGCAACATTTTCTCTGGCTCTATGGCTAAATTTGTGTTACTCACCATTTCTGCAGCAGCAGGAACACTGAAACATCCATATGATGGAAGATTCATGAGGAGGTACTGAGATGGCAACTGCAAATGCTTTAGAAGAGAGAAAAAGAAGAAAAAAATCTCATTCAGAATGAAACTCCTAATCAAATGCAAAACATGCATGTTAGAAAAGAAAACTACCAAATTAGTGAGGTCAGAGGAATGCAGCATGAGAGATCCCCTTGGCCTCTCCCCCTGAAATTTCCAACTATAGTTAACCAAGTATAATTCAACAAAGAATTCCCTACTCAATACAGAGGCACACCTAAGAGACACACACTGAAACATCTAAAGGTGGGCAACTGGGAATAAACGGGGAGATGAGAAGGGAGGAAAGCTCAGATGGCCCACAGACACAGCTCTGAAGTCAAGAGCTTGCAGCTTTGCCTGAAATGGGGAGGAAACCAGCAATAGCAGGAACTTCCTTCAGCCAGGAGGAACAGAGAGCTAAGGTGGGGAGCCCAGAAGGGTGAGAGGAGGGAACAGTGACTGAGCCAGCAGACACCTGACAGAGCACAGGGTTCTGCCATGCAGCTCTCCACTGTTTCAGAAAAAGAAACAGAACCACAGAGCCCTGCCACCACTTGGATTCCCCAAACTTGCCTCTTGTTGCCTTTGGTGTCAGGTTGAGGAGCATATTATCAAGAGCTATTGCAGTACAACTGCTGTTTCCCTCTGTGACTGATCCCTAGGTGAGGTGCTTGGGGTGGGACCCCACAGAGGTCAGGGGTCACCCTACCTCCAAACAGCTCTGCTGTACTGTCTTACAGAAGACCTGGAGGTCATAGAGGTAAAAAAAAAAAATCTTGCGATTCAGCGCCATCTACTGGAAAATATTAGAAAGACATCTTTAGAGAAAGTTGCTGTAGAAGGGCCATTGATATAGTCAGTTGTACATGTCTAGACAAAGGAGAACAACAAATACCATGAATAACTACAGTAACAAGGATGATCAGAAAGCAAATGAAAAATCTCCAGAAAGCAGGATGGAACACATGGAAATGTGTGATATAAATGACAGAGATTTCAAGATTGCAGTTCTGAAAATACTCAGTGAGATGCAAGAAAATACAGACAGGCAATTCAACGCACTCAGAAAACAAATCAATGAAAAAATCAGTACTTTACCAAAGATTGAAACTTTAAAAAAGAACCAATCACAAATCCTGGAAATGAAGCATGCAATTAAGGAGATTAAGAGTGAACTACTGAGCATAGAAAACAGAGTCAATCAGATGGAGGAAAGAATTAGTGATATTGGAAATAGGAATCTAGAAATGATGCAGACGGAAGAAGAGAGACACCTGAGCATAATGAAAAAGGAAAGAGCTCTACAAGAACTATCTGACTCCATAAGAAAAAGCACTATTAGAATAATAGGCATTCCATAGGAGGAAAAGAGGGAGAAGGGAACACAGAATCTATTCAAACAAATAGTGTATGAGAACTACCAAAACCTACAGAAAGAACTAGATCCTTGAATCCACAAAGCAAAGAGAACACCTAGTTACCTCAATCCAAAAAGGCCCTGTCCAAGGCAAATTGTATTAAAACTGTCAAAAATTAATGATGAAGAAAAAATCCTCAAAGCAGCCAGGCAAAAGGAAGCGACCTACAAAGGAAAACCCATCAGAATTTCATCTGACGTCTCAGTAGAAACTCTACAAGACAGAAGAGAGTGGAACCAAATATTCAAATGTCTGAAAGAGAGAAATGACCAGCCATGAATAATATACCCAGCAAAATCATCCTTTAAATATGAAGGAGAAATAAAGACATTCCCAGACATACAGAACCTGAGGAATTTTATCACCAGAAAACCTTCATTGCAGGAAATACTCAAGGGAGTTATTCTACCTGAAACAAAGAACATAAGGTCACAACACTACAAGTAAGATCACTAGAAAACTTACAGCATAAACAGGGCTAATTTGTGACAACAAAAACAAAAGTGGATGGGGTAAAAGTTTGAAATGGCAAAGGAGTATGGAGATCAGATGCACTCAAAAGAAAAAAAAACTACTGTATATATGTGACTTTATTTTTTATAAATCTAATGGTAACCACACCCAAAAGTCCCCAAACCAGGACACATAGCTTTAAAAAAGCAGAAACAGAGGAAAAGAGTATGGAATACCACCAAACAAAAACAACAGACAGAAACACAAAGGAAAAGAACCAATGGAGGCACAGAGCTAGCAGAAAACAAAAGATAAAATGGCTATAGCAAATCCTCATACATCAATAATTACCCTAAATGTAAATGGTCTGAATTCACCAGTAATGAGGCACAGAGTAGTAGAATGGATTAAAAAAAACAAAATCCAACCATATGCTGCCTACAAGAGACACATCTAAGCTGCAAAGACAAAGGTAGATTCAAAGTAAAAGGGTGAAAAATGATTGTCTAAGCAAATAATATCCACAGAAAAGCAGGTGTAACCATACTTATATCTGATAAAATAGATTTCAAGATAACAAAGATACCAAGACACAAAGATGGACACTTTATAATGATAAAAAGGGCACTACATCAAGAAAACATAACACTTCCTAATATATATGCACCCAACCAGGGAGCACCAAAATACATAAAGCAGCTACTCACAGAACTAAACACAGAAACAGATCAAAACACAATCATAGTTGGGGGCCTTAATACTCCATTGACAGCTCTAGATAGGGCAACCAAACAGAAAATCAATAAAGAAATATCTGCTTGAAATAAAACACTAGATTTCCATGGGTTTGAGATAATTTTTATTATATTTGGAGGAACAGAGCAACTCCAGATTTGGTTTACTATATTTAGTTTTCCACACCCAAGATCAGAGAAGAGGTGAGATATCCAAGTAATGTGGCAGAGTAGTGGAGAGTTTTAATATTATTCAGATAAAGATTTTTGTATGTCATTAGGCACCAAACCATTCCTTTCACCTCTTCTTAGCACAAACTGCTTTAATTAAGTTTTATGCCTAGAAACACAGAAAGAAAAAAACTTTAAAACTGAGCATAGAAGCCAAAACCCCAGTAAAGGGAAAATTATAGTCAAAGGTGATAAGAGGACATTAATTCCAAACCACCCCATCCACCCCACACAACACAAATGGAAATGTATATAATATTGGGGGAAGAATGGGATTGGAATCTGAGCTATTCTCTTTTAGATCTTGTGGGGCAGGTAGATCCTGCTAATCCTGTCCTCTTTAAGAAGCACAATATTCGCTAAAATTGCAACTACCTATTGTACAACTCAACCTCAGTATTTCTCAAATCCGGTTTTACTTTAGAATCACATAGGAATCATTTAAAAATAAAAATACCTAGGCCTTATTATATACCAATTAAATAATTTTCTCTGGGTCTTGGTCTTATGCATTGGTATTTTTTAAGCTTCCTAGATTATTATGATATGAAGAGTTGAGAACCACTACAACCTGAGTCTGTCAGGCTGAGCAAACCTGGCCAGGGATATAAGTATTCTTGAAATTTCTTTGCAGTTGGATATTTTGTAGACTTTCTGCACAAACCACCTTCCTGGAGCAGAGCTCACTGGTTGCAGTAAAATTTTGCTTGCATGCTCCATACCTAGTTAAAGTGAAATAAATTAATTTAGAGCAGTGTTTCTCAAACTTGGGTTTTCAAAAGAATCATTTGAGGAGCTTGTTAAAAATATATTAAGTGGCCCACCCAGAACCTACTGAATCAAAATCTTTAGGAATCTTCAGGAGAGGAGCCCAGACCTTGCCTTTATAACAAATATCCTAGGTAAACCTTATGGTGAGGCAAATTTGCTAAGCACTGCTTTAGAAGAATCACTATTATAATTAGGGTATCGGACTTTCAATAGCACTTGTCTTTCCAAGAGGGCTTCCTGTTATCACATAGGAATATGGGCACAGCCCTCTCTCCATAAAATCTGGTAATTTTTTGAGGTAAAGCTAAGACAGACATGTAGTTGAAAGGCAAGTGGGATGCTGCTTTCTGATTAGGCTTTAGCAATCTTTTCAGGGTTGTGATAACAGATATGACTAATTCTTCTTAGGGGACCTATTCTAAAGAGAAAGACCAAGCTGATTTCATTTGTAAACACCACTGAAAAATTTATATATGCACTTATGATTTGTGCACTGTCTGTATCTATTAATAATTGAAAACATCAGTGTCTGGCTAACCCCAATAATAACCAATTTTTCCTAATTCTGCACAATAAAAGTAGGGTCCTTTGCATAGTCACACATCTAGATATCTTCCTTGAATGCTGAAGATTTAGATAAGTCTAATTTCAAATAAAGTAGTGAGACCTGAGCTAGTGAAGAAATGATGTTGCACACCCAGTGGGGAGCCATCCCCTGCATGGGTAATTACATCTGGCCAATGGGCACACTCACCTGGGGTAAGTTTTAAATATACAGATCCCTGAGCTGTCAAAGAAAAAACAAAACTCAACAGTAACAACAGCAACGAAACTAAAAGTAAAAAGGCAAAAGTGATATTGCAAATTTATCGTAGAAATTTCCAAGCATACACAAAATTGGTGAAATTAGTGTATTAAACCAAGTCCCAAGGTCAGTAATTGTCCACTTTTTGATCTCCAAAATCTTAGGAAGTAGAAGTTTTAAAATAAATGCCAGACATTATGTCATTTACATGTAAATACTTTATTATATATATTTAAATAATAAAGATGTTTTGATTTTTAATGATTATACCATTTTCATACATAACAGAACTTACAGTAATTTCTTACTGCCATCTATTAATCAGACAACACTCAGATGCTCTGACTCTCAAAGATGATTTTTAGAATTAGCTGTTTGTTTTGTTTTTTCTTTTTAATTAGGTTTCAAACAAAATCTGCTTATCGTATTTGGCTCTTTTGTCCTGTAAGTTTCTTTTATTCTATAAGAGCCACACATCCCCACTTACTTTTCCTCTTGAAATTGATTTTCTGGAGAAACTAGGTCATTTGTCCTATAAAGCTTCTTACATTTTTTTTAGTTCTAAGCTTTCTAGTAGTATCATTTAACTTGTTCCTTAAAACCATATATTTCCTATAAACTCTAAATTAAATTTAGAGGCTGGTTTGATCTAGGTTCAATTTTTTTCAAGTAAGGGTATTTCATTACATCACATCATAGGGCACATGATATCTGGTTGTGCTAAGATTGATCTTAGTGGGGAAATAACATGAGAATGTATTCCACCACAAATGTGTAACATATTGCATTCCATTCCATTCTAAAAGGAAGCCAAATAACAGAGAGGGAAGATTTTTTTGGTGATTTGTGATTCATCACCTCCCCCTCCTTGGTCACTGGTCTAGTTGGGAACTTTCATATGGACATTCAGTCTATACCTGTGGTCCTGAGATATAGAGAACCTGTGCTTGACCCCTGTTTGAGAAAGGCTTAAAGTGTCTGTAACCACAGGATTTTGGTGGCTGCACTGGGATCAGCCTACAGTCCTTGGGGGTAAGAAATGTTCAAGACTGTCCTGTGGACTGGATATAAGAAAGAGCCAACACGAGGTTGCGTTCAGTCCTGGTAAGGGGTAGCATGAAATTATCCCACAGAATAAAATGGGCAAGGCGAGGCCAAAATAAAATTGCGTTCTGTTTACGTCGACTGAGTTGTGTGCTCTATATTCTGGTAATGTGCAAATCGAATAGAAACGCAGCTCTTAGAGCTGACGGCAAGATGAGCAAGTGACACAATGGAGAGACATAATGGAGAGACACAAGTGAAGACTCAATGGAGAGACACTTCTCAGAAACTGGGCTGCGGTGGGGCCAGAACCATGGAGCGCTCACTGGAGAAAATGCAAACATGATGTTATGTAGTAGAGAGATTGGACTAAAATAAAGGGAGCAACAGACTATCCAAGACAGGGCCATTTAGACGGAGGCAGATGCCATAATCAAGTAACTGGATATGCATTAGATACCCAGAGCTTTGCAAAGTGCTAAAGGGATGATTTGGAAGAGTGAGAAACCCACTTTGATCAAAGAAAATGCAGGAGTGACCCTAATAATAGGAATTTCCGAAGAACTCAGGAAGTTGTCCCAGGAGAGAAATTAAAGCAGGCAACCCGATGATAACATCTTGGATACGTACAGACTATCGGCAGCCATCCTTCTAGAAGGCTGCATGTTGGAATCCCTTGACTTAAACTCAGAATAATTCAAGCAGAATCTCCCAGGCTTTGGTCTTTATTAAAGATCCCCAAGGAATTCCAATATGCGGTGAAATTTGAGAACCACCGTCATAACTGATAAACTCCCAAGGAAAATCAGGTTTCAGTAAAGGTGTAGTGATTTCAGAGGATGGAGTACAAAGGGTAGAAGAAGAAGGCTGCAGTGGGAAAAGATTTCAGACATTATAACGAGCACAACAGCGTGGGCTATGGGGTTCCAGAGTCCTGGATTCGAATCCAGACTCTACCACCTTTTACCTTTCTGCTTGTGAGCCAATTATATAATTTATCCCAGATTAAATCTCCCCATTTACAAAGTTATTTTGTTACTAGTGTCTATCGTGTTTGTTTATCTGTTTGTCATCTCTCACTGAAATGTCAACTCCGTGAGAACAGGAACCTTGTCTATCTTTTTCAAAATTGAATTCCCAGTCTCCAGAATAGGGCTTAGCCATGCAGTAGATGTTTATTATATATATATTTTAAATGTGTTCATGAAGATATTTTATATTTTTGATTGTTTACTATATTATGGGCACCTTTTTTTCTTCTTCTAACTACATCCATCATTTTATTTCATTCAACCCCAGGAGATGGTTACCACTATAATTTCCAATTTTCAGATGGAGGCAATTAAGCAGAGGTCAGTTAATTTGTTGACAGTACGTGTGGCATGATGCATGGAAAGCACTTAGATAATCTTAAAAAAAACCCTCACTAAATGCTAGTGGAAAACAAGAAAAAGATAAAAGGCATATTAAAATTAATTGCCCCGAAGATTCTGAGAGGAACCCAGAGGTTAGGTTGTGTCCATGAGGTCCTACGCATGGGAACTGCACGTTGGGATATCAAAAGCAAGGCGCTGTTAAGAAGTACACAACACTTGTTTACATTCCACATAAAGCATGAGTGGAAAAGGCATTTCATGCTTCCATAAAGCTGGCAGAAGAGGGTAGGGCAGCAAGTCTTATATACCAAAAGAGGTTGGCTTTTGGCTCAACCTCTTGTATCTCTTATTGGAGAACCGGTGGGTCCCTGTCAAAATTTATCTTTGATTATTACATGGAAGGAAGTGATGGTGTTTTGAGCCAAGAAATATAATATTCCTTGGAAAAGTTTGTACTAAGCAATTTTTCTCCTGTTAATAGAGTAGAGAAATGTTACACAGGCCTCAACTCCGTCAGGTTCTACAGAAGCTATGATGTGACTTCTCAGCACTTTGTAGCTTTAATGTTACTAATTATAGGAGTGAAAGGTATTTCTGTCCCCAAACTCATCTTGAATAAAGCCAGTGTGTTGCGATTTTCAACAATGCAGGCAAGTATTCCCTAGGACATTTTCATGGGTAAGCTTTTTAAAGCAGGGTATTTGTATTATTTTTAAAGTGTCAAACTTCCTTATAAATCACAGCCTATTTTATTTTGAGTTGTAACATTTTTCCTTTGTACATATACTGTGCCCTTAACTGGACAATTTAGTCAAATGATCTCTGCAGTTCATCCATGTAATCACAGCATAGCAGATGACCATTAGAGGATCAGGGTTGAAAAGTATGGGAATGCACAGTCTCCAGACAGGACTAAAACCAAATTGCTTGCCTACTTAGGACCAATAGAGAGAGCTTTGCTTTATGTACTGTCCAGTAAACTGCATGCCCTATTTAGCAAAAGAGATACATAGAACTAAATGAAAAATCATGTCTATTCATATAATCCCTTGGTTTTTATAAGATTTCCATTTCTTGAAATAATGTAAATAAAATGACAATGTTGAGGAAATGAATAATTAATGCTACCAGAGACACATAGTATGCATTTAAAATTTAAACCTATAAAAGCAAAGATTTTTCTTTTTTAAATTGGAACTTCTCTTTTATTAACAAATACTTTGATAAAGTCTCATTTTTTAAAATATACTACATTAAAGAAAATATACTAATAATACACATTCAGAAGATTTGAGTAGTATAGAAAAGAAATAAATGCAGTACCATAGTCTCATCACTCATACAGTACATTTGTTCAAGCAGACATAGTTTTCTAAGGTGGATTTATTAGCCTAAATAACACACTATAGTTCTAGTACAGGATCTTTACATATGCATATCATTTCTAAGCTACATGTAATACTCAGCACCTTAAAATAAAGTTGGCTAAAACAACTTTTCTTCATAGGAAGCACAGCTACGTACCCAATGACTGAAGATGAATGGGGTGGATTTAATGATTGCTCCCACTTTTTCATTCCCTCTCCCTAACGGAACCCTGCCCGCATTCCTTTGCTGGGTAACTTTGTAGTGCCTATTATAAAAGAGGTGGAATTTCCATCTCTGCCTCACTGACTTTGAGCTTCTCCATATGGTTAGCTTTGGATAATGAACGGAGGGTAGATGTGAGGCCAGTGGGAGCCTGAACTGGGTTGGTGGGGTTTGGCTTGGCCTCCTGTCCTGCTCTGCATGAGCCACAAAGTAACTGCTCCTCTCAGAATGAACAACATGTGGAGGCCTAGACCCAACCCGCAGCCTGAAGCAAAGCCAACTGGCTGACCCCAAAACCTGTCAGCAAGAGAAAATAATGTTTATTGTTTCAAACCATCGAGATCTAGTTGTTTTGCAGCATCACTGTAGCAGAGACCTGAAGTGTAAAAGGAGACCTAAGGAAACCGAGTCACAGAGGAAGAAAAGACACTTTCTCAAGGTTACATAGCAAATCACAAGGTAAAACCTAACTATTCCCATTTAATCCAGGTACTTTATCCCCTTGACTAATACATTATTTTGTTATGAAGAGTAACTTATTTTCTTATCTGTGTGCATATATATGGCATCCACAAATTATTACAAACTTAAAGTTTTGGGAAGGAAGAAAAGTTAAATTTTAAATATCTGTTCAAATGAACAGAGGCATCTCTGAGTGCACCAGAACTCAGAAACTCCGGGTTAGATATCCACGTAGTGTTTTGCCATGTATTTGATCACTGATATGCCTTATTTCCTATGAACCCCAGTTTGTTTCATTGCTGAAAAGAGTTATAATTTCTCAAAGGGTCTGTGAAAAAATATTTTAAGTAATGACCTACTAAGTGACAGGTACATGTCATAAATATTTTGTATTAAATATAAATTTATTTTTTACACCTGAAGGTATTGTATGAAAATAACATTTAATTGCTCATTTGCACTTAGCACATTGTTGATTAAAGTACATCACAGTTGACCACACCTTCCTCTTTAGAGGTTGTGCTCTAAGGCATGTGTCATCAATGCAGAAGTGAGTTGGACAAAATGGTATGGGTTCCAAATATCCATCTGCTGTTGAGACAGCTAAGACAACCTCTCAAGCAGCATTCCATTCTTCTGCCTCATAATTAAAAGTGCTTTGATTGTACAAAGAATTTTGTAGACTAGAGAACAAACAAGGAACTATGCCATATAAAGCAAGGTGTAAAGATTTATCTTTCATCAGCAGTTTTGGAGTTTTGCTATTCCTGGAATCGATAACAGAAGTAGTAGAGCTGCAACTGTTCTTTAACAATCTCTGCAAGGAAATTTTTCTTTGTTTACTGTATTTGAATTTAATTAATAGAGAATTTCACAAAAAAGATTGTTTTTCATGGTCAACTAAGTTGCTGGAACTCAGGATAAAATACTTTCCCAGTTCTTTAAGAAGCCTTCTGCTGAGATGCAAATTCATAATTGACACAACTTTTAAACTCGTACCCTACAATACAAATTGTCTTTCTTACGGTTAAAGTAAAATGCATGGAACCCCATTAATATGTAGGATATTTAGAGTTGGTTAATATTATCTTCAATATATCTGAAAATTAGAAATAATCAGTAGTGGATATTTTCCTCACAGGGTCTTTAGATAGATATAATTCCTTCTGCAATACAAACCCAAAAGTGAATTTATGTTGATCGGCCAAAAAAAAAAAAAAAAAAAAATTAGGGCAATCTAAGCCTTAATCTTATTATTATTATGATGTGCTTTTTAGTTATGTTTCTAAGCCCAGAGGTCTGCAACCATTGAAGGGAAAAAACCAGGAAATGTAAGGGTGTTTCTTATACTATTTAGGGTCTGGCAGAAAAAAGTTAACCATCTTGTACCCTGATGCCTTGAATAAACTCAAGTATTTCAGATGAGTAGGCAATAAATTCGCAGGAAAATATTATTTACTATGAGATCATTTAAGCATAAATTCATTTTGATATTTCCTGATTTTCACAATCAATTGTTAAATTAATGAATTTAATAGTAATTAATAAATTATAGATTAATAAATTTATTTTGGACAATAGCTATATGTTATTGGTATATACTATAACATTTATTGGTATTATAAACATTCAACCATTTTTCTTAAATATAAGTAGCATAAGACGGTGCAGAAAAATAATAATTTTTCTTTTTTCTTCTGAGAAAAATCAAGGCCATAGTCCCAAGTTATTTATTATTCTCTAAATATTAGGATTGAAAAAAATAATAAAAAGAGAGTAAAAATAAAAATAATGCTAAACACTGGAAATTAGGAAGTTCAACCATGATGAATGCCTACTGTTTAGAATAGGTCTATGTTTGGAAGCATTTGGAAGTTTTGGAGTTTTCCAGAGGTCTCAAGTTTTCTTCAGTGTTTGCACTAATCTAGAACTAGTTTAATAAAACATGGAAACCTGCAAAATTATCAGAGTATTCTCTTTTTTCTGTGTAGTAGTTTAGAAATGATTAAAATTATTAAAAGTAAGATATATAATCCCAATTTTAAAAATTAATATTTAAGAAACAATTAATTTTGGCAAAAGCAAAAGAAAAGGTGACACAGCTGAAACACTTTGAGAAACATTTTAAAATGGAAATTTCCCTTTGTTCTGGGAAAATATACAGTATACGTTTATGGCTTATGGCCTCCTCTCCAAGCTTGTTTCTTTCCCCTCCGTGACATACGACGTGGCCTCCAGCCACACTGAATCAGCTGTGGTTCCTACATTTTTCATGCTGGTTAGGGGACATATGTCTTTGCACATGCCATTGATTCAATGGTCTGCACATGCCAGACCATTTTTGCTCTTCACTTTGATGATTCAAGTCAAGGACTTATTGAATCCTATATTCTCGTTAAAACAGTTCTTTTCTTACACATCCCGTATTATTATTTTCCTGTCCACCTCTCCTCCAAACAAGTGCTCTCCAAGCTTTTATGATCGCCCACTCCAAAACCTTAAAAATATCTGGACATGTACTTCTAATAAACAGAAGCATTTTTCTGCATATGTTTACATGTATACATATTGATAAATATATTCCTTGAAAATATTTCACTTGCATCTATGCATCCTACTGATAACCCATATATTAAAATCCTTCCAAGTTTAAATAACCAATGAATATAGAGTGTAATTTTAATACATCATTCCTTCAGTTTTGTGAATTAACTTGGTCTCTCCTGAAGTGTAAGCACTCACTTTATAGACCGCCCCTCTAGATTATGTCCTTGAAAGCAGATACTTTAAAAAAATTATCTGTAACCCTAGCACTTGTGTTTGATATATATATCAAATGCACATCCCTCATTTAATGGTATCCATGGTAATAATAGCTGGATTTCAGGTAGCTGCAAGAGAAGTTTCCAATTCATGGTAGTGAGAATTACAGAAACAGATGGGGACCTAAAGGCCACCAAACACAATATCCTGATTGTATAGATAAACACACTCACACTCGGACAGGTTAAGTGATTTACCTAGTATCACGCAGTCAGTGATTGACTGGGAACTGGAGCCTCTGCTCCCATTTCCAAGTCTCCCCATTCTAGTAGGATGCTCTTGCTGTGATCTCCTGATAATGACAGAGGAATGTGAGGAGAGGAGGCCTTTTATACTACCTTTCTTCTTACACTTCTAACCTACATGAAATAGCTTGATATTTCGGAAATAGACCAAGTGCACTGGGAATAACCCCTGAGTTAACTAGATTTTCTCTTTCAACTGGTTATCCTGGTTCACCGAAGCTGCCAGTCTGATCTGGAAGCAGTTGAAACTGACAGTTTCAAAGCCTAACTTAGAATATAGTAGCCTCTAGACAATTGCTATCCAATAGAACTTTCTGTGATGATGTAAATGGTCAATATCTGCACTACTCAATATTCGATTTGTACTTTAAAATATGACTATAGTGATTGAGGGACTGCAATTTAATTTAATTTGTATTTCATTTTATTTAACTCTAAATAGCCACATGTGGCTAGTGCCTACTGTATGGGACAGCACAGCTCTAGACCCAGAAAATAAAACGCCAAATGTAAATGTAGAAAAAGTATTTGTGTGGAAATGATATCTTTTTAATTTGGTGTCCACAAGAAAGCTAGCATATTTTTGAGGAAGCTTGAAGAGTTAGCATCTACTCAAAGATGAAAGAGAGTAGTGAATAGGTAATAATAATAAAAAAAAGAGTAGTGAATACATCATATGCAAAGTAGGCTAATCAGCTACAATTTTCTTTTTCCTCTTATTTTTTTAATTTTTAGTTTTTTAATCCTCACCTGAGGATACTTTTTCCATTGCTTTTCAGAGAGACTGGAAGGAGAGAGAGAGTCATCGATGTGAGAGATTGGCTTCCTCCCCCATGTGCCCCGACCAGGGCCAGGGATCGAGCTTGCAACTGAGGTATGTGCCCTTGGCGGGAATCGAACCTGAGACTCTTCAATCTGAGGGCTGACATTCTAACCACTGAGCAAACTGGCTAGGGCTCTTTTTCCTTTTAGAAAATATTTTTGAACAGTGCTTCTCAAACTTTAATGTGCATATGAATCACTTGGAGACACAATCTTTTAAAAATACAGATTCTGATTCAGTAAGTCTGGGGTGAGGTCTGAGAGTCTACATTTCTAACAATTTCTAGGAAATGTTGATGCCCCTGGTATGTGGACCACATTTCAAATAACCTTTAGTAAAAAAGGTTATACCTGTTGTGGTAAAAATATTTATTGAACAAAGGGTAAAAAGGCATTGTAAAGTAATCACAAATCATATAAAACTGGATTTGAATTTATACAAATTCAAATTGGATTCTCTCCACAAACCATTAAATGACTCTCAATTCCCAACACTATATACATATGTCAAATTGCATCTTGCATGAGATGGAACAGCAACAGAACAATCCTTTGTCACGTATCCTTGTGTCACTTGGGTCCATAAAAAATGTTTTGAAAGGGAGAAAAGAAGAGGAAACTGATTGTTCCTGGATAGGAAGTGGACTGGAGCTCACTGAAGGGAATTTCCCAAGGAGCCTTTCATTGTGGAGATAGAGTCATGTCTATGGCTGGCAAAAGGGTACAAGTGGAAACCATTAATGACTTATATAGTCTGAATGAAAACAGTGAGACTTCTTCTTTGATATGAATTGAATATAGCTGTATTATTTTCACTGCTTTGGTTATTTTTGCAGATATATATTAGGAAAAGTGATCTAAACTTATTGTTTCTAGTAGCAACCTGAACAGACACATCCATGGATTTGACTGTCCCTATCAAGAATTTTAGGAAACAATAACTAGCTGCATGAAGTAGATAACTAGTGAAAAAAGGCTTGAGAAATTTGGGCTAGGGTAGAACTCAAGGAGACTAGTCTAGATTTGAAAACTTCTGGCAATGTCCATTCCAACCAAGTTCAGATTTGCCTTCATTCAAGTTTACAACTGAATCACAAACAAGCAGTGCAATTTGAGCGGATGCAGACATCACGTTCATTTCTGGAGGCAAACCTGGAATTTGGAAAGCTCTGTATGGAAAAGGAGTGAAGAATCTATCAGGTTTTAAGAAACAAGGAAACCATCGGCCTAATGCATTTTATACATTAGGTTTAGAGAGGTGCCATATCAACATTCAAGGGTCTATATATTACTGTGGGAATTATTTGATGTTCCACAGTTACATAATATCATGTTCTAATTCTTATTATTTTATGAGGCCAACAGCAGTTCTGGCAAGGCAACAGGAACACTAAATCTTCTGATGGTCATATCTTGTATTTTATAGTAAGAAAAGAAATGATTAACAAACTAATCATTTGTCATCATAATGTCAAAAGTTGCTGATGATTTGCCCAACTTCATGATTTTTAAAGCATTTATGTATTTACCAAATTTAAACTGCCAGAATGATTGTTTTTCCTTAACCAAGTCAGAAACACTGCAGTGACAGAGGTCGCAATATGTGCAATGGTCTAGACATGTTCGAAAACAGTGTGTCAATTCCCCTTCTACTCAACCACTCAGCACTCACTTGTATGTATCATTTGGGATGCTCAGAGTTGTTTACAGTTTCTACAGTTTAATATTCCAAGTCAGTTCTCAAAATGAGGTCATCTGTAGAACTGCTACAAGATGTTATTTAGATAGTAAACCTATAAGTATGCAGAATAAGATTTGCTATTTTTGCTGTGGGTTCATAGGAAATGAATTATTTTGTAGTTGTGGAAGCTATGAATTATAGATGCTAAGATATTTAGGGGAAACTTGTAAGTTTACCTTTTTTTTTTTCTTCTCAGAAATATATAATTTATATTCTGTAATTTGATAGGATCAAGTTCAAAATGTTAAGTTCACTTCTTTTCATACTAATATAAGAAATTTTATATTGCTCCTGAATTTTTATATTGCCAGAAGTAAATACAATTAAAAAGAGAAACAAAATCTCATCTATCACAATCAATTATTGTTCTTTGGCAGAACCAACTTGCATTTCTTCATTCTCCATTCTTTTCCTTGACTTCCCTCTCTTGCCTTCAGTCCCCAGAAGAGAAAAGTCAAGCAATAAACAGATGTCAGAAATTAATTCACTCTTTTATTAAATATCCAATAATATAAAAGTTTTAAAATAAATCATACATGAAACATGATACAGAAAAAAATGTTTTAAATCCCTCCTCTGTCCATATATGTGAGTGTGTGCTCATATATACATAACTAGATATTGGATAGATGTAAAACATTTATAGACATTATTTACCTATTGATCTACTGTTTTGTCCTGTGTTTAGTCATGTTTTGGTCATGCAATGAGACTACTTGACTACTGTGGGAATTTTATTTGCTAGTTTGTTTTTTAAAGTAAGAAGGTAAAGGGGCAGGGGCATAGAGGACGTTTGAAGCTCAGGAAAAACAAAAGAACAAAGAGGAAAGATCTTTGTATTTTCTTCAAAATTTAAGAGCTAAAAAGTAATCATTTTAATATACATAAAATCCATCATGTCTCTATGAAAAGAAATTCAAAGTTTCTAACCAAATTAAAAGGTTCCATTCTTCCAATATAAATTGTCTCTACATTCTTAAGGGTCATTTTTAAGATTTCTGATTACCGAGGATAACACCAATGCAACAGAATATGAATTCGATCTATTCTAGGCCTATTTTCTTTTTCTTCATTTGCAAATTGAAGGTTGGTTTTTAAGTTCAGTGATGAAAGCTATCTGAAGAGGATCCTCTTGAGAATTATTTTTTTCTTAGAAAAAACGGAGAGGAAAGTCAACACTCCTAGCATCGCCACAGGCGCTGTGGCAGCCAAGGCCCTCTGCGGGCGGGGATGCCCATCAGGGGTCAAGTCACTCTCCGGGTCAGCAGGATGGGAGCCTGGATCATCCTCACCATCTTCCAGCCCCACACCCCCCGTTTGCTGGGTCAAAGCCTCGCCTACCCCCACATTGTTTCCAGAGTCCTCCAAGCACGGGGTATGAGCTGGGGCACAAGCGGCTGGTTCCCATTCCACTGATTTTCTTCCACTTGTTTCCTGTTTTCATCTATTTTTCTCTTTTTAAATTTCCCAGGGTTCTGCATCAAGCTTGGCTTTTCCAACTTCAGAAATTCCCAGCTGTAAAAAGAGTCCCATAAAATAATTGCTTTTTGGCTTCTTCTACTTCTGCTTCTTTTTCTTTCTTTTTTTTTTTTCTTCTAGTTTTTTATTTGATCCACTACTTCATTTAGTGTTTCTTGCACAAGCTGTCACTAAGGTAAAGATCGTCGCCGTATCAAGGTTTTCCCTGCTTGGGAAGCTAATAATTTTAAATGCCTGACACATCATGATCTTCTAGATTTTGTTGGGAGAGTGTTTCATAAGGGGGGGGTGTCATCTCGGTATTTCTCACTGTATTTGAACTTGAGGGCAGTCTGGAGTTTCATCAGTTTCCCCAGCCTCAGGTGGCACAGTGATGCTGACGCCAGGAGTGTTTTCTGATAAAAAAGTCTGGGTGGATGGACTCCACAGCCTCCTGCCCGCTGAGCTGCCACTCGCCATAGCCTGTCATTGTGGCCCTTGGTGCTCCTTGCCCACGGATTGCGCCGGGACCACCGCCAGGCCGAGGGGTGGGCAGTGGCTGGGTGGGCGCGGGCCTAGAGCCCTCACCTGCGAGGCCTGGGGCCTTTGCGCATAGTGGTCAGTAAATGGCATCTATTACTATTATAACTTCTTACCCACCCAACAATCAGATTTTCCTCTCCTTTGTTCTAGGAGGAAGTTCATCTCATACTAGCAGGATATTTTACTGGCCATCCACATGCCACAGAACGTGAAACTGATGGATATGCGTGGGGACATTCATTTTTACTGGAGACTCTCTATAACTTAAAGTATTTCCCAACGTCTACGGATTTATCTGGAGCATAAGAGGAATTAAAGAAGAGTCCAAAGTGCTTTTATATTTCAAAATTTAAATGACTATTTAAAACACCTTATCACTGCCGCCTTTTCATCTTAGTAACAGAGTTTTGACTTAGCATGGCTAGTTTAGGAATGCTAAGACTAAACTGACCCTCATTCTATGTCAAGAATATATATATATATATTACTTTGTTTTGAGTAACTGGAAAAACTGCAAATTTAGTCATTCACATTAATAGAGAAGAGAGAGATAATGAGCTGCATGAATAAAATCAATATTTTTGTTCCTACTGTAATAGGCCAGTTGGAATAATAATTAGAGAGTATCCAGGAGTTCTACCAGAATTAAGGACCTGTCACCATTTTCACTCAATTTTCCTCTTTTTCAGGGGTTAATATTTAGCTATCGCAATAAAATAATCCTTTAGACACATAGTAAATATTCAAAGTGATTCTAAATGGCATTTTATTCTTAACAAATTTGGTTGGTTCCACATTGATCATTTATACTTGTAGATAATTGAGATCAAAGTCTGCATTAAGGGCTTTTTGTTCTTAATTGTAGCTAACACTGCCCTCCCTAGGTAATTCCAAAAGTATTCACAGAAACATATCTCAAATTTATTATTCATTTTGGTAAATATTTTATATTGTATTATAACTAATGTATAACTGTCATCAAGTACAATTTTGAAATATAGACAAAAATATATTTTTGCTTCCTTTTTTCTAATTTTTTGTTGATCATTTAGGTTTAATTTGATATTGTGTAAACAGATTAAAAATAGACCCTCAATTCTTCCCTCCTCCCTGAATGCATACTCTTTGCAATGTAACTTTCATGTTTCTCCCATTAGAAGAAGCAATCTGTTATCCCAACCCTAGAATCTGGTCTGGTCTCCTAACTACTTTGACCCATGGAATGTGGTAGAAGTTACATGGTGCTATTTCTGAGCCTAGGCTTCAAAAAAACCTTTTGCACCTCTGCTTTCTCTTGAAACCCTGCCCTAACCACAAGAACAATAAAAGCTAGCCTTCTGGAGAATGTGGAACAGAAAAATGTCATCCTAGCAAAGGCCACTGTAAGTCAGACACCTCCCAGTTAATTTGCCAGCTGATCACAAACCCATGAGGAGGCCCAGCTGAAACCAGAAGAACTTTCCAGCTTAGCCCAGCTTAAAGTTATGGTTTGCAGAATTGTGAGCTAAGTAAGTGGTTCTTGTTTTAAGCCACTAAGTTTTGGAGTGGTTTGTTATGCAGTAAAAGCCAACTGATACAGATATAAATATTCAAAACAAGATGCACACAATTTTGATAATGGATTAATTAAATAGAAGTTATAGCAATCTATAAAAATCATACCAACATTGATTTTACTCCTTAAGATAAAAACAAGACTAGACTTCAGTTCATACAAAAATGTGAATTAAAGATGAAAATGAAGCTTTTAGACTTTGTGATAATTATAATGGCAGATATTGTATTTATTGCTTCTTTATGACTTGCATGTAGACATTTCGTAAATAAGTTAATAAACCTACAATATTCTTTGTTCTTAGGTATTTTATACTACTTGACATAACATGTTTCTCCATGTTTACTATAGAAAATTTATAATAGGTACTACTATATCCTTTCTTTGATATGTATCATTATAGGGAAATCCTATAGTTATAGTTTGAGTTCCATCAGAAGCTGACCTTGAGTCTAAGGATTGAGTGAAAATAATATAATTTGGAGATTATGGAGACAGCAGTGAAAGACTGGGGAAATGAGACAGGAAAAAGGAAGTCAGCCAATAAAGGGTGATTATTAAGCAACCTACCATTGTGGATGAATACAGATTATTTCTCTGAATACGTACATCTCAGACTTATCCCAACTGAGAGATATGGAAGGTAGGATATTTGTACACTGACTTCCATCAATTATTGAGTCAGAGGCTGTTCTTGGGAATTATTAATTGCCAATCACTTTTGGCCTGCTGCTTAGCTGCAAACCAAACCCCAGAGGCAAACCAAAGCAAAGCAAAGCAAAGCAAACCAAAGCAAACCAAAGCAAACCAAAGCAAAGCAAAGCAAACCAAACCAAACCAAACCAAACCAAACCAAACCAAACCACCATAACAGTAAAATTAGCCCATGTTCAGACTATACGGAGAGGCCCAGAGACTCCATGAGGAATGAGAGATGCCTGAGCAGTACCCAGATGCAGTAGCCCGCTAATCATTGTCTGACTGCAACGGTATTAGAGATCCAGAGCCAGGAAGTGGGGGACATCTGTACTAGTGTCAAAAGTAAATAAATAAATAAATAAATAAATAAATAAATAAATAAATAAATAAATAATAAATAAATAAAATTGCAAAAAAAAAATCACCATAAATTCAAGAGCTGGCAGTTTAAAGTCCACAGGTATTAACCAAGATGGCAAAGATGAAAAGATATGGGTGGGACACCACTGTGTCTGCTACAACTATCACCTTATGAATTCAGTCAAGGGTTTAATTCAATCTAGTCAAGTTAAAAAAGAAATCAAGCAAACTCTTTTCATTGCATCAGGCTCCTCAAATCTTTTCTTAACCTTTCAAAAATAGTGTAGAATCAGCATGTTTAATGCAAGTAAATCTATATCCAGCATTGATCTTAGATTCCCTATAGAGTGCCTATTACAAAGAAAATGCCACTAGTTTATGACCTTTGCTTATGAAAAGGCGCAGTCAATTTGGACTGTTTATTATATTTTGCTCCACTAGCCTTGATTCAAATTACTGTTACATTGTACTTTTAATCTAAAATACAGCTTTAAGGGTCTTAGTTTAGGTCCTAGTCCCCTAGTCTCGTTCACACAAATCACTGCCTCTTCTAACTTATTTTTCCTCAATTTACACATGAGCCTCCCATTCAACTTCCATTGCCTTTAACCAAGCTATTTTCTCCCCTGAATGAATTGATTTGACCACTCTCTTTTCCTGGCTGCATTGTTATTTGCTGAGGAATTACTTTAAAAGCCCCTATCTCCTCAGGTCACAAAGTTATGGGCGTGATGGCAGAAGAGTTGTTGTTGGTGGTGGTGGGATTTACGGAAATGTGACGTGAAGACGGGCATGCAGAGTCTGATGCCACCACCTTTCAAGAAAGTCAAGGTAAGTGATGATGCAGTTATAGATGACTTTATGTCTTTCCTAAAGTATTACTTTTCACTGCAATATATGTATGATCCATGATCCTGAGCTTTTGCTTTAACAGATTTCATCCAAACAAACCCAGACCTGCACATTTCTTTCGTTTTTTTCCTCCACCCATGTATATGTTTTTCTTTTTTAAAAATTTATTGGGGTGACATTGGTTAATAAAACCATATAGGATTCAAGCGTACAACTCTATAACCCGTCATCTGCATACTGCGTTGTGTGCTGACCACCCAAACTCAAGTCTTTTTCTGCCACAGAAGTTGATTGATGCATATGTAGAGCAAGACTTTCCAAGTACTGCTCTCGAGTTCTCCACCCTCACCTCCTGTAACATTCTTAGCATAACCCAGGAGGCCACATTTTGCTCAAACACGCCAAGTTCGTTGATGTTCCCAACCGCTATCCCATTAAACAGACTGCTTCCCCTGCTGGGGTGTAATATTCCACCCATCTCTATGGTAAACTCTTACCTTTTGACAATAATTAGTCACCACTTCCTTGGTAGGGCCTTTCTTGACATTAACAGGTTGAGTAAACTGCTCCCTTTCTCTGTACTTCTGTATCATGTTTTCTATCTATACTGTAGTAACTAGTATACTAAATCCTATGAGTTAATTTCAATAATAGGCTCCCACCCTGGCTGGTTTGCTCAGTGGTTAGAGCATCAGCCCGGGGACTGAAGGGTCCCGGGTTCGATTCTGGCCTAGGGCATGGACCTTGGTTGCAGACTCAATCCCTGACCCCGGTCGGGGCACGTGTGGGAGGCAACAAATTGATGTTTCTGTCTCACATCGATGTTTCTCTCTCTCTCCCCCTTCCACTCTCTGAAAAGCAATGGAAAAAATATCCGCAGGTGAGGATTAAAATAATAATAATAATAATAATAATAATAATAATAATAGTCTCCTAACTACACTTTGAAGTTCCAAAGATCTGGAACCAGGTCTCATTTTCTTATAAGGCCCAGATCCAGGAGGCATCTGTTATAAAGTAAGAATGCAATAAATGGAGTTCGCTGTTGAATTACCATTTGATTTGATTCTTCCTTGGAACTCCTATGCCTTTAGGACTTTCTACATTGTAAAGTTTACATAGCAGTCATCACTGAACATTTTTACTCTCCTTAAAACAAAACTAAAAGGGCGTATTCAACTTTTCTTGAACCCCTGTGATTCCTTCTCTTTCAAATCAAAGAAAAATTTGCAAGTTAATTTTTTTATAAAGCGAATGCTTACTTTCCTCATTTGAAAATGTTCCATAATTGGGTACATTTCTGGAAGTTATTTATATAATAATCTTGGTCATTTTTTCTTTATAAGTCACTCCAAGACAGCAACTGTATTTGTTTAAGTGCTTTCTATTCTGTCTATTTAAGTCACGTGCATGAAAGAAAGAAGGAATGGCATATTCAAGCAGGTAATTAGTAATATAACTATCATCACCAAGATAAACTTAATTCTCCTTTTCCAAATATTTTTTCATTGTACCATTACTATGACTAGTTATGTAGGTGAAATCATTGTGGTGTAGTAGCAGAAATGCGAAATGGCAGTGAAGATATCAATGTTCTAATTCTGTACTTTGTTGAGTATCCTGAAATGTGCTCCCTAACTTCTCAGGCCTTTTCCTTACCAATGAAATAATATTGCTGGTAAAAATAATCTAGAGGGTTCATTCTAGCTCTAAATGATATCTGATCCTAGGACACAATGAATATTTCTTTGCTTTTTCTGATACCATTATATCTGTGTGTTGTACATATAAATCACATCAAATGAGTGAATTTATAGAATAGAGACTTAAGTATATAGGATCTTAGAAAGATATAGGAGTGAAGAGGTTTGCCTTTGTATACTCAAGTGAGAAAGAAAAATATCTAGGTGCAGGTCAAAGAAATGAAACTCCAGAAGATGATGGCTTTTAATTTCGACTGGATTTATTTATGTTGTGGCCATGGGGATGTTGATGATATCTTTATTTTAGTCATTCATATTGGAGTAGGATCTAGATCCTTTAAATAATAATAATTAATAATAGTAATAATAGTAATAATAATAATGAAGGAGAAGGAAGAGGAGGGGATGGTGAGGGGGAAGGGAAGGAGAAATCCAAAGAGTGAGAGAAGTTCAAAGCTGTCAAAAAAGAAAAAAGAAAAAAACAGATGCTGCTTCTCCAACACCCTTAATGTGAAAATAAGCTGAACACTAAAGAGCAAGTTTGGCTTAAGGAACAAGTACCACACAAGAAGTCTATTAAATTACACAAGTTTACTAAGATCCGTGATCACGAGTGCCTGTAATAGTCCTTCAGCTAAGGATTTAGAAAACAGTGGGATGCTATGAGGGCGATGAGAAATCTAAAGGTGACAAAAGAGATCTCAACGCTTTCTTTGTTTTATCCCAACATTACAAAAGGGAAAACATTTTAAAATATTGATTTTCTTCCAAAGCTTTCAGTTAACGATTGCAACTTAATAAAGTAGAAAGATCCTAAAAACTGCATTTCAGAACTCACTAAAATTATAAAGAGATTTAAAAGACCTTTGAATAAAGTTTTACTTAATGTAGTAAGAAATTGGAAGACTATCCTAAAGATGAAGAATCTCATCTTTTATATAATTTGTCACATTTAAGATAAAAATAGGGATAGCATGCAGGAAAGAAGTGAGCAAACTTGTGGAAGATATTCTGCAAATGTTTATTAGTGGAGCAATACATACTCCAGTAACATTTGAGAAACTGACAAACATAAATCAAGTTTCGTGAGTTCTTAAGCAAATAGAATTTACTTCAGTACATCTCTCCTTAGTCACAATTGCAAATGTTACTACAAAATGAATTTGGATGTGCAAGCTCTGTCCTTCACTCAGCATATTGTCTACTTGATAAACTATCAAGTAAATTCTTATTTGAAAAGCACAGCTCAGAGAGGCCTTACTGACTCAGCCTGTCACGGTCTCGGCCTATCTTAGGCAAATGTGAAGTTATTTTCTACAAGCAATGTCAATGGAGTGTTTTCTAAGCACATGTCTTTCAGATGTAGCAGTCAATATTTTCTATTTACATAGAGTCATAACTAAGTAACTGTAACCCCTGTCATTTTTTTTTTTTTTAACTTGGAAAAAAAGTGAATTCTGACATTGTGACAAGAAGGCAAAGCAGGGAAGTTTCCCTCTATTTTGTACCATTAATTCAGCTGAATTCAAGTATGTAGTCTCTCATCTGGTCTCTCTGCTCCTGCCCTAGCCCCAAGGTAATGTCTTCTCAGCTAGAGTTGAACTTTTAAAAATGCTTGATCGTAGCAATTCTTTTCTCAAACCTCGAAGCCTTCTGATCTCACGCAGGAAGCCCTTAATAACCTGGCCCCTAGCACCTCTCCTGCCTCCTCCACTCAGCTCCAGTCTCTTGCCTTCTTTGCTGTTTCTTGAAAATACAAACAGAGTCTAGCCTCAGGAATATTTTACCTACTCACCCCTTATCTTACATGCTCTTTCCCCAGACAGAGATCATCATAGCTCTTAGCTTTCTTCAGGCCTCTGCAAAAACAAAACCAAAAGCTCTTATGTCACCTTCCTAACACATTTTGTCCCCCTAGTCCTGCACTGGTTTTCTACATCGTATATATCACAAGCTGACATTTAATGTGTTTTTTAATATTGTTCTCTTTTCTACCCACTAGAATATAAGCTTCATGTGGGCAGGGATTTTACCATTTTGATTCATTACCGCTTCCCCAGCCCCTAGAATGATATGTCATATATGATAGACATTCAACAAATAATTGTTGAACAAATGAATGATGTTAGACAATGCATATTGATAATAAATGTCGATAAAAATTTACTCTCTGTTGGACCTTTTGCTCTCAGCCCAATTAGTAGCCAATTGAACCAATGAAGAATACATTTAATATGGCCAGATTATATATCCTAAAAGTCTGCTGAGACCTGCAGATTGTGCATGTATTTACTTTTTGGTCCGAAACATAAATTTATGGTTATCAACAGCTGAAAAGCTTTTGAGAAGGCAACCTAAACGTCAGGGCTGGAGATGGTGCCAGAGACGCTGGATTTGAAAGGCCTTTGTTTTATGTCTTCCGAGAAGTGGGCAACTGGACAACTCAACGGGCTCCTCTGCTTCTTAATTTCCTCATTTACTAATTGGGACCAATAGAAATAATTCCTTTCTGGCTTACTTCACAGGATCATGAGAAATTCAAATAAATTATATCATTAAATATATATTGTGTAAACTTTTTTGTGGGCTAAGTGCTCCTGATGTTACAGGTGTAAGGGAAAATACAAATTAAAAATAAGAAAAAAATCAATTTTCCCTGATGCAGAGAAAGTCTCCTCCCCTCCCTTTTCTTAAAGCATTTACTTTAGATGTCTTGGGAATATAAGTTCTTTCTCTGCCTCTTTGAAATGTATATAAATCTTTTCAAAATCTGAATGAGCCTCTTGCCTGTTTTACAGCCCAAGAATGTTTCCTAACGGACTTGGGAGTCATGTCTTTGAAACTTAATTATAAAAAAAGATAGTGCCCCTACCCTCCAGTTTCCACGAGGGGACAGGAACCTAAGTGTGCTGGCATCTGCCTCCAAGTTGCCAACCTGACTCCTGTCTTAAAGATATGAGAAATTTCTTTTTATTTTGGATAAAGACAATTACCAAATACAAATGGTTACTCCAAGGTGAATTTGGGATGAACTAAATTTAGGACTAGTTATCGTTTATAATTGGAACGAGTATATAATGGGTTGTATCTACTTGACTATATAAAGGGGTGAGGTTTATATCTTTGAAATCTTTTTAGATTGCCTGTGATGTGCATCACATTCCAGTTTAATGCTTACTCAATAATAAAACTGTTTTCTTTCTCTTCTACCTTTGTGGAGAGATTTTCTGGGTTCACAGAAGGTTTTTGTTTCTAATTATATTTTCCCAACATAGGTAAATGCAAAGTCACAATAAAAACAGAACAAGAGGAATTCTGGTTTCCACTTGGGAAGTAGAGTTAGAATATCATTTCCCATCCTTACAACCACTACCACCAAAACCGGACAAACTGCAAGTTTACAACTTTGCTCGAAGCCCCAACAGCCCTTCAGTTATAAGGTAACTAGACCGAAATCTAAAAAGAATTCAGTTGGAATTGTTAAGAAATTGGTAGAGGATGCGTGGGGACTGTCAAGAGAACGTGGGCCCCTTGAGGTTCATAGATAGAGGGAGATTCTACTTATAGGACATTCTGGAAAAAACAAAGCTATATGAATGGGCAACAGATCTGTGATTGCTGGGGGTTCGGGGTGGGGGAAAGAGTTGACCACAAAGGAAAAGAATGAAGAAATTTTGGGGGTTGACAGAACTCTTCTGTGTTATGACTTTGGTTGCAGATACATGATTCTGTACATTTGTCAAAATCGATAAAACTGCACGTCACCAACAGTGAACTTTGCTGTATGTAGTATAAAAATAAACACAGAAGGAATAAAATATAATACTAATTTGATAATTTGTCATCAGTTACTAATAAATCTCAGCAGTAGCACACTGAATTACATAAAAGTTTCACATTTATTAAGGGTAACTTATTTGGCCCAGCTGGCTGGTGTGGCTCAGTGGTTGAGCACCGACTCATGAACCAGGAGATGATGGCTGGACTCCGGTCATGGCACATGCCTGGGTTGCGGGCTCGGTCCCCCATGGGGCGTGTGCAGGAGGCAGCCCATCAATGATTCTCCCTCATCATTGATGTTTCTATCTCCCTCACTCTCCCTTCCTCTCTGAAATCAATAAAAACATATTTAAAAAGAATAACTTTTTTGGTTTTAGTGTATCAACAATGGATCAAACAAAAGCACATTATATTCGAACCGAGGAGAAAATGGAAAAAGAACATAAAATGTATTTTTAACAAAATTATTAGGCCTGTCCCATTAAAGGGAGGTAGTGTCATATTTATAATACCAGACTTACCTCTAGTCTTATTAAACTAGGAAAACGATAGTAGAGATGGAAAGGGTTAGGTCAGAAGGCACAGAAATAGTTCAGAGTTGTGGATATGAATTATGAAGACAGATTAGTCAGAGTTGACTGATAGAGTTAAAGAAATGAAATTGTAAGATCACTGCATGGTACAGAGACTTGAAATAGAAAAGAATGGATTGATTCTAGTAAGCTGTTTGAGCCAGTGTAATAACTAATTAGAAAAACAAGAGTTTTATCGATCAAATTTGAAAAGGGGATTATTCTATAAGCAATTCAAACAAAATTTCCTTACAAAATGGTACTTAGACTATGGAATTAACTGTCAAAGTGTCTTACATAAGAGAAAAAGAACTAGATGAATAGGTATTGATTATAGCAAGGGTTTAAATAAGAAAGTTACTGATAGACAAGATGCAATTATCAATAATTAGAAATAGGGAAGTGGAAATTAGAATTTAGCTCAAAGCAGGTCACAAACAACTGGTATGGAGATTGTAGTTTGTCAGACAATAGGCAGGGTTATCCAGCACATTCAAAGGTTTGTAAAGCATCCAGTTCATTTGATCAATGTAAGGAGCTTAGTTCAAAGTGACAAAGGACAAAGGCAGGCCAAGTTATCCCTTGGAATGTAAAACTTAAGCAAGACTTTTTCTTTTGACTATTTAGGATTGAATTGCATTTTATTTATGAATAAAAACCCAACATACTCAAATGCAAATTCATTCATTTTACTCAAATTATACTTACATAAAAATCAAGTGGCTATTCAGAAAGGGCCATTACGATTTGCCCATTTGTCAAATGTTTATACAAATTTTATTTGTCTCCTTAATCTAACTGTTGCAGCTCCAAATATCACTCCATTTGGCTTTTTTTTTTTTTTTTCTGACAACATGCAAAAGTTACTTATTAAAAAAGCACTCTCATACATTATTGGTAAAATTTCAATTGGTACAACAGCTAAGAGGCTATCATTTTTTTCAAAAGGGGAATACATTCCGCTCTCAAATACCTTCTCAATTAGTGAGGGAATTAGATGAATTTTAAAAATATGAAATGATATAAATATTGTAAGAGTTTATAATAGAATTAATAATTTCTATAGCCTAGATAAGAATGTACCGTGTTCTTACAGGGATAATACAACCCTGAACTTGGCAGTGGACATCAGGCATGTGAAAACGATCTTTAATTTTTTTAAAAAGAAGAGAGAAGAAAATTGCTTGGAATCTGTTTTTTGGTGGAACAATTCTTCCCTTGTCCCTCCCACCACCAGCAGCTCAGCCTTCAGATATTACCTTTTCGGGGGGGGGGGGGTCCTACTTTTTGGAATGCTTATTTAGCAAATGTCCCCTTGATGTCTTCAAGGAATCGGCCTCTGTTTTGGACACTGGGGACAGTGATGCATATGACAAAATCCTTCCCCTCGTGGAGCTTACAGAGCTTGTGGAGGCGTCCAATTATAGGCAAATGAATGCATAAATAAAATTTGATATTTTAGAGTGCCACGTGTAAAGTTGCAAGTAGAAATTCAAATTGTTTTGTATAAAATACCAAGCAGAGAGCCCAAAACTTAATTAATCATCCCAAGAATATGAGTTCCTTCTTCTTTCCTTCCTTCCCTCCCCCTTTCCTTCTTCTATCCCAGTGTTGCCCTTTCTTTTCTCTCTCAGTTTTCACTTAATTCCCTTCCCGTGTGTGACCTCTACCATGCCTATCCCCTCCTTTCTAAAAATTACATTATTCTGTTGTGATTTTTACTGTTGAGGATGACTGCAAAAAAAAACCCCACAAAGTTCAGCAGTGCCCACACTTGGAAGAGCCTTTCTGTTGTGGGTTAGAGTGTCAAGGGGGCATCCCCTTTCATATTTATTTTCAACCTCCATTATTAAAGCTGATGCTATTCCCAACGATTAGAATCTATGTGTGGCCTGAGCAGTTCAGGACCAATGACTCTCCACCCCAAGTGCCACTGAACTCTCTCTCTCTCTATTCATATCTGTAGCTGTTCTCTCTAGAAATGTGGCGATTTTTGTTTTAACTCTCCCTCTTAATATGTGAGCTGACTTTTCATTTTTTTCTCAACTAGAGAATTCCTTGGATTAAAATAGTCCATCAAGCAAGAGGGCAGCTTACAGGGGTCTCCCCTTCCATCTGCAGTCATGTCACACACCAGGCGAGGCTGTGATATGGTGGATGCCACCCTTTCGGCCCGATTTTGCCATGGTTTGCACACCTGCCCATCGATTCTTCACACGTATGTAAATAGAAGTTCCTATATCGTCACTCAGACCTTAATGCTAGTGGAATAAGAAAGGACACCGTGAAGTTATTCTTTTTCCTGCAAGTGCTTATATTTTCATGCTCTTCAATGAACCTCCACGTACGTGGAGAGAAATGAGTAAAAATATTGGCTTGTTAGTGTCTTTTAAGGATCGTTCGCATTTTCCTTTCAGGCATTTCACCAATGATCTCCACCGTGCATGATTTATAAGATATCGCAGGAAAATATTTCAAGGTGCTTATCTTCCTTTTTCTCCTTTCTACAGAAGTTGTATGTCAAATGCTTCCATGCATGAAAAGCAGAAGATTTAAAGACTGATCTGGAAACAAAGGGAAGGCACCAAGCCCAGGACGGATCTGCAACAACGGGATTGTGCATTTAATCAATAAGCTACTACAGTTTGCTTCAGAAAGAGCCTTTGCTTAAGCCACTGCAACAATGCAGATAACCGGGCCTTGCAGCCCTCCCTGGGACTGCTCGAGACGTGAGTCACCATAACAAGTCATCCTAAATAAAAAATACCCATGGTAGTGGCTTTAGGGGGGAGACCTGTAGGTGCTGAACTCTCAGCTACCGTCACCCCTGCTGAGGTTGCCTAAAAAGCTGGGCCATTCATTTACCAACATCCATATTTGTGTCGGAGAAGCTTAGCTGGTTGATTGTGATTCACAGCAGCGATCCCCATTCTGGCCACAAAACCCGGGGTGTTCTCTCCACAATTAACATCAGGGCAGCCCCCTCCCCTCGGAACAAGGGCACATACCTTCCCCGGATGTATTTCTCCTGGAAGCCCCTATCCTTACGGGCCTTCAAAATGTTATGTAAAATATATGCCCCTTTTACGGTTTCTAAGCCAGAAGCCATTTAGGATCTCCCACTCCTGTTATTTTAATGATATTCATATCTTCTCTCTCTTTCTCTCTCTTGTCTCTGTTTCACTTTGTCTTCCTCGTAGGTACAGCTCTCAGCTCTTTGGGGACAGCTGTATGCAGCTGGTGATGGGCATGCTTATATGTTCCTGTCACTTGAGCTTAAAGATATTTTTCTATATATCGCTTGTCACTCACTGATTGATATGGCTGGCAGATGGCATTTTTTGGGAAGAAGTATCATCAGCTGCACAAAATATGCTGACATCTCCAGTGGTAAATAATGCAAGACAGTCACGGTTTAGAAGGCACAGTTGCTGCTCTTACAAAAAAAGAAAAGAAAGAAAGGAAAATCAGAGACTTGTAAGAAAATGATAAGGTAGACCTTAGTTTAGAATGTTCTAGAAAATGATCCTGGCACTTATAGTAAGAATTTGCAGAGAACATTGCCCTTTCCTTCATTTAAAAGGTATTAGCTGTGTCCATTCCCATGACTGTCCAAGGTGCTCAGGAAATCACAGCAAACAAGAAGCACAGGGGCCTTATTTTTACAAAATTCCCATTTTTTGTGGGGAGAGCAAACATAACCAAGCAAGCAAATGTAAACCAGATAACTTTGATAACGACAAATGAGAAGATATAGAGATGTGCTGCTAATTGGCGCGCTGTATAGACACATGTGCGTGTATGCGTGTTTGGGGGACAGAGGAGTGTGATGCCCTTAATGTCCTGCCCCGTAGCTCCCTGGCCTGCCTTGGCAGTTACGGCAGAACCACCACCAAGCCTCGAGCACCGGTACATCTCTGTCCTGGGGGCTTTCTCTGGCACCACATCCTTTCACAGGCAGCACTCGGGGGGGGGGGGGGGGGGGCGGGGGGGTTCACCTCAGTCCTCAAACAGTAGGGGTGAGAGTTAGTACAGAAATACCACAGCCGCCTTCTCTGGGACAGTTCTAAGGTGTGTTCCACAGTTTCTTAGAGTTTCCTAGAAGGATTTAGTCCCAGGGGTTCACAGCAGCAACCTTCTCACTGAGACATGTTTTACAGGTTTTCTTCACTTCCCTGCCTGGCTCTCCCCCACTCCTTCATTTGTGTTTCCTGGAACCAACTCCTAAATGAACTACCTACTCTCAAGTCCTTGTCTCAAGATCTGCTTCTGGGGAAAAAAAATTTAGCATAACAAGGGAGGGAAATTGAAAAAATTAAATGGGTAATTAGAAAAGATCACACTCATGTAGTGTCACTAGAAATGAGATCTAAATGACAAAAGATTATCTCCCTGGGAAGGGAGTTCCTGGCGGAAGGAGCAAAAACAAGACCCTGAGGTGAGCAATGTTCAATGAATTTCTAGAAGACCAGAGCGGCTCAAGCAGAGATAGTAAGTGGTGAGTAACAGGGGACGGTATCAAATGGGCAAGTAAAAGATATAGTTTAAAGGATTGTATAGGTGATATTAGGTGATATTAAGGAGCTCAGGCTTATATTATAATTATAATCAGCCTTTGTAAAGTTTTAAGCAAAGAAGTGATATGAGTTTTAAGTAAATCTCTGGCTATTTTTTGAGAATATATTTCAGGGAGACAAGAGTTACAAACTCACAGGAGGGAATTAGGAATGCTAGCTATGAAACTACTGTACTAGGCTAGATGAGAGAAAAAAATTAAAAACTTCTCTTAATGAGAACTGGAGAGAACAGGTTCACACTCAAGATGCATTTTTGAGGAAGAATCCAGTAGAACTCACAGATGGATTACATGGAAAAGCAATAAAATGAAAAGAAACCAAATTCCATTAAATATGAAAAGTCACATTAAAAATGAGGATGGCAGGAGATATAAATTTGGGTGAGGGTGGCATCTAACAATTTGAAAACATGAAACCAGATGTGATCCTCCAGAAGCAAGTAGAGAGCCTGGGCAGAAACCTCGAGAAAGGGTTCAAGCAACCACAAAACACACTGACATGGAGAAGTTGGCGAAGCAGACAGAAGACAAGAACTATGGTTTCATGGACACCAAAAATGACATATATCAAGAAATACCAGGAAGGGAGAAGTGGTCAATTATGAAATACTGCTGAAATGAAAGTACAATTAAGGGGATAGAAATTCAGCCATTGAATTCATCACCTTTCAGATAATTGATAAGAATTGCATGAATTAGTGGGCATAGAAAATGGATTGTTTTTTGTTGAAGAGAAAAAAGAATTTGAGGATGTTTAAATACAGAGTAGAGAGAGATCTTTTTTAAGACTTTGTTCTTAAGAAGAGCAGAGACAAAGAGCAATACCTGGATGGGGCATGTGGGATCACTGCCACTATATGAGATAAAATGTTATGTGTTGCCGGCTGGGTGTAGCTCAGTGGTTGAGCACAGACCTAGGATCCAGGAGATCGTGGTTCGATTCCTGGTCAGGGCACATGCCCGAGTTGCAGGCTCGGTCCCCTAGTTGGGGGCGTGCAGGAGGCAGCCGATCAGTGATTCTCTCATCATTAATGTTTCTCTCTCTCTCTCCCTCTCCTTTCCTCTCTCTGAAATCAATAAAGATATATATAAAAATAAATAAATAAATAAATAAATGAAAACATCTCATCAGTCTTCCACTTACTTTTTTCCCCTTCAACAGCAAACTTGACAGTTTTGTGTTCCATATGGAACAAGCACAAACTGGAAGCAACCTGGGTTTCTAGGCCTGTCTTGAGGAGAGCCTCTGAGAAGAGCCAAGATACTCATCTTGAAATCTGCTATGAGGAAAAGATTAATCTCTGCTGGGTTTGGTCACTGGGTTATGTAGGTTCAAGTGTTACCTCAGCAGAGCTAAGTCTGTCCTAAGACCCCAGCAATTTTTTAACATGATTGATAAAATATCATTTTGCATATTTTAGAAAATGCACTCCTAGGGAGGTAGACTTGGTTTTGCAGGAGGGAGTCTATAATTGTAAGAATTTGTGCTTGAGAAGATAAGCCTGAGATCAAGGTTAGCATATTTTGAAGTTGGCCTTAGAAGCAGGGGCATTGTACAACCTAAGAAAGGCAAGACATGCGAGCACAGAAGAAGTCACAATGATAAATTTGGTCAAAGGAAGCTGAGAGAGTTTTCTCATTTACTGCTTCTGTTTGGCCAGAGAAGAGTGAGATAAGGAAAGAATATCAGCTGAGAGAAAGGGAGTAGATGGGAAGATATTGGTTCTTTGAGGAGAGAGGGCAACTTGTAAAAAATAATTTAAAAATGGGAAATCAGTCAACTCAAGAAAGTAAAAGAAGATTTTCTCTCAATGTTGTGTATATTTTAAATGTGTGATCGTGAATGTAAAAATATGTCCAACTAGAATACTTGTGTGCATTTTTCTGCTGATTTCTGGCTGAAGACATAAGGGGCCTTTAGCCAGGTGCGTATAATGTAGAAAGAGCAGAGCAAGAATATTGCAGGTAATTGCACAGGAGTGACTTTCATGACGGATCAAGGACCGTTAGCGGGGTTAGAGGGGAGTATAGACACCCACAGGCAATGGACAATGGATACTCCGTAGATGCTAGGACCCCACAAAGGCAAATGGTTGCTGAAGTGAAAGCATTGGTATAAGTGAGCCACCAGGATAAGAAATGGTGGTCAGAATGTAGAGTGCTTCGAATCAAGATTTTAAAACCAGTTCAATTATTTATTAATGGCTAAGAAGTCAAATGAACCGCACAGTAAAGAACAAAACACAATGTTTTCCTTATAAGAGCTCTTGGGGCGAATCACTCTCATTCTCACAATCGGAAAATACTTTGCTGTTTCTGAGCAACACATTTGTTTTTGTTTTGTTCAGAGTGGGGATTGTGCGAGTTCGTGGAGAGGGTTGGAATCATGGCAGAAACATGAAAGTTATTTTTGCCAAAGGTGACGCAGATGATAATAAATCTTAGAAAGAGATGGAGAAATAACTTTCACCCTATAAAGTATGGATCTACGGAAATGAAAAAGAAGAGAGGCTAGAAGAGTGAGGGAAGGCAGAGGGAAATAGTAGGCTGCTAGGCAGGTGAAGAAACCATCTGGTGTCCTCTTTACTATATTAGATCACCAGCCCTTGGGTTAGATATATGTTAGGCCAAGGATATAGGCTGCCGCAGGAAAGAAAAAAAATCATCCACAGATACAGTGGGCATCATTCACCTCAAATAATATGTTTCTTACCCGATTAAGAGGGAAGGACCTGGAAGAAGCCTAAGCAAATCACACCATAGTGCAGTGTCACCATCAAACAAAGGGAAGGGACAGATACTACATTCCCTGATTAGATATCCTGCAGACAGATCTCACCGCCACTTCTTCCCCATAGCTGCTGGATAAACGAATTACCAAGCCACTCTAGAATTTGGTAAATGATGGGAACCTAGTAAGAGCAATAAAGTAGAAAGCAAGAGGGTGGAAGTAGCCCCCTGTCACCACATTGGAGAAGCAAATACCACACCCATCTATGCTTGCCACTGACAAATAAACAGAAATGTAAAGGCGCACGGAGCTTGCGAAACAAGTTCTATATAACAAGAATATAAGCAAATCAAAGGAAATAGGCATGTGAAATATACAAAAACAAAGAATAATCCACATATGTTATGTGATTTCAACGACTTTAATGAAAATGTGAATTTTTGAAGCAAGATTAGACAATGAGATGAGACAACAGAGTTACCCAGAAAAGAGACTGAATTAGATGCAGAAGCAAAGATTGGGTAGCTGTAGATCATAATGAGAGTAATAAAAACATAATGCTGATGATAAATAAATCATATAAGAATGAAAAAAAGGAAAATTCATAATTCTAAAATTATGAAAACAATAATGTAGAGAACAAATCTGAGATTCTCTCCATAAATGAACGTCGGAAGAATGAGAAAATATAAAGAGAGACTGATAAATGTACAAGGAAGAAAATAAAAATTCAATATTCATAAAATCTGTGATCAAGTAAAATAAAACAGTCCAATTAAAACAAATACCACAAAAATATGGTAGTAAATCCAATTCTGGATGTGAAAAAAGACACAAAACTATAGGTCAAAGGCCAGGAACCTGGGGTCCCAGACAAGGTTATTGAAAAGGGAAATACCTCTAGGTATAGGCTTGAAATGTACAGTTATTCCCAACGTGATGAAATACCTACAACCATCCAGGCAAAAGGAGAGAAATAATAATCAGCTCACACCTGCTTGAATGGCTATCAGAAAAAAGGCGAGATGTAACAGATGTTGGTGAGAATGTGGAGAGCATGGGACCCCGTGCACTTTTGGTGGGGTTGTAGGTTGGTGCAGCCACTGTGGAGAACATTATAGATAGTCCTCAAAAAATTAAATTAAAAACAGAACTACTGTTTGATCCAACAATCCCACTTCTGGGTATATATCCAAAAGAAATGAAATCTGTATTTCAAAGCGATACCTGCTTCCTTATGTTTATAGCAGCATTATTTACAATAGTCAAGATATGGAAACAACTTAAATGTCTGTCTACAGGTGAATGGATAAAGGAAATGTGGTTTATACATACAATGGAATACTATTCAGCCATATAAAACAGGGAATCTTTCATATGCTCTGACAAACAGGAGACTGGAGGAGATGATGCTGAGTAAAATAAGCCAGACACAAAAGGACAAATACTGCATAATCTCATTTATATGTGGACTATAAAATAATCAGACTCATTGAAGCTGAAAGTAGAATGGTGGTTACCAGGGACAGGATGGAGGGAGAAATGGGGAAATGTTGATCCAGGGGTACAAAGCTTCAGCTATGCAGGATGAGCCAGTTCTGGAGAGCTAACACACAGCACGGTGGCTAGCTAACAAACAGTAAGTCCTCAATGCTGTCATCTACATGTTCTTGAAAATGGCGACATTAAGCCAACCAGTGTACAATGAAACTAATTTTATCATAGGCTAATTGATACAGAGAAATATGCCGTAGTAACTGAACTCTTGTTTACATCAATAAGCCTATGGTAAAATTGGCTAAAGTAGCAATTTCCAAGCACCTATCGATGACAGTGAGGGCTTACTGCACTTGCAATATGCTATGAGGGTAGAACTTAAGTGTTCTAACCACACAAACACACACACACACACACACACAAAGGAAAGGAAATGATAACTATATGAGGTGATGGATATGCTACTTAGCTTGATTGTTGTGATCACTTCACAATGTGCATGTGTATCGAAACATTATGTTTTACACTTTAAGAAATTATATATAATTCCTATGTGTCAATTACTGCTCAATAAAGCTGAAAGACTGTAAAAAATAACTTCAGAAAATAAAAGCCTTGCTGATCTGTCTTCTCCTGTTTTAAATTAAAGGGTAGAAATCAAAGAAACAATATGCGCAGTTTGGGATGAAAAAGAAGAGGCTTTGTTTATATATGAAGTGTCACGTGTGCAAGATTTAGAAAATAGATCACTCAACCTTGAAGGAGTATTTGAAGATAAATAAGAAAAAATACTTAAGAACAAGGGAGACATGGACTGCCAGAAGTGATTAAAACCATTTAGTAAAATTTAATTTCTATAATTGTTAAAAACGTTATCACAAAGAGAAATCAAGAGCATTTTAAAGTCTTTCTTTAAATTTAAGAGCATTTTTAAGTCTTAGATTAGTAAGAAAAACAGAAACCAGAATGTCTGAAATTAAGATAAGATACTGAGCCTGAAATTCCAGACTATACCAACAATATCTAGTGAAAAGGTATCAATTCCTTTCCATATAGGTGCATGGAAAATGTCAGGTCTAGTTTAATTCTTAAGGTTGTCAAATAGAGTAATACTGACTCAATATTTGTTGAAGTTTATATACAATTACCAATATATTTTTCTTTTTAAAGATTTTAAAATATATATATGTTTTTACTGACTTCAGAGAGAGGAAGGAGGAAGGGAGAGGAGAGAGAGATAGAAACATCAATGATGGGAGATAATTGATTGGCCGCCCATGCCCCCGACCAGGGATTCAGCCTGCAACCTGGCACGTGCCCTGACCGGGAATCGAACAGACAACCTCTCGGCGCATGGGACGATGCCCAGCCAACTGAGCCACACTGGCCAGGGCTATTTTTCTTAATTGAGGAATTACTTACATTAAATTGAAAAAAATGAATCTTAATATCTGTCGAATTTTACATATATTCGTATATGTAACCATCACCCACATCAAATTACAGGACATCTCCAGCATCCAAGATGTCTCTTTTGTGCCCCTGCCCAGCCAGTGGCCTCCCCCTACAATGACAAATACTGTTTTGATCTCTGTCACCACAGACTAGTCCTATCTCTTTAACTTCATATAAATGGAAGCATACAGCCTGCATTCTTTAGTGTCTGACTTCTTTCTCTCAACGTTATAGCTTTGAAATTAAGCCATGTTGTCGTACCCATTGGTAGTTTGCTCTTTGTCATTGCTCTGAAGTGTCCCATTACATAAATATACCACAATTTGTTTACCCATTCAACCTTTGATAGACATTTAGCTTGTTTCTAAAGTTCAGCTATTATGAATAACATTTCTGTGGTCATTCTTGTACGTGCAATAACACTTCTTTCTGTTGGGTATAAATCCAGAAGTAAGATAAGTTGCTTAAATTGCTGTGAAGCTTCAGTGAATGCTTTAGTATTGACCTCAAAACAGCTGTGCAAATTTAAATCATCGCTAGCAATGGAAGAGTTTTAAACCCTGTGATGACTCCATCGGACACCTCTACTCTCGTTTTGGAATGCCTCTATACAACATGTACTGATGACTTTTCTCTTTACAGTTAACTACTAATTATGCATAAACTTATTTGTCTAGACTTATAAGAAATGCATTTTAATTGCCACAGTAGTAAACAAACAAACAAATAAACTGAAAACCAGCAAATAGAGCTTCTCTGAAAGTGGACTTCAGAGGATAGCATGGATACACAACCACAGGAGTGGTGAGGGAGACCAAGCCGCCCTGCTGCATGCACCCAGCAAAGCACAACAGCTGCTGCAATGAAACCACGCGGTATCCACTGGAAATCCTGGAGCTCTGGATTCTGGTTGTCCTTTCTGCTCAGTGTTATCAATCATAGCACTTGATTGATGTGATAGGTAATTCACTTTTTCCTCAGTTAGCAAATTGTTAAATAATCATAAATTTAAGCCCTCTAATATTCGCATGGGTATAGCTAAGATAATTTAACAGGTAATAGAAAAATTACTTAGCTGCATAATGGGGTTGTAAATAGGTGAGTACAATTCAAAATCCAAATTTAACTGAAAGCAGCATTTTCTAGGTTCTCTTCCATTATTATGAGTATTTGAAAATTTATATGTAGTAATGTAAATAGTATTTCCCTATGTCATTTCCATTTCAAAGTTAAATAATATTGAACTTAGAGGTTTTAAAACAACATAGTATGGTTATTTATCCCCATATACCTGAACCTTATATAATTTTATTAACCAATGTCACCCCAATAAGTTCAATAAAAATTTTAAAACAATAAATAAAAAATAAAATGACATAGTAAAGTCATCCTATTTTACAGAACTTAAAATTCCATACATCTGTATTCCCTGCCAAACCTGTTTTTGCTTCTTTTAACACTAAAAACATTTTAAAATACATGTTCTTCCTATTCAGATTTCTTTTGTGTGTGTGGAAAAATAGGTCAGGCACTCAATACCATGGCCATATGATTTAGGGTATATTTCTAATGCTAGAGAATGTTCAGAAAGATTGCATTTGCTTAGTTACTTTCCCCTAATACCAGTGATTATATGCCTGCTGCCTTTTCCCCTAAAATTAAACTTCTGATGCAGGAAAACGTTTACTATTGCATGAACATTTAAGTCATGTTCAATGTCAAAATCATCATTACCTTAGATAATGCCATGAACTCTTGCTTCCTAGTGTGGCATCTTATAAATACCTCTGCTAATTTTTAATGTATTCTTTCTGTATCTACAAGGCATCACCTTTATTTAATCTTTCGGGGTAATATCTAATATACCTACAGGGGAACCGAATGTGATTTCCTTTTGTTACTGACAGTAACAGATAGTTCTTGATAATTATGATCCATGTGTAGCTCCTTCTTTCATTACAGGAGAAGAGCATACAATGCCAGATCAACTGCTGGAGCAGTTCTGTGTCATCAATCTCAAACCACTTGCCAATGTCGTGAATGCTCATATCGACACAGAGTAATATATCTGTGTCATCTCATTGTCATATATCCTGAATTGTTTAGAAAAGCAAACTAGAAAGAAAAGAACAAATATGAGTATTTTCCTGCTCTATATGAATGAAATGTGAAATAAATGGAAATTCACTGTCGGTATTTTCCTGTGTGTGTGTATAGGCACATGTTGTGTTTGGTGTGTATTTTATTTTTAAAAATTTTTACTTATTGATTTGAGAGAGAGGGGAAGGGAGAGAGAGAGAGAGAGGGAGAAAGAGAGAGAGGTCGATGTGTTTTTCTCTTATTTAGACATTCATTGGTTGATTCTTTTTTTTTTTTTTAAATATATCTTTATTGATTTCAGAGAGAGAAAGGGAGAGGGAGAGGGAGAGAGAAACATCAATGATGAGAGAGTCATTGATCGGCTGCCTCCTGAGCGCCCCCTGCTGGGGATCGAGCCCGCAACCCGGGCCTGTGCCCTGACCGGGAATCGAACCGCAATCTCCTGGATCCTAGGTCGATGCCCAACCACTGAGCCACGCCAGCCAGGCCATTGGTTGCTTCTCGTATGTGCCCTGACTGGGAAGAGAACCTGCAACCTTGGCATATGGGGAAGACGCTCTAACCAACTGAGCTTCCAGCCAGGGCTTCTGAGTGTGTGCTTTAATGTGTTCATTATACGCCATAATACTCCATCCACAGTTTAGCCCACTTTCCCTGAAAATAAGCAAATGATCACAGCTACATGTCATATAGGCATCATTACTATAGCTATGATCTTCAGATCTTAGTATCATCAGAATCCATCTTCCCTAATTAAATTCTCCCAGGGGGGCTATCGGGGGTTCAGATCATCCTTTTTTATGGATACACTAAATAACCGTGTGGAACACATAGCAAAGCTCTAAGCAACATCCCAATATTGTTTGAATGTAAGAGATTAATACTGTTAAAAAACAGTTCTGGGATAATGCAAAGAATTTCTGAAGATCCAACTATATCAATCCATACTTCAGATGCCCAAAGGAAATTACTTCTTTGGTGCTATACCTCATATCTAACCTATATACGATGGTGCCTCGGTTTTCGAACGTGATCCGTTCTGGAGAGAGGTCAGAAACGTTCGCAAACCGAGGGATCCGCAGCCGACAGCTGGGCCTCAACAGGAGCCGCGGGGCATGTTCGACTCCCGAGGCGGGTTCGAAAACCGAAGCATTGCCTTCAGGATTTAGGGCAGCATTCATAACCCGAAATGCTTGTTAACGATGTTTGAAAACCGAGGTACAACTGTATCTCATATAAATAAGAAGTGTTTTTCATTAATTGCTATTAGATATATTCATTAACCTGTTCCAGGGCTTCAATAAAATAATGTTTCGTTCAACTTTTCTGTGCTTCTAATTTTTTCCAGGTAGAATATGGGAATTAACATATAGCTAAGCTCCGAAAACTAATTGCAATTTAGCTATAAAAGCTGTATTTAATCAGATGGGAAAATGTGAAGACCACTAGGTCTCTCCCTGTCAGAGCTTCCTCCTATGCAGAGTACCCAAACTGGAATAGAAGTTAAAGATAAGAAGTAGGAAAATGCATAAAGCAGTGCCAAATATTTAAAAGCATCCATTTATGCATTTTGCATGTGCCAGCTTATTGAAGTGTTCCAAAAACCCTTAGACCTAGGCAATTTTATCCTTAAACTTAGGTTATGAGATTTAGCAAAGTATGGGATGTCCAGTTAAATTTGAATTTAAGATATGCAACATACCATTTTTTATGTAAATGTATCTCAAATATTCCCTGAGATATAATTATACTAAAAAATTATTTGTTTATCTGAAATTCACATCTTATATTTTATCTGGAAACTCTACCTGAAAGGCAGGTGAATTTTATAGATGACAAAATTGACACACATACACAAAACATTTATAGAAGACAAAACTGAGACACATAAGGTTTAAACATAACACTGTGGCAGTAAAAAGGTCTGTAATGGTAAAAAGGCTCAATTTCAAGTCTATCTGTCTCCAAAACCCAAACTTTTCTACCTTATTCTACTGCCTTATATCACAGCAATTCTCTAGACCTCATTTGTTTATTTAATATATATTTACATGTAAACTACATTCATATATATGAAAAGCATAAATGCAAACTCAGCTCTTGACTTTTTTGAGGGGCTCCTTTCATCCATGATCACCCAGGTTAAGCATCCCCGTTTAGAATTTCAGAAGTTTCACGTCAGTCAAGTGGTCTCGTGACATGACTTAACAGAACTTTTCTTGAAAGTTGCTTTGTACTGAAACGCCGCAGCTCCTTACCATACTTTATTCTCTTTTCATGAAATATATCAATGCGGAGTCCTGAAGCACACAGACCTCCAAATGTCCCTGGCATCTTAACCCATCTGGGATAAAATAGTGACATCACATTCAAAGGCATTCTAGGTGATTTGCTCTCTTAAATAAAAACGGGAGAAGTTGCAGACAAGTTGGAAATAGTCCCTTACTTGAGGTATGCTGTTGACAGAGGGTAGAAAGACACTCATAATATTGAGTTAGGATTTGTCACCGTGCCTGAGAACAGAGACCATGAAGGTAAGCTCATAAAGCTCAGAAGGCATGCGATGCTGAGGTTGAAGGGGCCTGGGTCTACCTTATTAGGAAACAAAACAACTCCACCTCTTACCCTCCCTTTACCACTGTGTCTTGACTTAGGTGCCCATAAGAATCTTGTAGGGAGCCTCTTTAAAATGCACATGCCTGGACACTAAAATCAAAGGTTGTAACTGAATAGGCCTGAGGTGAGGCCAAGACGTGCATTTTATCAAGCTTTGTAGGCGATCTGCTGTGGGTGGGCCATGAAGTGATCTTCACACGCACCACCATATGCCTAGGAGATAATTTTCAAGGGAATAAATCCCTGTAGTAAGAGCTTGCTCTCAATACCGACTCATTCATTCCATACGCGGAATGGTAACTTCCTGACCTCGATTATGGTAGGTCTGATCAAATTGCTTCTCAGCCACTGTTAGTGTCTTTATCAATAATCCCTCCAATTGATTCTCAGAGGTAGATCAATGAAACAGTTGTAATCAAATCAAATTAAGGAATTATTAAAATATGGATTCATTGGTATTGGGATATAATTAAACATATGCAAGTCCCAGATTAATGCTAGAGAAAAATTTATAATTAACTGAGGAGGAATAGAAAACACTAGATCTTCCAGTCATTGTTGTGGTTCTGCTATTAAGGCAGCATGGTTTTTAATGAGCAGTCTTTAATATGACTTCCTCTTGTTTCTTGACTTTGCAGGTAATTGAGTTGAATACTAAACACACATGTAGGGGTAACGGATCATCCTCAATAAAAATAATAGTAATAATATTAAGTCTATAAACTGTGAAAGAAGAATAACATAGGATTAAAATATTGGTTGTGCAGCCCAAGATGACAACAAGCATGATCATGGCCATTTTAGAATATCAGATGTTTCAAAACAGATACTTCTGTGATAAGGTTGTCTCAACTCTCTTTTCTCCAGAATACTGTATGTCACTATAGTTTTGAGTGGAAGATGAAGGAATTATAAGTAGGTTTAGTATATTATTGACACCCCCCCACACATACACATATGCCTTTCTCTCTAAGTCACACTGCATGTCCATAAAATTTCATAAAATTCTTTGTATGAGCCAAGTGGTCTTCATTTTAGTTAAGTTTTTTCCAGAACCCATTTACTGATGTTCCCTGGTATCATTAAATGCAGGCCACATCCTCGGACCCCAGGAATCATTTTCTCCTCACTGCGTACTCTCTTCCCCATAACTAATCTGAATCCTGAGGAATTGAACCACACTGAATATAAATAACATGTTATGTTTAAAATACCTTAAAATATGTTGAAGTCAAACTGTCTCCTACTCTTAAATAATAGATACTAAAAAGAAACGGCCTAATTGCTGATCCATTGTGCTAGTTTTCTATTGTTCTGTACCAAATTACCATAAACCTAGAGCTTAAAACAACACCAATTTATTAGCTCACAGTTTCTATAGGTCAGGAATTGGGCTAGCATGACTAGGTTCCCAGCTTATAAGGTCACAAGGCTGAGATCAAAGTGTCAGTGTTGTCATCTGGAACTTGGGATGCTCTTCCAAGTTTATTCAGGTTGTTAGCAGAACTTAGTTGCTTGTAGTTGTAGGACTGAGGCCCCCATTTCCTTGCTGGCTATCCTCTGGGGCTACTCTCAGCTTCTAGAGGCTTCATACATTCTTTACCATGTAGCTCCTCTCCATCTTTAATGCCAGACCCTCCCTCTCATCAAATTCTCACACTTCCAATCTTGCATTAGGAAGAGCTCAGTGCCTTTTAAGGGCTCATGTGATTAGGTATGACCCAACTAGGATAATCCTCTCTTAACATCAACTGATTTAAGATCTTAGTGGCATCTGCAAAATCTCTTTTGCCATGAAATCTAACATAATCATGGGAGCAATATCTCATTTTATTCACAGATTCTACCCACACCCAAGGGCAGAGAATCACATAGGAGTGGGATAGGGACACTGAGTGTCTTTGAAGAATCCTGCCCATCACATCTCCCTTATTTTTCTAAGTTAAATGTGTGAAGCTTGAAAAGACTGAAATACTTTGTTATTTATCTTTGCACAGTGCCATGAAGTGCAGAGTTGGCAGCCCTATTTCACAGAGAAGAAGATGAAAATTTCTGGAACTGTTCTGCCATACTCTTTTGTGAGGCTATTTATTCACTTTCTTTTACAGCTATCATATCAACTTTTAGCATAAGAGAAATGCAACACACAGAATTTGCATAAGCCTTACAATATACTAAGTACATTCAAGCACATAGTCTTCATGTCCACTTTACAACAATCACACTGGTCCCATCTATAAACAAGGCACTGAGATCCAAAGAGGTCATACAATGCGACAGAAAAATAGTAGAGTGGCTGCAAGGTCACCCTGCATTCCTTATAGGAAGCCACATCCCCCTCTCTTTATTCTTTGTAGCCAAATTAGCACCACAGAGAGGATGCAGTATAATATCCAGGCCAATTTAGCAGAAAATGAAGTAAAATCGAATCTTTCACAGGCTTCCTAAATGGTATATTCCCTTGCTCCAATATCCCAGTGTATCTTTAAACCGGATCCAAGGCTTGCAGGTTAAATTTTAGATGTTAGATGCTGGATGAGAAAAGTGTGTGAGCGTGTTTGTGTGCACGTGCACACGCACGGATGCTCTGAGGTAAAGAGGGGTCGTAAAGAAAGCCAAATGCCTAAAATCACACCGCAGATGGACCTGCCTGCTCCGTTTATGCTAAGGCTGGCCTGGGTTTCGGCTACGTACAAAAGTTAGGGAAGACTCTGTTAACTCTCCAATACAACTTCCAACAATGAAGGAAATGTGCTCTGTCTAATCTGGTAGCTACTGACCACATGCGGCTGTTGCGCACTTCACTGTGCCTAGTGTGACTGGAGAACTGATCTTTTAATGTTATTTAATTTTAATTAATTAAATATCCACGCACACCTAATGTTTACTGTATTGCACAAGGAAGGCAGAAGTTCAATGAACAAACCAGTTGGAGACACAGCCTTTTAAAGAAAGTGATATTTGCATATTTAGAACATTTTCTTGAGTACAAAGGACACTAAGTGATTCTAGATGATCAATAAAGACTGTTAGTTTGCAAATCTAAAAAATCTTCCATGTATTTTAGACCAATGGTTCTCAAAGTGCTGTTCCCAGACCAGCAATATCAAGATCCCCTAAGAACTTATTAGAAATGTAACTTATCAAGCCCAGCCTCAAACTTAAATCATAGACTCAAAGGTTGGGGGTCCAGCAATCTGCTTCTCATAAGCCCCCCAGGTGATTCTCATGCACTTTTGAAAACCTTCTTTGTGGAGCAATGAGAGTATACTAAATAATTGATTAAATAATTATTTAACACAGTAAGTTATTTTCTATACTAAATAGTTCAGTAATTATATAACACTTCAAAAGTTGTTTTGCATATCAATGACAATGGCACACATTCATTTTACGATTCTGTTTAAAATAAAATGAGGAGGCGCATCTTCCCAGGCTGACGGATCACTTACTCTATTGGCATATTTCCTGGGCTTCTCATAGCTGTCCCAGTGCGAGGAGTTTCTGTCAGATATTTTGTCATACAAAACACTGCAGCAGCTCTGAGACTCCTGCCAAGGAAGGTTTCTTCATGTGCATTGCTGCTCTGAGGGTAGAAATAAGGTCTCGGAGGAATCATTTGGTTTTAAGCCAAATGTGTCTAAAACTGTTCAGTATTAGAGCAACTACGTGAAAAGTGAAAATTTTCAATTAGTCAGCCATTTTATGTCTAGCACATTATTGGATAAAAGCAGTATTCCTTGGGCTCTTTCTTTCCATTTTTAGTATTTTTTTTCCCTTCATTAAACTGACCGAAATGAGCCATGGTTTAAAGATCGAAAACTTCTAATTTGTAAAGGGCTAGCATTTCATTACACAGGAAAGTTCAAAATCCATTTTGCCACTACGAAGAATACCGTCTCATTTTTCATTGAAAGTTGGGCTGGCTATTTCCATTTTCTTTATGTTTTAATGAATCACCTTTCACTAAATGCCAGAGGGTTAAGGTAGAAAAAACATGGGATTAAAATCAGGCTGATGTGGGTGTGAACTCCAAGAAGCATGCTGCCTGTGTTCTTGAGGGAGAGATTTGATGTCTGCTCTAGTTTCCTCACCGACAAAATGAAAATACTAACACTTAACTCAGAGAATGATCATGTGAATTTAAATAGTAATAAATGTGAAAGTGCCTAACTTACATCAGTCAAAAGTTACCAAAGCAGATCCGCAAGAAAGAAAATATTCTTATGATTAAAATGGATTATTTCCCCTGAAAAAGCCAACATATCTTAATATTATTATTAGCTGCAATATATTATTTTACCCTTTTGATAGTTTTTTCATTAAAAAACAATTAAACTAACATATCCCATTTCTCTATTTAACTGAAGGTTTTTATTACTTTCAAACATTTCTTCTCAGATAATTACATTCCTGATGAAGATAATAAGTTTCAATTTCATTCGATCCTTAGCGCCGGTTTTAGTACTTGATGGTTTATTAATCTATATTTTTATAAGATTAAGATTTAAAAAATAAGATGCTTCCTTCTATTCTGTTCTTTAATATTTTATTTTTTTCTACTTTTTCAGCATTACTGAGACATAATTGACAAATAAGACCTGTATATATTTATGGTGTACAACTCGATGTATTGTGTGCATTGTGAAATGATGGCTGCAACCAAGGTCATTAACATATCCATAACCTCACACTGTTACCATTTTATTTCTTTTTGTTTCTGGTGAGAACACTTAAGATTTACCCTCTTAGCAAATTTCAAGTATATAGTACAATATTATTAACTATAGTCACCACGCTGTACATTAGATCTCTAGAATTTATTCAACTTGCATAACTGAAATTTGTACCCCTTGACCAATGTTGCTCTATTTCCCTCTCCCTCCACTCCTGGCAATCACGATTCTGCTCTCTGATTCTATGAGTTTTAGTATGTTAGATTCCACTTCTAAATCAGATCATGCAACTTTTGTTCTTCTATGTCTGGCTCATTTCACTGAGCATAATGTGCTCCATGATTTCAAACTTCAAGAAAAGTTGCAAGAAAATCCATTTTTAGCCATTACTGGATTCGTTAATTGTTTATATTTTATCTACACACACACACACACACATTCAGCACTCCAGTGTGTACTTCCTAAGGACAAGTACTATATGTCCTCTTATATAGCCACAGTACAAGAAATATAACGTTGATGTAATTCAATTATCTAAACTGCTGCCCGTGTTCAAATCTTGTCAATTTCCCCAATAATCTATCTATTCCCCTTTAAGCCAAGTCCGGGATCCAATCCAAGATCATGCTTTGCATTTATTTGTCATGTCTCCTTAGTCTTTTTGATTCTGGAGCAGTTCCTCAGCTTTTCTTTTTAGTATTTCTTGCTCCTGACATCTGTGAAGAGTACAAGTCTTTTGTAGAGTGCTTTTCTGTTGTTTCTTCATGATTAGGCCATGTTTTTACTTTTTGACAAGAATAAAAAGTACTTGTAATCCATCCCCTAGCTGGCTTTGCTCAGTGGTTAGAGTGTCAGCCCTCGGACTGAAGTGTCTCGGGCTCAGTTCCACTCAAGGGCAGACGCTTTGGTCGCAGGCTCCATCCTGGGCCCCAGTTGGGGTGCGTGCGCGTGGGAGGAACCAGTCAATGTGTCTCTCTCACATCCATGTTTCTCTCTCTCTCTGTCTCTCCCCCTCCCTTCCACTCTCTCTAACAAATCAATGGAAAAAATATCCTTGGATGGCATTAACAACAAGAAAAGTTACTTGCAACCAAACACAAAAAGGTATGAAATTTATTAAGACTAATCTAGATGGGAACCACAAAACTTATGACCAGTGTTATCAGAAATAGTCTAAAATGGTGGAAAGAACACGAATTCTGGGGTCAAATTGCCTGGGCTCCAAAACTTTCTAATTGCATAATTTTGATATGAAATGTCTGCCTTGGGTTCCACACTTATAAAACAGGATGTTTAAAGTACCAACTTCATTTGTTTAGTGTGAAGATTTATTGTGATATATGCAGATCACTGAATATGGTGACAGGCATATAGTGAGGCTCAAATACTACGGATCACTGGTGCAATTAATAGGCATACATATATAATTTCATTTGTACCCAAATCTTGCTATGCATATCAGTTGATTTTTAAAAATATACCTTAATTCCTGCTTTCAGCAGAGATGTGTCATTTAAAAGGTCCAAAATATATGCTTAAATTACAGAGAAAGAAATATATTTGAAAAGATTTTCAAATCTAAAGTGATAATTTTTTTTCTTTTGGACATTTGCATTTTGTTCTAACTTTTCCTACATAGAAAAATAAATTAGTATCCTTTTGTTTTCTTAATGTATTTCATTATAATATAACTGTAACTGGTCTCAAATCTAATAGTATTAACTCCCCATTGTTGATGACTTCTAACTGTATGGTGAAATATTGTTTATCATTTTCCCTCATTCACAGTGCTCCAAAATAAAAAACAAAAAACTAAAAACCAAAATAACCCCATAGTGCTCCAGCTGATTTTAGCTTTTTTGAACAACACATTCTAACTAAAATAAATGCATTTTCAAGTAACATTTAGAGTCACTGGTGACCTTAGGAGAATTCAAATGAGATAACTTGCTTATATTTTGAAAGATATTTTTCCGTGAATGTTACTCACTAGTGTTTTAAAGTGTGAAAGTCTCCCCATCTGTATTGCAGAAATGGAATAACTGGGCAAAGGCTTGCTAAAGAACTCCCTGATTGTGAAGAAGAATTGGAATATATACCTGAGCATGGCGACTAGCAAGAGAAACTGGAATAGAATGATGTGTCTTCAGCATGTGCCAGGATGTAGTTACAAGGACAGGAATCACGAATTAAATCACTGATTTGCATGAATGCAAATTGTGACCCAATACAGGAAGATTTGTTGCTTTAAACAGATGAGTGTACATCAAAATTGTGAGGCCTGATTGAGAATTAAGATCTCGCATTGATTTTTATTCTAGGTGTCAAACAGAATATAAATTTTAGCACTCAAGAAGGCTTAAAGATCGCTTTTTGTAATTTCCAAAATTTTTTGATGAAGAAATTTGTCCCTGAAGAGGTTAAAGTGATTTGCATCAAATCACGCAGATAATGTAAATTCTAGAACTAGAGCCCAACCGTTTCTCTTCTTCATTATCTTCTAATTTAATTTCAATTATAATGTAAATAAACCAAATTTCTTAATTTCTTAAACTCTTCCAGGCACAGGGTATGCACTGATAAAAAAAAAGGACTTGGTGTCTATTATGGACTGAATTGTGTCACTCCAAAATCAATGGTGAAGCACTAACCCCCAATGTCACTGTATTTGGAGAAGTAAGTAATTACAGTTAAATGTGGTCCTATGGGTGGAGCCCTGATCCAATAGGACTGGTGTTTTTCTGAGAACAGGAACAGACACCAGAGATCTCTCTCAGTGCACACACACAGAGAAAAAGGCCTGTGAGGAAACTCTGAGAAGGCAGCTGTCTGCAAACAAGGAAGAGAGGTCTCACCAGAAACAAAACCTACAGGCACCTTGATCTTGGAATCCTGGGCTCCAGAACTGTGAAAAAATGAATTTCTATTGTTTAAGCCACAAGGTCAATGGTATTTTGTTATGGAAGCCTTAGCAGACTACATTGTCTAATGCAAACATGCAAGGTTCTTAATTTTATAGCAGAAAATCAGTATAGGACAAAAAAAGAGAGAAGTCATTTTTACTCGGGAGAGTTAAAAGCAAGAAAAAAATGAACAGAGGTGATTCTTGTGCTAAGTCTTGAAAGATAAGTGGAAGTGATAGGGGCTGAACAAGAGTGGTGACGCTATGTGATCTTCACGCCCTTGCATCTTCCTCCTGGACCACAGGAAGTCTACATTCCTCCTCCTCTTAAGTCTAAGTGGGTCACGAGATCAGTGCCACCAAAGGAAAATGAGTGATGTCACCATCTAAGATACTCCTAGATCTCTTTTTTCAGGCAATTTTTTAAAATTTTATTGTTCAATTACAGTTTACATTCAATGTTATTTTGTATTAGTTTCAGTTGCACAGCATAGTGGTTAGACAATCACACACTTCATAGTGGTCCCCTAATATTTCCAGTGCCCACCTGGCACCATGCATAGTTATTACAGTATTATTGACTAGATTTCCTATCCTGTACTTTCCATCCCCGTGACAATTTTGTGACTACCAATCTGTACTTCTCAGTCCCTCCACCTTTTCCACCCAGTCCCCAATCCCCCTCCCCTCTGGCAGCCATCAACCTGTTCTCTCTTAGACCTGACTCCTGAAACAGCCTTTGCCATCCTATACCCATGTTCTCTCTTGCAGCTTCTTGCTAATCCACATGGAAGGGATCCTATGGAGAGCTCAGAAGTCCCCAGGGGACATGAGAAAGACGGAAAGAGCCAGAATGCCTTAGCCACAGCCTGGTGGAGACCCTTTACAGCTAGATGATTTCCAGTACACTATGCATAAGGAGAATGCAGTGTCGAATTGATCCCAGGTACTTTTCCTCCCTACATTTTAGCTTCTCTATAATAAGGGTGCTTCTTAAAATTAAGGTGGGAAGAAATGGACCATAGTTTAACTGGGGGAATTTGTTTTCTTCCTTGGCACCACACAAAATAATGCATCTTATAAAAGATGGCAGCTGAGATTTGATGAAATGCGGGGAATCGTCATATGTTAAGGAAATGAGATTGATTGGGGGAGGGAGTCGTTATAACAGGGAGCATTAATTACTCTATTAAAAGCAGACTGTGGTTCTGAGATAAAAAGAACAGTATCAGCATGTACCCAAGACTTAAAACAGTTTTGTTTGTTTTAGAAGCTGCAAGCAGTTAGGTTTGAGTGGAGCATAAATAATGGAATGGCAAATGGCAGTAACTACCCAGCAGAATGTGAGTGGAACTAGCAAATGCTCTGATACTTAATAATGCATTTTCTCTTGGTGGTGAACTGCATAATCAGGAATATTTTCTGAATGATGTTTGTGGCTTTTTCAGTATAGTTTTAATAGTGGAAGCATATTTTAAGAAATAAGGCCAATAATTAGCATTCGTGCTGCTATTTTACTAGATCCCTTATTAAGAATAGTTATACATATGGTATAAAATTATTTTACTGAAAATAAGGTTATGATACGTAAATATTTTATGTTAACATAGTTTTTCTCATATAATACATTTTACCATTGCGAAGTCTCTTTGTTAACGATATTTTTATCCTTAGCTTTTCCGTGGAAGAAATGCAATCTTAACAGATTTGTTGATCACTCCTTTAATACAATGTAGAAGCTTAGTTGTATGTAAACTTCAGTATACAAACATCAGTGATCACAGATGCAATTCAAACTTTATACTTCCAGGCCTTTTTAAAGAAGCCCATCAGTGAAAGAAACAATGTATTTACACATTTTTTTAAAACCTAGGGCAGCTGACCTTAACAAGGAGTTCATAATAAATGGCAAAAATATGGACATATTTTCAACATCCTCTAAAAAAAAATTAAAAATAAAATTAACATGTACCTGCTTAGCTAAAGCAATAGACCGAGGAATCATGCTTCTTTGATCACATTTGCACTTCCAAATAATTCTCTGTACCAATAAAAACATGATAAAGAGAGATCTAGAGGAGCCATTGAAATAAGAAGTGAAGACATGCCCAGGTTGTTGGATTTGGGGTTGATTCTATCAGTGTTCCCCCAGGCTTCTGGATAATGACTTCTTTTTGTTCTCTATAGTTTTGATGCACAAAATAAAATTGTATTTTGTGTACTCTGATTATATATATATATATATATATATATATATATATATATATATATGCATACATACATACCTTAATTATGTTATCAAGTGAACAAAATGAAACTTGTTTGGGTTCTAATAATGATGCCACTCTCCAGGATAATCTAATTTAGAGGGTTACCAGCTGTGTTTAGAGACACAGAATAAGGCTGATGGGTCTGATGGAGTCTGGGTAGATAAAATGTCAAAATCTATGCTTTCCCAAATCAAACCAAACACATCCACTTTTATATCTATTTTATATGTTGGGATATCCATGAGAATTAATTTTCAAAATTAGTGTGTAAAAGCTTCTAAAGCCCATTTATATCCCATTTGAAGCACAGTGATTAAACAGGAGGGCAATGGAGTCATTGTGCAATGAATATCCTCAACCAGCACTTGCTAACTGCAGACACTTGAATGAATTACACTAACTCTGGATCTCAAGTCCCTGTAAAATGAGATTAATAATTATTTGTCACAGCATGAATTTGAAGATTTAATTAAATGATATATGCACAACTATGCTACACTGAGATCATTGCTGCCTGTCCATGACCAGGTTATAGTGAGATGAGGAGCTTATGCCATATGTAAATCAACTATATCACTAAGAACACTACTTCATTAATCTAACTTTTTGTTTTTCACAGTATGACTTTCTCAAAGAAGGAAGCAGTGCGTTGAATTTCATTCTGGCACAAGTCCTTATCTAGCTGAGGATTGGATTTTGGGAAACTCTGAATTTTATTTATTTATTTCCCAGCTTTTTTGATATATAATTGACATATAACATGGTATAAGTTTAAGGTGAACAATGAGATGATTTGATACTTATATATTATGAAGTGATTACCATTGTAGGGTTAGGTTAGTTAACATCTCCATCACCTTCACATAATTACCATTTCATTTTTCGGTGAGAACATCTAACATCTGTCTCAGCAACTTTCAAGTATATAATATAATGTTGTGAACTACAGTCACTATGTTGTACATTAGATCCCCAGAACTTATTAATCTTTTAACTGGAAGTTTGTACCTTTTGAGCAACATCTCCCTATTACACTTACCCTACAGCACTCAGCAAACACCATTCTACTCTGTTTCTATGATTTCATTTTTTTTCAATCCCATACATAAGTGAGATTATACAGTATTTGTCTTTCTCTGTCTGATTTATTTCACTTAGCGTAATGCCCTCAAGGTCCATCTATGTTGTTGCAAATGGCAGGATTTCCTTTTTTTTATGGTTTAATAGAATCCCAGTGTGTGTGTGTGTGTGTGTATCACATTTACTTTATCCATTCATCTTTTGATACTGGACACTTAGGTTGTTTCCATATCTTGGATATTTTGAATAATGCTTTAATGAACATGAGGGTGCAGATATATTTTTGAGATCATGATTTAATTTCCTTTGGATATAATTCAGAAGTAAGATTGCAGGATCACATCATAGTTCTATTATTAAGACTTTGAAGAAACTCCACAGTTTTCTATAGTGGCTGCACCAATTTACATTCCCACCAACAGTGCACCAGGATTCCCTTTTTTCCATATCTTCCCCAATACTTATCTTTTATCTTTTTAGTAATAGTCATCCTAAGAGGTATAAGGTAATATCTCTTTGTGGTTTTGATTTGCATTTCCCTGATGATTAGTGATATGGAACACCTCTTCATATACTTGGTCATTTGTATGTCTTCTTTGGAAGAATGTCTATTCAGGTCCTTTGCCCATTTTTTAATTGGAATTTTTGTTTATTTGCTATTGAGTTATATTAGCTCCTTATATATTTTGGATGTTAACCCCTTATTAGATAGATGTTTTCCAAATATTTTCCACCATTCCATAGGCGGCCTTTACATTTTGTTGGTTATTTCCTTTGCTTTGTAGAAGCTTTCATTTTGATGTAGTCCAATTTATTCATTTTTGTTTTTCTTGATTGTGCTTCTGGTGTCATATAAAAAAAATCATTGCCAAGACAGATGTCAAGGAGCTTTCCCCTTGTGTTTTCTTCTAGGAGTTTTACAGTTTCAGATGTTATATTTAAATCTTTAATTCACTTTGAGTTAATTTTTTGTGAGTGGTGTAAGATAGGGGTACAATTTCAGTCTTCTGCACATGATTACCCAGTTTTTCTAGCACCATTTATTGAATAGATTATTCTTTCCCCATTGAGTATTCTTGGCCCTTTGTCAATTAGTTAACCATATATTCATGGGTTTATTTCTGGACCCTTGATTCTGTTACATTGGTCTATGTATCTATTTTTATGCCAGTTTCACACTGTTTTGATTACTAATATTTTTAATATAGTTAGAAATCAGTAAGTGTGATGTCTTTAGCTTTGTTCTTCCTCCAAATTTCTTTGGCTCTTCAGGTATTTGTGGTTCCACATAAATTAAAAAACACAAACCACCTTTCTATTTATGTGGGGGAAAAAAAGCCACTGGAATTTTCATAAGAATTGAATTGAATCTGTATATGGCTTAGGGTAGAATGGACATTTTAACAATATTAATTCTTTCGATCCATGAACATGAGATATCTTTCAATTTATTTGTCTCTTCTTCAATTTTTTTCCCACCAAAGTCTTATAGCATACAGATTTTTGACTTCCCTGGTGAAATTTATTCCTCTGAATATTCATGCCATCTGCAAAACTCTTCATGGTTCGGCTGAAGCTTCCATTTAGACTGCATTGCTGCTCAACTCCCTCTGTCTAATCCCCTTTTTGTCTATTCCCTCCCATAGTGTTTATCTCAAGAATACACCCTAATAAACTTAATCTTCAAGTTAGAGTTAGCTTCCTGGGGAACTCCATCTGCTATAACAACACACAATTTATATTTATTGTCTCATCAAATCATCACAAGGACCTATCCCCAGAAGTAAACTGAGACATAAAGAGGTTAAGTAATTTGCTCAGTGTCATGAAACTACTACCTAGGATTTAAATTTACATTTCACACCAAATGTAATGAACTATTCCAGTACCATATTCATTCCATCTCTACTTCTCTCTTATTCACTGAGCACCATTACATACCAGAGAGAATATAATATATAAGCTTCTATCCTAGGAAATTCTGTATTTTAAAGGGAATAACTGTGCCTCAGAAAATTTCTTTGATCGAGTCCTGTGTTTGGCAATAAACTAAATAAAAAAAAACAAACAAAAATAATAATGTTTCTAGAAGATGAAATTATTGGATGCATTACTCAGTTTATAAACTTATGATTAATATTTGCATTCTACTATGATCCTTTCCCATTTAGTATCAAAGTGGAACTTCAACGTTTTGAAGTTAAATTTGTTTTTTATAAACTTTTGCTCCAACTATGGATTCTGGCCAAAATGAAACCCTTGAATATAGGATATTACCATATAAGTTGCACTCACAGTAGTTACCAGAGGCATTAACAGCTGAGTAAAAAAATCTGTCCTCATGAGTTTTGCGACTAGAATTTGTAAAGTACAAGGTTTGATTTATTTTTTAAAGTCTAAACTTTTGAGCTCTTTGCAAAGCAATACATAGACTATGAATTTCTTAACTTGTTTTCTTAGCTATTTTCTATATTCATTTTCCTTTAGGCATTACAATAGTCTCCATTACTTGGTCTGCTCATAAATATTTTTAAAACTAAGCTAATGTAGCAATTTTAAGCTGTAGCTGGCTAAGGCATCCCTGAAAGCTTTGTTAGCAAGAGATAATCAAGTTAAAAATGTTAGTTAATATTGGAACATGTGCTTAATCAAAGAGAAATATATAGTGGCTCTGAACATAGAGGGAATGGGTTCTGGCCATGCAAACAGGGTGAATTAAGCTCTTTAAATATTTGAGGTCAATGCTCACCATCAAAGCTTTCCTCAGTGATCTCATGACAGAAGTCTGCATTTGGGAAATGAAATTCTCAGCCCAGAAACTCTTACTATTTTAGCCATTATATTAAAAGATGAGTAGGTTAATGGATACTTACCCCATTTTCCCTTTAAAGATTTCTATTCTGAGGGAGTTTATAATTTCATTGCAAGTAAAATCTGTTTTGTGTTTAACATCTCTCACTGCAGTTAACTCCCTGATGTGCACAGAATAGCTCCAATGTGCTGAGTGCTGTGTGTGCCTTACAAAAAAAATCTCTGACATACAACAAACCTGTGAGTAGGTATTATAATTCTTTTCTGTTGTTGTTAATCCTCACCTAGGACATTTTTTTGTCATTGATTTTTAGAGAGAGTGAAAGGGAGGTATGGAGAGAGGGAGACATCGATTGGTTGCATCCCGCATGAGCCCCAACCAGGCTGGGAATCAAACCCATGACCCTTTGGTGAGCAGGCTGACATTCTAACCATTGAGATACACTGGCCAGGGCATCTTTTTTTAAGATGAGACACCTGAGGCTGAAATTACTTACCTGAAGTTAAATAATTTACATCACCTATATTGTAAGAAACAATTGAACGTGCTTGCTACCAAGAAAAACATGATGCTGCTGCATTTATATAAAACACATATTATCACATGCACAGCATACACAAACATTAACACAAATATATTCTGTAGTGTATGAGCAAACTTGAGCTAATTTGCATCCACTCCTGATGTGTCCCCATGCCACATTCATAAAGAACAACATTTCCTTTCCTGAATTTTCTATTCATTCTTTTACTTCCAAGTTTTTGCAAATGCTATTTACTAAGGCCGGAGATGAGAAGAGTTTTCCAGAAAAGGGGTTTTCAGAGGATATAAAAGAAGACAGTGAGGCTGACATAAGCGAAAAGCAGGAGAAATAGAGAATTCAGGGCCATGCTTAAGACATTAGATTTTATTTGGAAATGATTGAAGAGCTTAAGCAAAAAAAAAAGTGATAAGTGGATTTGAATTTTAAAATATCACTTTTCATTATTAGGTGGGGAATGGATTGGTGAAGGATGGACCAAAATTAAAAGTGGGGGTAGGAAAGACTTTTTTGAAGCATATAAAGTTCTCTGATGATATCAACAGTGTGTAGCAAGAGAGGGTCACTTAGTAATACTCATAATTGTCAAGTTATAATATCATAAAGGGGGGAGGCCTGAGTGACAGAAAACAATTACTCGAAAAATAACAGTATGGGTCAAATTTTAAATAAACCGTGCAAATACCAGAGATATGTAGAAAAACAATCTTATGCAAATTTTGCTTTTTCCACTGAGGTATGATACTCAATATACTGAAACTCTTTCATAATTTATCAAGTGACTAAATTCTAGGATTTCACTTTACAAAACTGGCAGGAAAGTTTATGTGTTAATCTTTACTTCTCAGTGAACTGGTTTGGAGAGATTAAATTAAGAGAGTTTGAAGATATCCTCACAATGGGTTAAGTGATGCAAGTAGTGAAAGAGCAGGTTTGAAAGGATGAAAATAAAGATGACTACACTTAGCTCTATTTCCACTTCATACACTTTTTGAAAACTCCAATAATGGTTTTTCTCTTGCAGACGATACAAAATAGTAACAACGAGCTAAAGGAGAAAATAATAAGACTAAGGACTTGAGATTTGAATATAAATACCTAATGAAAGTGTCAGTTTGTATAAATCACCATGAGAAGCTTCAAGAAAAACAAGGGCAAAAGGTACAAGCCACACACTGCTCACTGATCATTTGTTCTGATTAACTCGTTCTTCATGAAAAGATGTGCGTGAGTGACAACAGATGCAACTGAAAAACAAGCTTCAAGGGAGCAATTCGAGACATACTTCTAGAGAAAACACAGTCATGGATGCTGTACTTGGGCCTGGAAGATGCATAAAGACTTGAGCGGAATTATGTCTACACTGTCTTCCCTTCAACTGCTTTTTTCAACCCTCAGATAAGGGGAAAGGGACTTGAGAAACTGGAGAATTGGCAAAACTGGTTTGCAGAGTGCCTTCCTTTACTAGTTATCCATTGCCATGGCATACTGTGTAACAAACAGAAAAGCCTGGTCACGGAAACCTTTCTTTCTTGAGCATCAGTGGGTATGCTTGGGGTCACCTGCTTTAGGCTGGCCTTGGCCGGGGCAGCTCTGCTTCAGGCGTCTCCCCTCCTCCTTGTTGAGCTGAAGGTCTAGTTCAGAAATAGCCTCACAGCAATGACAGAAGCACAAGATGTCAGGCCAAAAAAATCACAAAGCCCTCCGAGACCAAGGTTTAGGCCGGGCTTGCTGTTACTGTCACCGCATTCTACTGGCCAATGCAAGTCACAGGAACGACCCCCCAAGATAAAAGGATAGGGGCGTACATTCCACCCCCTGAGCAGGGAGAGGGAGAGCAAATAAATATTCCTGAGCAATAACATAATGTCCCACCCCCCTTCCCTTCTCTGCTTTCCTCTCTCAGCCCCTTTCTTTTGCTCTAGGGGGGAAAAGCCAATTAGTAAGAAGCTAAATCACAATATAGAGACTTGATGTATTACCCTTGATAGAAATACTTTTCTTTTCAAAATACAAGAGGACTAGTATAATCGCTGAAGGTGTTGTTTCAAATATCTCATGGGAGCTATATTTCTGGAAAGGGCCTTTATGGGTGAGCGTATATTGGACCAGAGACAGCTGAGCCCTGACCACCAGGAAAGTTCTTTTTCCCCCCTCTCTGTTTCACTTCTGGATTATATTATTTGAAAAGTCTTCTTTTTCCTGTTTCTGCTTCAGAAACACACAAACTCTTCTGCGACCACGGGAACAAATCAAAGGATGGGCTCACTGTAGTTGGCAAGTCACCAACTTATTAGGCTTTACTGACCTAGTGAATTCTTAGTATTTTAGTAAGAGAAAACCATAACATCATAATTATAAAATAATCCGAAACCCAGTCTACTGAAACTGCAACATTATCATTTTCATTTGTGTGCTTTATTAGCTATGAGGATTCAAATTGCCAAAGATCTTTGGGCTCTTTAACACACAGAGCACAGTCACAAACAGCTGCAAACTGCCATGGATACTGTTTTACATTAAACAGGGCAACAGATAATATCTTCTTTTATTTTTCATTTGGGCAATTTATTTTCTATGTCACACTTACAAAACTTCCCAAAGTACTACAAAATATGCAAATATGCCCAGAACTAAATTATTTCCTTAAGACCCTTACAGGATTTTGAGTTTCTTGTTAATCACCACCCCCAGTCCCCTACATAGACACACATTTTCCATAAGGCTTACCCTCCACATCACAATTTGCAGGAAACACACTCAATCGCTCTCTCTCCCCCTCCTTCTGGCCCCTTCTCTCTCTCTCTCACTGACTGCCATCTCTCATTTTATTTTGTAAAACAATTCTCTGATACAACCTCCATGTCACATACTAGGACTGTGAAAGAGTGAACAACTTAGCCAGAGTTTATATACTTAGTAGCTTGTATAGTTGATATTTTAAATGCAGGTAAGCCTAACTCAAAAACCCATCCTTTCTCCATACAGAAGATTTAAACAAACTCTTTCTAAGAGGGAAGAAGACGGTGGTAACATTTATTATGTGGACGGAGGAATGCCACCACAATAATAGTAATAATCACAGCTACATTTTATCAAGCGCTTCTTTGTCAGGCACAGTGTTAAGCTCTCCAAAAATGTTGCCATCATTTACTCCCCACAATTCTATTATTTATGTTTCATCATTATCTCCTTTGGTTGATGAAGAGCTCTCAAGATCATACTGCTGGCTTTGAACCCCAAGTTTGAGCTCTTAACGATGTTCCAGAATTATGAGTCATCCTCGAACTAGTATGACCTTGGATCAGAAATCAGGTGAAGAACCCAAAACCCATCTCTTAAGCCCCAGACTGCGCAGTTGGGCCACCCTGCCGCCTTGCTTGGGAATGCTTTAGTGACTAATGTTCAGTGGCAGAAGTCAGAGCAGGGAGTTATGAGATATGGAAAGTCAGCCCAAGGCATCAGCAATGAGAACATCAGGAGGTAGCCCCCTGGGAGAAAAACGCCAACCCGGGTTGTCTCATGGTCTTGCTCACTGGGCAGGGCTGGATCCTAAGGCACGGGAAGCCCAGAGCTAGTGAGGTATCTGGTAGGGGAGGGCAGTAGAGAAGCTCCTGCCATCTGGTCTTGGACCCTGCCTCTCTCAGGGCTCCCAGGCCTATGTAAAGCCTTGACATCCTGGCCACAGTCACAGCAGCTGGGAATTGTCTGGGAAGCCACACACGCGTGCTTGGCTAATTAACCTTGCTTCCTAGTAAGCAATGGAGTGAAAAATCACGTAAAATGCACAAGGGGATTAAAGGGAAAATTGAAAATTGCAATCAGCATGGCAAGGGCAGAGTGTCATAAATTAAATTCCAGCCCTGATATAGCCTAACAGAAATCTTTGGTCTGGTCACTCATCCTTCCAGAGCTTCGGTTTCCAGATTTTTTTTAAATGGAGAAGGCAGAGGTGGAAGGTGCCTCTCCAAAGGTCATTCAATATTCTTTCTAGCATTTAAGTTCTATTTTATAAGGGGTCCAAATTTAGATTTTAAAACGGAGAGTTGTGTGATAATAAAAAGCCTCTTTTGTGTTTTTTTGTTATTTGTGTTATGTATTTTAAGCATGGACAGTCAATTAGATTTTCAAACGACATCGCCCTCCCCCCTAACCCAGGATTTCCCTGTCTTCTGAGATGAGCAAACACTATAATCAGTTTTCATCAGGCTTGAAATTATCAGTGCTATAACTTGAGTTCAGATGGCACCTTCCTTCCAAAGGCTTGCTTCAGTTATTTGTCCTGAAAAATTACTTTTGGGGGCTGAAATTTCTTACTTGCTCTTAGCTCAGAAGTGAATTTTAAGGAATTTAACTCAAATACATCCAAATAAGGTTTATGTGCCTGATAAATGTCATTTCAAAGAAACAGAACAATTTTCTTCTAATGTATTTTGTAATATCAGGTGAGCAAAAAGAAAATCTCAGATTATTAGGTGCTTATAATTTTCATTAAAATAAAAAATAGCTTCATTTTTTTATTAATGTTCTATGAATTTCTCTTTCTATAGTGTGTATAGCATTTTGAAACTAGCACAATGCTAGATTTGTTGACTATGTGAGGAGCAGATAATGCTCTTCTCTGGTACTGTGCAACATTTGAGATAAAACTCAGAAAAGTGGTTCCATAGAAACTGTGCTTCAGCAGATTTAATGGCTTTAAAATTTTTTTTTTTGCAATTAAAAAAATGAGAGATGGGTACCGTCAAACTTCAATTTGGATTTTCTGTATTATACATACTGATACTATATAAGCACAATATTCTCCATAGCAATTAGTCATGAACATGAACTTGCACTATGTTTTAAAAACATTTCTCAATCATTTGGGAACCATAACAGACACTGAATTTAGAAACAGAAATTCCCCTTATTGTTACAATTTCCAGCTCTTCTATAATGAGTTGGTTTTACAAACTTTAAACATGTAATTGGCACTTTTTTTTTGCTTGTATAGTTGCAAGAAAGATAAAATTAATACTAAGAAAATATGCGTGCATTCTGTAAAATAAGATAGAGGACAAGACGAACTACAAAAAACATAACCAAATAAATTATTTTTATTATGTCCTGTTTATACTGAGACCTAAGTATATGTTTTGCCATTTGCAGCCATGAAAACCAGGCTACCTAATGAGCCTTTTTACTCAAGAAGACGTCAGAATCATAGAAATTTAGGATGCCAGAGCTGGAGGGAATATCCAACAGGAATTCCTGATCTTATGAATGAGAAAACCAGGATTCCACCGGCATTTTACATTTATATTCCAATCGCAGAGGCACCCAAGCAAAGGTAGAGTGCAGGTCTTCTGTGAAAGAACATGCACACTTCATAGTGTATTAATCCTACCCAAAGCTGCCGAGGTAAACACATCGCAACATACTTGCTCATGGTTGGGGTAACTGCTTTCTTCTTAATTTAAATAACTTTACTTCTTGGGATTTTTTTCATCTTTAGAATCCAATACAAAGTTCATTCATCCAGTTTTTCTTGAGCATCTACTGTGTACCAGGCTATGTTCCACACAACAGAGATGAACAAGTTTCATGATGTACACTCAGGGATGTACATGTGCACGGTTGGAATGACCGATTTCCATTTTTTTGGAAAATCATTCACGTTCCTTACCCATTTTGCCTTATGAAAAATTTAAATGTCCTTTGTTAGGCTCATCTGCTCATTGCAAAATACAAGAAGAGGCCACTGTCATTAACAGGTGGACCAATATAACGTTTGTTTAAGAAAAGTATAAAATTTGATTAATTTGACCACTGTAGACAAGGTAACCCTTTCAAGCCTGTTTTGATTTCCCTCAAATTAGCATTTCTATAAGGATTCACAATTCGACAATTATTTGCAAATACAATAAAAATACAGTTACTTGCAAATACAGCTTAAATATGGATGGCGATAGGTGATTTTGCTGCTGTGGCCATTAATTCCTCCCCTCCTTCTTTGAGAATCATGTTATATACTAATTCGTGCTGTTGTTTGGCTTTTACTGTATTTATCTCACTTAAACCTAGGAGATAGGCATGCCATTTGGTGCCATTTTATAGTGAAGGAAACTAAGGCTCAGAGAAAGCAGATAATTTGGGAAGTAATAGTTCTCTGACTCCATGATGTATTCCTAGAGGTAATATTTTCATTCAAATTAGTCTCTAGCAATATTTCCCCAAGCTTAAAAATTACTAATTTAACTCAAGTTTTCCTGGATCTTTTAGTGACCTTTTAGTTTTGCTTGAGTCTTAAAGCCATTTTATAAGCTCTACCGAATGTTATAAATCCTATATAATCTTCCTCAATTCTATATTATAATTTATAAGGCAATAAATACATACATATACAATACATAAAGTTATCTACTTTTCTAATTCTTCTCATTCTTTTTATGCCTAAAGAAACAATTAAAAATATATATCTATACAAAATTTTTTGTCTCATATTTGTATTTTTCCCCCAAATGAAACCTCTATTTCTTTTTTTTTTTTTTTTAACCCTAACCTGAGGATATTTTTCCATTGTTTTCAGAGAGAGTGGAAGGGGGAGAGAGAGAGAGAGAGAGAGAGAGAGAGAGAGAGAGAGAGAGAGATAGAAACATCAATGATGAGTGAGAGTCATTGATGGAGCCCGCAACCCGGGCATGTGCCCTGAGCGGGAATCGAACCCGGATCACCTGGATCCTAGGTCGACGTTCAACCGCTGAGCCACGCCCGGCCGGGCTATTATATTTATTTATTTATTTTCCCTTCTTTTCATTTATTTTTAATTTAATTAATTAATTAATTAATTAATTAATTAATTAATGTATAAAACATTGCAGATGTCCCTCTTCTCCCCAGTGACCCCTTCCACCGCGTCCCACCCCTCCCCAGGCCCTCTCCCACCATTGTCCGCGTCCTTGCGCTGTGCATATGTGCATATAAATTCTTTGGTTACCCTCTGCCCCTCCACCCACCGCCCCCTCCGGCCCTCTGACATTGTCAGCCTGGTCCCCGCCTCCATGTCACTGACTCTCTTCTGTTCATGAGCTTATTTAGAGGAACAGCCCGCTGCTATAACCGAGGGGAGGGAGGGGAAGGGCCTGTTGAGAAGGGGAACCCACGGAGGCGAACATAGAGGGACTCAGCGACAGCTGCGTCTGGCCCGCCCTCGCCAACCGCCCTCACTCAGGGACAAAGGGGAGGGAACCGACGGACGAAACACGCCAACAGGCGCGAATTAAAGGAACTCACACTGACTGGGGAAGCCCTAAGGGATCTCACTTGATCCAGAGTGCTAAAACCCGATTGACAATTTGTAGCCTGAGCCTAAATCCTTCGAAAGCGAATATTAAGTGTTATCATGGAAGGCTAATGTATAGTATATTACTAAGAAAAATCAAATAAAATTTTAAAATAGCTAAATTATATATATCCTATCTTTGTAAACACATAGACGAGGGTGAGCAACATGCATTTATGTATATTTGAATATATCCACAGAAGCACAGAGGAAAGTACAAAGGAATATTAAAAAACATAACATTGGTAATCTGTGCTAGAAAAGATAACAAATTTCTTTATAAATCTTTGTATTGCTGTAAAAATATGTAAATTATAAAAGCATAAGAGAATGTAATTGCAGATAATCCATAAAATAGTAAGAAAATTACTTATTAAAACATAGGAAGTTGCCCTGGCTGGTGCGGTTTGGTTGGCTGGAGCATTGTCCCCCACACCAAAAGGCACATGCCCAGGTTGCAGGTTCTGTCCCCCGTCAGAGCACATTCGGGAGGCAATCAATCCATGTTTCTCTCTCACATTGATGTTTCTCTCTGCTCCCTCTCCCTTCCTCTCTCCCTAAAATCAATTTAAAAACAAACAAACATAGGAAGGTGGTGAAGGCACTACTCCTTCAAAAAAGATTCCTAGGTTTAAATATATTCCTTGGAGAACACATAATTCAAATTAATGAAATAAATGTTCAATTTTAGAAAGGAAAAATTAACTGAAGAGTGAAAAAAATCAGGACATATAAACCATAAATTAATAAATTTGAATATGGAAAATTAATTATAATGTAACAATACAGTACTTATTTTCTTAAAGTATTTAACATATAAAATATGAGCAAGTTAAATAATGATACAAAACATTGATATATAAACTTTGAAGCAAAAAGAGAAAAAACTATAGAGCTGTTTAAAAGTAGAGACAGAATACATAATTCTATCAATCTGAAAAAATAAATATTTATGGGAAATATAAATTATCTATATGGACATAAGTACACAAAACCTGATCTAACAAATTACCATGAAAGAAACTGAAAAACGTATCAAAGATTTCAAATAGGTTCTAAATAAAAATGATGTGCTGTTTTCTGTTATGACATTCCCATGCTAAATAAACTGTTTAGTCTTACAGAAAATAATAGAAAGCCAAGCAATTTATTTCTTAATGGAGCACAGCTAGGCTGTCAATAATTGATAAAGGTAATAGACGTGCATAAGCTCATGCGCACACACACACACACACACATCTACATAAAACCACGGTTTCTAATAGTACAATATCAAGTAAAATTCAAATGAGAATTCCTGATTTCATGGAAACAAACTCAATTGTTCATTAAGTGATTTATCTGCTGAGAAGAATATAGGGCTATCTCAGGAATGAAAAGATGGCTTTCAATATTAAGAATTCTATGAATATAAAATAAGGACACTCTGTATTATGAAAAATAATACCTTGAACTACCAGCAAATAACATTTTAAAGTGTGGAAGGAGAGACAAGCAAAAGTGTCCAGATGTGATCCGGCTTTCGGCCGGCCTCTCCAAAAGGCAGGAGCCGCTACTACTGAAAAGAGGGGCAGCAGGCCCGTCCTGAGCCTCAGGGGCTCCAGAGGCGGGGCAGCCCGCTGTCCCGGACAGCCTCGGGTCCTGGCACCACAACCTGTTCCCACCCTGATGACTTTGTTCTCATGTTTGCCCCACAACAAGCAAAAGCAAGGGCCAAGCAGTGTCCCTCCGCTTGCCTTTGGCGTGCCTCTTTGTGGAAAGATCAGGATATTTATGCCGTATCTTGCTACCCTTGCCTTGGAAATTTCCCCAATAAAACCTTTTCCTTGATCTATTCCTTGCGATATTGCACATTTTGCACTGACCAGTCATGCAGGACATGACAGACATCTAGAATCCTGGACATTAAAACTCGAAACAAGAAAGCAAAGAATATAGCGTATTTTTTTCTGGGGGAAAAAAAAAAAACAAAAAACAGAAAAAACAATGTATATACTAGTTCAGGTCCTTCAGGAAGTAAAAGTAGATGTCAATATGGGATTAGATGTATGAGAGATTTATTGGGGAAATCATCTATGAGGGGAAAATGGGGAAGGAACCAGAGGGGACTAGAAGAGTCATCACGCTGTGAGACGGGCTTGTCCACTGTGGAAGAGAGAGAAGAGAAATTTGGGCAGGAAATATATCAGATTTCAGTGTAGTTCTATAAAGTTTCAGCAAAGCTGATGGGGAGTTCTTGAGCCAAAACCAGCTGTATGTGTGTGTGTGCATGTGTGTGTTTACACATGGAACAAGCTGGAATAGACTAGAAAGGAACCATAAACTTGTAATAAAACTTTTTATGATTCTTTGAAACACAAAGCAATACGAAGACTTCAAAACTTCTAAATTGACCAAGCAGGGCGAGAAGCAGCATAGCCCTCAGGAAGGGCTTCATCTCAAATCTCAAATCAAGTGTGGGCAAAGATGGCAATGGAAAAAGAAGAACCCAGCACAGGACACTGTAAAAGGTTTTAAAAATCAGTGGTCAGGGCGCACCTGCTGGTGAGAAAATCAAGGCCTAGTCCCAGCATTCGTACGTCTGCCCAGCAACATTTCAGAATGGCTAACCACTCTACATGCCCCCTCTCCTTTCTTTTCCCAAATTGGGGTGATCACTGCAGTTATACTGAACTTGTTCCTTCCTTGCACATGGTGGAGGTGGGGCGAGGAGATCACAGGTTGGCTTTTGTTCCTAGATCCTGCCACAGCAGAAACCCATGTGAGACAACAACAGTGACAGTGCTGTTTGACAAATATTTCTGGTTATTTCTCCCACTTGAGTACATGCTAGGACTGTACTTTCTGGCCCCCATGTGGCTGGATAGGACTATGGGACTAGATTCAGCTTCTCAGTTGTGAGTACAAGTAATGTTTGTCACCACTGCGCTGGCTCATTTAATTGCAGATGTGCTGCCTTCCATAGATCCCTTTCCCCACTTCGCTCATGACTAGCAATATTCTAGAAGGTGGATGCTCTGTTAGCATAACTACATGAACAACAGAAACCACTCCCCTAGCTCTCCCTGATGACCCATGACAGACATGTAGAATAAGCAATATATCAACTTTGTCATCTTTGGAAAACTGGGGGTTTTTGTTACTGCAGAACAGCCTAATCTATCTGACTGACATAAACTATGCCTCAAAGTGCCATAACATGTTCCTGTAATTTAAATATTTAGTACTTAATTCAGAATACTTAGAGGGAGACAAAAAAAATTATCAAGATTTCAAATATTCTAAGTCTCTGGATATCCATTACAAGACAGTCATGCTTGTCCACAACAGCAAAATATTCAACACAGGGTAAGTACTTAATACACAATTTTTTAGTGACTATGTACAAAAACCTATATATGTATAAATGAATACATAGAAGAATGAAACAAAAATAAAAACAAAATGTATTGAATGTCCTATGGAGAACGGACAGTTTTAAATAGCCCAAGAAAGATATCCACTTGGAGGTCAATATCAATGTAAAAATCTAACTGAACAACTTCACATAAAAAAGACACAAGCAACTGTGCCTAATACTCAGGCTCAAGAAGAAACAGTAAATTTATGTCATCATCATAACAAGTCCAGCTAAGGGAAGACAGGCCCAAAAAGTATGTTTAAAATGTTTGATTAAGACATGAAATCAAAATCAAAATCAAAATGTGTGTATGTGTGCTCATAATTAGGATTGCTTTTCTGTCATATATTGGGGTTAAATTTGGGAATTTACATAAAATTGCCTCTAGGAAAGTATATTTACACTGTAATATATATAAGAAAAAAATAAGTAAGAGTAATTGCTAAATATCGTGCCTCATTTGGACTGCGTTATAATCTTATTATTATCTTTCACAATATGTAGATTCCTTTTCACTTTTATGAGTTAGTATACAATACTGGTAGAATTGAGAAAAATAGGTCTTTGGCCATGTCCACACGGGTAAAAAAGCTTAGCTTGTGGAAAAGTAGGCCAATTGTACCACAATTAAAACATCTGCCCACTTAATTACTGCTACATTAAAAAGATAACCTTCCAATTTTCTTCTAGCCCTTCTGTCACTGCAAAATTTCACTGTGACACAGTCTGTCACCCAGAGGATTAAAATTTTAACATATTTCTTGATAATTGTCATATTTGTCTATTTTACATGTAAAAAAATGAGAATCTCATGCAAAATTAAATCATCACAATATTATTGTCTCTTTGCTGAAAACTGTATTTCAATGTAAGATGCAATCTGTAATTGACTCAATTTAATTCAGCCAGCTGTTGTGTTTTAAGAACAATTTCCTTTCCTCAGCTTGTCTTTTCCATTTTTTTCCCCCATCTACGTTTTTGAGTGAAGGAGTTATTGGGTCAGCAGGAAACACTCTTGAACATCAAATATTTAAAACTATGGAGCCACAAATTTGAAATTGTATCCATACTAGGCTTCTGCAAAGAGCAGAGAATTTGAATCATGAGGCAAATTTCTATGCTTTGCAAAGAGGTGCATTAACAACAACAAAATGGTAAGAAAGTCGATAATAAGCTTTGAAATTTGTCAGGTGTGCATATATTTCCACATATGTGTCTTTTTATAATCAAAATTTCTTGTGAAAAATGCTATGATGATATTACTTTAAAAATAGTAAGAAAAATAGCAAAGAAAAATAACAGAGCATATATGTTATTCTATTCCTTTAAAAAAACACAGCAACATACAAATAAATAAGACATGAGGAAACCTGTAGCATGTTCTATAGCAAAGGCTAAATTTTAAATACTAATAGGTTTTCCCCACTAATATGTAAGGTATTGCTTTGACATTTTATTTACTCCATTTAATAATCAAAGCACCTAGCCAAGTATATTATATAGAGATGTGGAATAAACATCTCCTGAACTGATTTAAGTAAGTTTTTGTTTAAAATTTTAAACACATATATACTTAATTTGTAATTGATACTCACCGTTGCTCATTAAGTCACATCTGGAATGTTCTTTTAATAAAATATATTTCCCTAGGGGGGAAAAATATCTTAAAGAAGTGCTTAGGCTTTCTCAGAGGTTAAATACAAGTACTTTCTAATTCTGTAAAAGAATCCTCCAAAATTAAGTCACATGCCTTCCCACACCACCTAGCTCCACATAGAGGTGTTGAAGTATCCAGTGTTCTCAGTATTTTATGTGTCTAATTTAACTCCTGACAGAAATTTCTCTCAATGTGAAGCATTTTTATTAAAATCCATTCCAGGAGTTGTTTTCCATGGGGATTTTGAGCTATTAATTTTAGCCTGATTTGTGTGGCCACGGCTTGGAGGAAGAGCCTGAGTCACAAGCATCTTTTCAGTACAAAGTAAGTAGCAATCTCACAGGCCTTCCCCCCTTCACAGGGGACTGGGGACACTGCAGCCACGTGCTTGAGTCAACTGGCAAGGATCCAGCCCATCTTTCTTATGAGAGGTGCTGCTAGGTCCTCAGGAAATGAGGTAATGAAAAGGGGATATTTTTTTGCCCCTAAGAAACCTGTGAAATCGAGTTGGGTCTTGGAAACTGGAATGCTGCTCCCTTATAAATGGAAGAAGGTTTCTGGAAGCCAGTGTGATCTTACTGACCTGAGAGTGTGGAGGTGCTTTCTGCCTCCTAGTTGGCACACACATTCCTCAGTTATCTTACTCTGTGTGCTTTATACCATGCCACATCCTCCTCATTAGAGTGCAAACTTCTGGAAAGTGTGTATTGGGAGACACTTGTTTTCATGACCTATGTGGTTGTTCCTACAGAGAACTTTTTTCTTTATATGGTCTCCTATTATGTAAGCTCTTGATAAAATAAATGAAGACATAACGTAAAAATGTAACTCAGCAAAGGCTTCAGGAGGCCCAGATATTTTTCTTGCGAACTGATGGATCTAGAGAACTTTCCCAGCTGTGGCGAGTTGTCAAGTGATATGGTGAGGCCTCGGTGACATGCTCTGCTGCAGCATGGGATTCTCTTTGGAGCTCACCTCCTCTGTCCCTCACCTTTCCCTTAATCTCAGAAGCGTGGCACCCGTGGGAACATCAACAACGACAGCAGAACAGAAAGAGGCAGAGGTGAAACGACATAAGGGTTTGTGCTGATGTGTGGAAATGAGCAAAAGAAAGGTGGGTTTGTCTGCTCTGAGAAATCGGAATGATCTAAAACCTCTTGAGAGATAGTTAGACTCGATTTGCCTTTCCCAGAAAGAGCCAGAACTGTCACCCAGTACCTGGGGAGCGTGGTGATACTTCTGACGGACCTTGATCCTGACGGGGGAGAAAGACACGAGCGAGGGAACCGCCGAGCAAAAGGGAGGGGAAGCCGAGTGCGGGGAGCCTGCTGCCCTGGCGACGGCAGGGAAACTGAGGCTCAGGCGCGCTCTAGGTCACACGGCCGCGACTCGCAGCTATGCTCCGCGACAGGCCCTCGAAGGGACTTTTCCCTCGCGAGATGCTTTTGTCCATCACAAGCGCGGCGTTCAATTTTACACCCGGAAAGGCCTTCAAATTGAATTTTAAGGAGACTCCTTTAATTAATATGCCAAATGAAGAAAATGAGACCAAGAATAGTTAAGTTCCTCGCACACAATAAAGGATTTATGTTTCTGACAGACTAAGGACGAGGGCCAGTGACCGTGTTACCTTAACCAGTGTTGCTGATTTTTCTCCTGGGGCTTCCCTTCCCCTCTCCCCCCCTCTCCTTTCCTCTCCTCTCCTCTCCTCCCTCCCCCTCCTCCTCCTTTTTTTTTTTTTTTTTTTTTACAAATGCCCTCACATCCTTTGATCATAAGTTAGTAATGGTGAAGCTTAGTCACATCTGCCTATTTCATATTAAAATTGATGCTCTTTGATGTTAGTAAATAACTTTTCTTTGTTTTCATTGACAAAGATTTAGTTTATGTTTTGGCAGATAAATTAAAATTTAAATATATATATCTATATATCTATATATCTATATATATATCTTTATTGATTTCAGAGACAGGAAGGGAGAGGGAGAGGGAGAGAAAGAGAAACATCAATGATGAGAGAGTCACTGATCGGCTGCCTCCTGCGCGCCCCCTGCTGGGGAACTCAGGCATGTGCCCTCACCAGGAATCAAACCCCCATGGCCTGGATCCTAGGTCAACGCTCAACCGCTGAGCCACACCCAGCCAGGTGATAATTAAATTTTTACTGGGGGCCTAACAAACACTCTGTCCTCCATAAAGTGATTTTTATCACAGCAATGGGCTGAAACTGCATATATATATATAAAATCAGCTGAAGTGTTAGCTTGTAAACACATGATCATATATTATCTGTAACCATAAATGTAAATTTATTCACAGTGGGGGCCTTTCCTTTTTCTTTTGAAAAATTAAGTATTGCATCTCTGCAGAACAATTCGATATAAAAAGATGAGTATATTAAATGTACATTGTCATCCCAAACAAATGCACATATTTGTATTTACTAAATTTCCCCTAATCACTGTACGGACAACTAGTTAAAAAGGATCCCTCCATTACTTTTGGTCTTTACAATGAGGACTTGCTTCCATATCTATACTAATAGGGGGTAGGGATATGTCCCTTGCATTTATTTTAGAGATCACAACGCATCATTTTCTCTAGTCATTGTTAACTTCTGTTAAATTTGTCGTTTTTAAATTAAGCCATCACTCAAACCCAAAAGAACAGAAAAAATATTCCCATAAATTTCTATACATAACCAGACTAAAGTTCTTGCTATTAAATTATTTTACATATTACCTCAGGCAATGTCTACATCTACTCCAACTGTGGTAATTGCTAGAAATGTTATTAAACAGTAAACAGTGAGATTTCAATCTAAGTTCAACACAAAGCAGTATTATTCAACCCTGCATTTGAACAAAAATCTGTGTTCACCTTGTGTTTGTTAAACATGCATATGGTGTTTTATTTTTAGCTAGTGGCAGGAGAAAGAAAACAGTGAGAGGAGATGGGAGAGTGGATCATGGCAATTTAATGGCTTACAGTTGTTTTAAAAAAGTAATAAAATCCTTTGTAGGCAAGTAGTTGTCCTCAGATTCATTAAAAGCAGCTCAGTGTTTTATGACATCATAAATTGAAAATATTCCTATGTTTATCAGATTTTCAATGAGTGAAAAAATTGCATAAATGTATTAGGATCTAAACCTTGAGAAGAATCTCTAAAGTGCATTCAGAGTTGCTATTTACCAAGAAAAGTTTCAAGTTTCCATGGATTGCATCTTTAGGAAACACATCGTCAAACAACATATTAAGATATATCTATATTTAATAACCATTCTTTTGCTTCAAAAAGTATTTTTGCACTGTATAAATTCACACAAGTAAACTTTATTTTAATATCTTTTAAAGATATTTTTATTTGGAAAGAACCCAACATACACAAAGTTGCATATGTAAAGCTACAATCCCTTTCCTCGGAGGAAGCCACTATATAGTTTCTTGTGAAATGTCCAGAAATATCCCAAGCATATATCCATATTTTTCAAAATATTTTATTTAAATGAGCATTATAAACACTCTTTATACAAGCATATGTGTACAGTTTGCTTTATGTTTTCTTAGAATATCTTTTATGTGTTTCAATATCAGCAGGTAAGGACAGAATTCTCATTTGTTTTACTACCTAATATTACAATTGTAGCTATTACATTTTTTTAAACCAGACTATGACTACAAACCTTTAGGTCCATTCCAGGATTTTGCTATTAATTAATAACACTAAATGACAAACATTTGACACGCTTTTACATATGTTTCAATAATATTTATAAATGTATATGCAGGATATATAAATGAAATGACTAGATTAAAACTATGCGCATTTAAAATAATTTGATACTGCCACATTGGGCTGGAAATGATTGTTTCCTTACTTGCTTTGTCTTTCCCCAACACAATATCTACAATGAATTGTAAACTTTCAGGTCAGAAAACTGTGCCTCAAATTTTTATTCTTCATTCTTTCATTTAGGATTTGTCTGCTAAAGAACCTGTTCCTATGCTGCATATTATTTTCTCCGTAAGTTGCATGTTATTACTTTTGCCTATTTTTTATTGTTTTGTGGGTTTTTATTATTAATATTAAAGAATTCATCATATGTCAATGAAACAAGCCCTTTGCCATATATCTAATTAATGCTTTTACATGTTTTATTTGTATTTTGATATTATGCTTGCTCTAATTTTGCCTTAAAGAAAACTTAACGCTTCTACTATACACTATTTGCCTCTTTGTGTTAGATCCCTGTCAAACGGAGGTAGGGCGAGTATCTTCGAGTCCTCAGAAGGATTAAGGAGCTAATCCATCTAAATGTTTAGAAAAATGCCTAGCACGTGACAAGATTTGCAGCTATTAGGCATCACCCTCATCATGGCTGTTTGTTTAGTGAGATTTGTCAATTGTATTAGATCTGCTACGTTTTCTGCTTCATTAAGTTTTTGCTCAATGTAAAATTATAAAATGGGTATTTAAAAAATATTTTTGTTTTCAATCTGTTTGTTCTCAGATGCTTTGGAGATTATTTACTTGATGTGACATGCACTTTATACATGTCACATTTCAGTTTTCACATCTTGGAAATCTCTTTCTAGATTCACTATTTTGCTTCTTTGATCTGCCTGATCTTTCACTTATTAATACAAATATATTTTAATATCTACAATTTATTCAGAATTTTTGTGTGTTTTTTTCTATGAAGGTAAATATCCTGCAAATAATTATGTTGATTATTTATAGGGTTATACTACATTTCTAGGTTAACCTGGAGACAAATGATATACTTATGTGAGTTAGTCTTCAAGGCTAACAGCAATCTTAGGCTTCTTCTAATAGTTTAATTTCAGTTGAGTTTTAAATTGTTTTCATATAAATCTTTCACATTTATTAACTGTAATTTACTCTTTTTCTCTTGTTGTAAGTGAGATTGCTTTATTTCATTACATATTCTAACTGGATGCTGTGCAGATCCAAGAGAGATTTTAATTGTTATATATTAATTCAGAGGTCAGCAAACCAAGCCTCTCAGGCCATATCTGGCATTTTGACTGTTTCTATAATTAAAGTTTTATTGGAAAACACCCATGCCCATTTGTTCACATATTGGTTATTGGTGCTTTATGGCTAAAAAGCAAGGTTGAGTGTAGAAATGTACTATATGTCCCACAAAGCTAAAAATATTTAGTATCTGGTCTGTTAGAGAATAAATTTACTTACCCCTGCCTCCATTCACTTTAGAACCATTTTATAATTCTCATTCTAAGAGTCATTAAGTTGACTTTTTTTTGTCTTCAGGCATATGGGCATGTTACCCAGTAATATAACATTTTCTACTCCTTTTTAGTTTATATATTTGTTATTTGTTCTGCTTACTTAATTCCATTGCCTAATACTGTAATAAAAATGCAAAATTATGATGATGATAATAAAAATACTTTTCATGTTCCTAAATTAAAAAGAATTTCATGTAGTACTTCACAAGTAATCATAAATTTGTAGTCACATTAAAGTATCCCTATGATCCTATTACTTAAAAGTATCTTATCCTTTCCCAAATTAAGACTAGTTTTGAATTTTATAAAATTCATTTGTACACCTACAGAAAGAATTATACACACATATTTTCTCTCTTGACTAATTAATATCATGAACTATATTAGTAAATATCTTAATTATTTTGTAGTGTTATTATAGTACTAGCCAATGGACGTAGGCAAGAGTAAGGAATATTAGGTGTGAAGTATGCTAGACTGGTAAAAAGAATATGGAACTGTCCTTGTTCTCTGTGCTCTCTACAATTTAAAATTGAGTTTATACTCTGATGGTATGCTAGAACTCTTCTGTGAAACTACTAAGACTTGGTATCTTTTTAAGGGTAATTCTTTAAAAGTATTCTCAATTTACTCAATGGATTTGGAATGTTTAGACTGTCTCATTCTGAGATAAAGGTTATTATAATTAATATTATCCTAAAATATGCAATTAAGCCATGCTTTCTGCTTCTTTATAACTATTTGAGAAAGGTTTTCTCTTATTTTTTTTTAACTGTTATTTCCCCCATTTTCATTTTAAAATGTATGTATTTGCACCTATTTTAAATTACATTACTTGACTGTATTTTTCTTTGCTCCATTTTCCCTCAAATAACCAATTTCAGTTTGTTTTTTGTATCTATTTCTTTTAAGGTTTACTAAACATCAATTTATGTTGCTTTTTTTCCTGTTCCTTCCATTTCATTTCCTTATATTTATTTTATTGTTCTCTTTCTAACTTTTAAATTGAGTACTTAATTCATTTATTTTCATTCTTGCTTGTAGTATCACTTTCTGTTGAAACAGAATATCCTCATAAATGTGAGTTAAATAATGACATTTATTATCTCAAATAAAAAGAAGTCTGCAGGCAGGGTGATTCCACAGCTGGTTTAGCAGCTCAATGATATCTTTAAGGGACACCCTGCATTTTCTCTCTTTCTGTTTTACCATTCTCACCATATAAGAATTATCCCGCTCAGTTTTATAGGTAGCTAGAACAGTTCCCAGCTCCACATGCAAATCCAACTATATCCAATAAAGCATTCCCTATTTTAAATCTAACGCGTGGAAAGCAATTTGTGCCAGCAAGAAATTAGGGGGTAGGGAGCTGTTGGTTAGGAAATTAACAATTCTGCCACACTTTTTAAGAATTAAAATGTTTTAAGTTATTAGAACTCTGAACATTGCTTTAGCCATATCCTATTGGTACTCATGTGTAGTGTTTGCTTATGATTATTTATCAGATATTTATGACTTTTAATTTTTATTTCCTTATTTGCACAATTACAAGTGTTCAAAAGATATGCATGTATGTGTTTATTTTCTGAGTTGTAGTGCTTTTTTCTTATTAATTTGTGGTTTCATTACATTAAAAAAGAATATGGCATGCTTATTTTTAATATTTAGACAATTATTAGTGATTCTTATTGATATGTGTGACAGTTGATTTTTGTAAAATTGTAATGTGGGTAATTCATTTCAAATGAAGATAGGTTCTCTGATTTTAGGATATGAATGTTGACATATATCTAATAGGGCCATTCAAATTTGTATTTACTTAAATGGACATGAATTGATAAATGTCAGTTAAAGAAGCTCACTGTTATTTCATTCTTTTATTTCCTTTCCATTTTTGCTGATTCAAATTTGACTTTCTTTTCATGACTTTTCTTCCTTTTGTTTTCTGCATTCTGTCACTTTATGTTCCTCTATTACTCTCATCTCCCATCTTTGAAATCTTACATCTCCTAATCCTTGTTTTGGAGAAGGCATATTTTCTTTAATATACTTAATTTAAGGTAGATTTGTGTTTTAAATGTGTTCTAAATGTGTTTAACTTTTCTAAAATTGTTTTTGTCTTTTCTTTTCAATGTTTGTTTGCATTACTTCTCACATGTACTATACTGGCTATGTTAGAACTATAATTCATCTTTGAATAGGTAAATGCCTTCTGGGTCAAAGTTTCAAGTATATTCCAGTTATAGTGAACATACATGTCTTTAGTTATTTTAAGAACAGATTTAAAACAATTTAGAACATTTTAAGGAATGGGCTGAGAGGCATTATTCCATAATAAGCAACACAGAAGAGATCCACCAGCAGAGCTGCTACCTCTTCTATTATCAAGACTATAGGTAATCAGAAAGATGTTATTGAAACTATTGATTTCAAGAACACACCATCATAGCTTCAATCCGGTTGTCATTGGATGGCTCCAGTGATTGGTTCTAGAGCCATGCCATTCTTCATAGATTCACACCAGTGGGGGTTGGGGTGGGGGTGGGGGTGGGAGAACATGACCTTGCTCGACAGCAGGGACAACAACAACAGAAACAACACTTCATTCCCAAATTCTTATGATGCTCCTAACTTACAGAATCTACAGAAGTTTCAGGTCCCTAGCTACAAGGGAGCTAGAAAAAAAGACTTTTTAGCTTTCTAGACTCTGAAGCACAGAAATGAGTACTGAATGCCAATCAAAAACATGTTCCACAGCCAAGCTTTTATTAAATACTGCTAGGGAGAAAGACCCAGGGATGAATTGAGGAGGTAAGTATCCCAGATTCAGGTCAACAGAATTAAAATTCTCTCCCTGACATTCAAACTGAGAGTATCTCTTTCATCCCTCAGTTGGTAGGGTGGCTCCCAGCGAAAGCAGCACTTCAATGACTCTTTATATGGCGATTTAGCTTCCACTCCTCTTTGGGTGACCAAGGTCAGCAGCTATAGATCTTTATTCTCACCTGCCAGCTGTCTATGCTCGGCCATAATTAAAATTTGCTTCCTCCAATGACAGTATGTCTATCTAATTCTTTGGTCATCACTTTTCCCTGAACTTCTTTGTGTCACATGTGTTTTCCACTTCTCTTTCCTGTCCATGTAAATGGCCTATGGTTCAACACGTGGATGGCCAGTTTAACAGGCCACTGACATATAAACAGTGTGAGATAGATGCCTGAGGGGTGAGAGGGCATGCAATTTCTTTGGGGCTGCTATATTGATTGGGGCCAAGTTTTACTCTAATTCATTGGGGATTTGGGGATATAGATTTTTTAAATTTCATCCAGTTTGAGTTTTTACTTCTTTATTTTTCCATGTTGTTTGTCCTCAATTGTTTTCACGGGAGGAGGTGACCCATTTTTATGCATCTACTCTCAATTTCATTAAATAATCAACAAGCTCATTATAGATAAATTGGGATATGAATAAAGGGAAAAAAAGAAATAAAAGGTATCAAAAATTTTCAATTATCTAATCAAGAAGTATGGGAACCTAGAAAGCTAAAACCATAGAACATCACTCAGAAAAAGCCTTAAAAGACAATTACTTCCCAAGCTCCTTATTTCATAGGTTAGGAAACTGAGAGAAACACATTTGCTTGTTCTAGAATTTGTCAATTTTCAGTTCTGGATAGGAGAAAACTCAAATTATAAACATGTAAAAATAGTACTTCTAAGTTCAGAGCAATTCCTAATACACGTTCCAAGCCAAACATCTGAGACAGAATTAGTTGAGTCTATTCATTCAAAAGCAAAATGGTTCCACCATAAAATTCCTAGAAGGAAACATAGGAAGTAAAATCTCAGACATTTCTCGTAGCAATATTTTTTCTGATATATCTCCTCAAGCAAGAGAACAGAAGAAAAAATAAACAAATGTGACTACCTCAAAGTAAACAGTTTTTGCACTGCAAAGGAAACCATCAACAATATAAAAAGACACCCACTAAGTGGAAGAACATATTCACTAATGATATATCTGATAAGGGATTATATCCAAATTTTATAAAGAACTCAACACCCCCCCCCAAAAAAAAAACCCCAATCCAATTAAAAAATAGGCAAAGGACTTGAATAGGCACTTCTCCAAAGAGGACATACAGATGGCCAAGAGACACATGAGAAAATGCTCAAGGTTACTACTCATCAGAGATGCAAATGAAAACCACAATGAGGTATCACCTCACACCTGTCAGAATGGCTCCATCAACAGATCAACAAACAATAAGTGTTGGTGAGGGTGTGGGGAAAAGGGAACCCTTGTGCACTCTTGGTGGGAATGCAGTTTGGTACTGCTACTATGGAAAACAGTATGGAGTTACCTCAAAAAATAAAAAAATGGAACTGCCTTATGACCCAGAAATTCCATTTCTGGGTATGTATCTGAAGAAACCCATAACAGTAATTCAAAAGAATACACGCACCCCTATGTTCATGGCAGTGTTACTTTTACAATATTCAAGCTATGGAAGCAACCTAAGTGCCCATCAACAGACGAGTGGATAAAGAAATGGTGGTACCTATATACAATGGAATATTACTCAGTCATGAAAAAGAGTGAAATCTTACCATTTGTGACAGCATGGATGGACCTAGAGGGTGTTATGCTAAGTAAAATACTGTGTGTGGGGGGAACACTCTGTAAAGTATATGATTGTCTAACCACTATGCTGTACACCTCCAACTAATACAAAATAATAATGAATTATTGAAAATAATGAAAAAATGTAATTGAAAAAAATTTCAAAACAACAACAAAACAAAAACAAAACTATTCCAACAATTATTTATTGTATTGTCTTTCAGTAAGCCTGCTTCAATTCTGACAGAATATGATAGCTAGAGCCTCATAAATATAAGTCAAAAATTGGTCTTGTATATAGGGAACTTAGATGAAAAACAGCTGCTGTGATCTTTGTAATTTCTTCAAACAAATCTGTCTGAATCAGCATGTTCTTCACGGTGATATTAATTTCTCTGAATATAGTTGGACAAAAAATGGAAAAGAAAGTAATAACAAAAGAGTATGGGAAAATACAAAGGAGATATTATGGTCATAGGACTTCTAAAAAGGTAATTTTTCAACCATGTGCTTTCCCAAAACCTGGAATAGCCACAAAAGAATGATCACAGAGTCCATACTTGATCCTAAAAACATAACATATCCATGCTTATTTTTGATTATATGAGCAAGGGAATCCCACAAAGACATGAGAATGAAACATATAAAGGCAAGGTTGATAAGATGGCCATTTAATAGGAATGCTCTAGATAGAGATTTGAGCTTAGTTCAGAAGATGTGCAGAAACTGATTTCCCTCAACACTGCAAATAAGTGTTAAAATCTCCCATGCTAGTCAATTACAGTGTTCATTTTCCAACTGTTTTCAGCCTATGGGCAGTGAAGGTAGAATTAAAGAGCAATCACCTTATAAAAAGAGCTTAATGTAGTTTACAACTCTTATTTATATCATCTTCTTAAATGCTGAAATGCTTCATTCAATATAGTATAGCATAGACTATTTTTATAAGTCTTGCTTATAAAATTGCAATCTCTGTGCAATTAAAATACCACTGCAATTAAAGTTTGTGTAATGGAACATTCAGAAATGTACACATGACTTTCCTTTATAACCACCGAGGGAGACATTTTATATTTAAGACTCCCAACTTATAAGAGTCATTCAGCTAACAAGGGAACTTCTTTTTTTCACACAATAGCTTTACACACACACACACACACACACACACACACACACACACACACCCTCTACCAGAGGGTGTAATGTGTTTATAAATATTCAAAGGACAATTTAAGAAGTTTGTATTTTCAAAGTTTGAATTGAAATATGAATCTAAAATTCATTTGGTCTTGTTTATAGATTGTTCTTTTTCATTTCAATTTTTTTTCCAAATGAAAACACAAACTGAGCAACATCATGGCATGTTATCTTAATTGATTTCCAAAACAGGTTGGCAAAGTAATTCTCCTTTTTCAGTTTCACAGAGGAGGAGACTGATGCTCAAAGAGGCAAAGTCATTTGCAGCTAATAACTTTTAGTGTTGGAATGCAAACCTGTCTGTCTTGTCACAAAACTCTTGACTAAATATCAACTCTAGTAACCTAGCATTATCCCTACTATAAATATATGTGGTTAATGTATTTAGAAATAGTTTTTTGGTTCTTAGGTGGACTCTGTGTGAAAAATTCATCATGCATTTTGAATGTGCTTTACTTACAGATAGACTCTTACAGATGATCTAGTTTCCAATCCTTACTTTAAAGGGAAGATTTTGAGGATATAGTGAGTTGAAGTGATTAAGTGATTAACAAGGGAGAAAGCAAGATCAAGTTTAGAAACCTAGGACATTTTTTATTGAATTTATTAGGTGACATTATGGTTAATAAAACCATACAGGTTTCAAGTGTACAACTCAATAAAACATCACCTGCACGCTGCATCAGGCACCCATCACCCTAAGCAAAGTCTCTTTCTGTCTCCATTTGCTCCCCCCCTTTGCCCACCTCCACCTACCCCCACACCCCCTTTCCCTCTATCACCACACTATTGTCTGTGTCTATGTGATATATATATATATATATATATATATATATATATATATATATATATATCGCTTTTTTTGCTTAATCCCTTTAACAACCAGCTTGCTGTTGGTTGCATACAACTTGCCAAGAACCTTTGGTTTAATGCCCCCATAAGTTTTCTTGACTCTAAATGGTAATCATAAATATTTCAGAGTATTCAACAAATCTGGATTGAGCAACTATATACACACCACATAAACACCAAAGGCACAAATATTACTAGGCACTCCTATGTAGTTCTTCCAAATGATCAAATTTTCCTTTTATATTAATAGTACCTACCTCATAGGGTGGTTGTGAAGATTAAATGAAATAATTATGTAGAGTACTTAGAACAATCCATGACACGTAGTGAACTGTTCAGTATTATTATTGGTAATATCACCAATCTAGCCCTCATGTTTTCCTCATTTACTGCTCATGTGCACTGCTTATCTTCTCTGGAGGGATACAGCTCTACTCCCCAAAGCAGCTTACAAAACCAAAAGAACAGTAATAGAGGAGCTAAGGAAATGATATAATGCATTTGATTTTTTTATAAGATCAAATTTAGATTTTTTTTTTTTAAAAAAAGATCTTCTCTTTGATCCCCTTTAAGAGCTGTGGTAAACCCCCATAATTCCTATCCTTTTGTATTTCATGCCCTTTATGATAACCTGCCCTTGAGTGTGGAATAGGCCCCTTGACTTGCCTTTAGCCATAGAATATGAAAAAGGTAAAGGGACATTGCAGATGTGATTAAGATCCCAAATCAGTTCATACTGAATTAATCAAAAGCAAGATTATCTGTGGTGGGCCTGGTTTAATCATGTGAAAGCCCTTTAGAAAGAGTTGGGGCCCTCCCTGAGCAGGGAACTGTGGATAGCCTCGGGGGCCTGATGGCCATTTCCAATTGACAGCCAGCAAAACCCCAGGGCCCTCAGTCATGCAAGTGCAAGGAAATTTATTCTGCCAACAGCCCAAATCAGTTTAGCAGCAGATTCTTCCCCAGCTAGGCCTCCAGATTACAACATGGCTCAGGCAACACCATAACTGAAGTCTTCTGAGACTCTGAGCAGAACACGCTGCTAAATCGGACCTGGATTCCTGACCCACTGAAACTGTGAGACAAGTGTGTGTTGTTTTAAACAGCTAAATTGGTGATAATTTGTTATGCAGCATAGAAAACTAATATGAGATTATGTTTATTATGTTTGTCTCTCTCTACAGCATATTGGTGTTGCAGGCTAAAAGGAAAGAATAAGGCACTTTAATATGAACTAAAAGGAAAGAATAGCTTCTTGGTTGACACGTTAATAAATAAAACTGTGGAGAAAACAATCCTCCAGTTTGGATAGTAAATCCTTTGTAACTTAAAGTTATCAAGCAAGTTATCTCTGACCGAAGATTTCTCCATCATTAGCCAATTTCTTTCCCTGAAATGCCCACTCTTGCCTTTCCCCATGGTTGAACATAATGAAGGGAGTATTTCACACTCTACCATCATGATAACATGTAATTGTCCAGATGCTTTCATATAAATGGTGTAATGTGCATTTCATAACAATTTTGTGAGGTAGAAACAAAAGAACTGTGAGATTCCCAAATTCAGGGGCCTAGTTGTGAATTCAGGGGTTATCTGTGGGTCTGAAAACATCAAAGACCCTCAGGAAGTACTAAAATGAAGATTGCTTTTTCAGATAAAGACATTGTAGTTCAGAGAGAATAAATGACTTGCCCGGCAAAACTTGTACACAAAAGTATAAGAATTAAAACTCAGGCCAGCTGCAACGGAGGCCAGAAGTAATTTTTTTGTAATAGCATTTTACCCCTGAAAAGGAAACACATTTAGCTATTAACAGCCATTAACCTTTTGGCACAAATTTACATCTCTCCTTAGCAGAAAACCTTGAAGGAAGAGGTACAAGGAGAAATGAAGGAAAATATCATGGGCATGCACTGCTATCCGCACTGTGGAGCGCCTCGAATAGCTGAGAAACAGCAGATCACAGTGGATGCCTCTAGGTAGAGCTGCCTTCTGACAAGGGGAAGATGCTTTAGGAAATGAAATGTTAAGGTTTTAAAGGAAAATTACTAATCTCTTTTTCTAATAGGGCCTTTGAAAATGCAAATCAAAAAGTGTCCGTTTTGAAAATGAATTTCCAAAAGCTTTGAAAAATAATTTTGCTTACTGACTCTTTCTCTGTCCTATCCTGATATAATCTCGAGCGATCTCTCATCCTTTCGGTCCATCTCAATGGGAACAGTGGATTGCTTTGGAAACTACGGCGCTCGATGCTGAAAAAAGCACCAACTGAAGCTAAATACCAGCAGCATATTCATGCTGTCGTGAATGTGACGCCATCTGTGTTCCGTCACCCTAGGGCTTTTCATTCTTGCCCAGCATGAACATAGGCTTCTCAGTTTTTACCGTGCACAGAAGCACTGGCGATTGAAAAGAAGCCAAGATTTCCCAAGGAGAAGGTTAGTCGCGATGACGCTTACCAGCCAAAGGCTACCAGCAAAGATTCCTGCGCCTATTACTTGCTGCAGCAAAGGAGCCTGCACATCATGGTGACATGACAAGAAAAGGGTGTTGGGAGGAGCCTATTTTAGGATTTGGGTTTGTGGTGCTTTTGGTGAATTTTCAAGGAAGTGGAGGTTTGGTTTGGATTGGGTGCTGTCAGAGAGCAGAGGTAATTTGGTGACTGGGTATCTTAATAATTTTTATAAAAGAGGTATAATAAATGGAGTAGGGCTGGAATTGGTAAAGAAGCAACGGCCAACTTGTAAGCTGGGAGAGCAACAAATTTGGACAGTTTTGTGGTTTTCAGGCATTCTTGTTTTCGTCTGAGCTCAGACCTGAGTCTGGGGTAGCCTCGTTTTTGTCTCACTCCGTGATGGACACAGGCTGGCCCCCTCTGATGTCGGTACGCTGTTAATTTTTGTTCATATGCAGCAAGAGAAAACCATGGCCAGCTACCAGGTTACAGCTGTCAGGGATGCTTTATTCTTTCCCAGGGGACAGCAGGGTTGTAAAGGGGGAGCCACCTCTTTCCCATCGTGAGACCATGTGGTTCAGGCGAGGCTGACTCTGCCCTGGCTCTAAGGTTGGGCACATGACCTCCGTCTAACCAATGAAACTCTTTATCTCTAATTTCAGAGACGAGCACTTGACCCAAAGTGGGCCGATGACAGGCAACATCCACAGAACTTTTGCTGAAGCTACCTGGAAAGAGGTGCTGTTTTAATGAAACCATTCAGACCTAGGGGTTATAAAGAGTTAAGATGTTTTTGCTACCTCTGGTCTCCACCAACAGTTGCAAGCCCCTAGCCTAAAGCAACTGGTCTTCCTGCTAAACACAAAACTATGCTTTCTTAAATTGTCCATTTTCCTTGCTAAATTTGGACTGGAGTATGTATGTTCCCAGAACTGCTTATCAGACAGAACATCTATTTCAGAAATCTGACAACTACTCACTCGCTTTCCCTCGCATGCCACATTTTTCGTTTTCCTGTTCCCTTTTCCTTAACCACCTGAGAGACTGTAACACAGAAAACCTCAACTAACTTCCAGAAGGCACAGCAATCTCATTTCAGACTATGACATTATGATTTATAAGAACTATATATTTAGTCGTTCACATGACAGGGAGAGACTTTAATTAGAAGGACAATTAAAATTGTAAGACCACTTCACTCTCAGAAATCTGGCCCAAAATCAAACAGAAAAAGGTTTTCTTCCATAGTGTAAAGGAGGGGCAAGCAGAGACAAAATTCATCTTTTAAGGGGATGTTGCACAAGCAAAGGGAAATGGCCAGTGGGGTTTGACAGGAAAAGAGTCATGATGTGGTCAGCTCATTCCCAGGAGATGCTGACAAGGGGGACACATTCTACTTTTTAGAGCTTGCTAAGGCTGTGGGGCAAATAGCTCAGAGTCCTGCAGGAGGAGAGAAGCCTAACTCAAGTTTGATCAAGACCAAGTAGAGGGTAAGAAATGGGCAATTTTGAACATTTGGTCACATACAGTCAGGTAGTTTTGGGTTCTGAGTATCCACCAGTGTCTTGGTGAGAAAGATAATGAAGATTCCTTTATATCTTTAGTGCTTTGTTATTTTAGGCTGCCAATAAAGAGATTCAGTGTTTAACCTCCGATTCATTAAGTTTCACATATATGTCTGCTCCTATGGAATAACCTGTTTTTAGGTGTTATCCTTGAAGCCTAGGAGTTAAGATCCCTCAGAAAAGATCATTTATTTAAAAAAAATACATTTGTATGCTAGTTTGGACTAAGCCACAAGAAGGAAGTCAGTCTAGAGCCTGTTAGATGGTGGAAAAATAAATAACCAAGGCAGCAAGAAACAATCTCCAGGCCCTGACTAGTGGTCACAGGGTATGAATTTTGTTAAGCTGAAGATAACCTCATGCCCTAAGTTGTGTTTCAGCTCCTGAGCCCTACAGCAGAACAGCCTCTGGCCACATCCCCATGAAACCAGACTGAGGGGTGCAGAAGCTGACCTTAAGACCTGAAATCATGATTTACTGCCCTTACCTCACTCCTGATGAATCAGTTTCACCCAGGATCCCAAACCCCTTACTCATGATGACTTAAGAGTTTTGCTCTATAAACCCTTTGTCTATAAACCAATGAGGAGTTTGGTTTTTTCCAGTATAAGATGCCCATTCTCCATTCTATAGTGCTACAAAATAAATACCACTTTCTTTTACTGCACCCTGGTGTCAGCGTAATTGGCTATCTGAAGCACTAGGTAGATGAACTCTTCGCTAGGTTACATCATCTTCTTTAAGATAGTATAAAATGGCTCAAATCCCAATTCCATACACAGTGGAAAACAGTCATCAGAAAAAAATTTATGAGATTTTCTAGGGAGGGAGAACTTATTTTCTCTGATTCAGTCTACCCTGAAGTCTGCTTCTCCACCACTATCTGACACCCCACAGATTATCTGAGCTCCAGAGCTTCAGTCCTGCTATTACGGTAAGAGAGAATGTTTCACTAATTCTTCATGAAATTGTCTAATAATCCTGCTTCTGTAAACTCTATTTTGGCGTCAGTGAGCAAAACAGTAAATACCTGTTTTACAAATCATGCATAGATGATCCCCAAATTTACAAATAGGAGGTTATTGGGATTCCAAGATGGTAGCCAGCAGATTAAGTGGAAGCTACACTGACACTCTCCCAGGACCAAACTGGAATTACAACTAAAATATAGAAAAAACATCCTGAATAATCAACTGAAGACTAGCTGGAGAGCACTCTCATAACCAAGGACCTAAAGCAGAGACCACATAGAGATTGGTAGGAAGTGTGGAGGTGCAAGAGGGCTGGCCAGGCTCCCACAGGCAGCAGCTGAAAGTCCAGAGGGAGATCTTAGCTGTCGGGGGTTCCCACTGAGGACTCTGGGGCCTAAACCCCAGGCTGGGCTTCCCAGCCAAGAGCACCAGAAGTGAGAAAGGGGCTCACATAACATCTGGCTGTGAAAAGTAGCAGGATTTCTGTCTGCCAGGGAGAGATGTCTAGAAATGAAGGCACCCTCTTTAAAGGCCAATGCACAAAGTTTTGTGTACAGCCACTCACCTTGGGCTCTGGCGTAGGGAGGGCAGAGTGGACTGGAGCTGTGTGAGGAGAATCTAGGGGTGCTGGCCCTGGGGATAGAGATTGGAGGGTGGCCATCTGGATTCCTGATCACCACAGACAATAGTGTGGTGAAGGTCTGGGTGGACAGATGTGAGGTGGAGGGGGTCAATGGGGGAAAAAAGGGAGAACATATGTAATATTTGCAACAATAAAGATGAATTAAAAAAAGAGTAGGAGGTTATTGGTACTTAATATCTTGTGGCCTCAGACACAAGTAAGACTAAAATAGTTCCATTTAACATTCTGTCTGTATACCCTTCATATTATGAATAAGTTATTCATAGAAAAGACAAGTAAACATACACTGGAAAAATTATAATTAAATGATCAGATACAATATTTTTTAAATGCCATAGCTATTGAATATGTACAGAGTGCTGTGATAAGAACAGGAGAGTATAATGGGAAAAGTTACAAAGAAAATAAGATTAGTCAACACTTAAATTTTAATCATTCATTCGTTTTTAAAACACATTTTTACATTATTAATTTCCAAACTGACGACATTCATACCAAGGGTGATTTTGTTGACGTGAACATCACAGTTACTCATGTTGATAACAATGTGTTTCCTTTCAGATCTACACCCACTGCAAGAATACTTTTTAGATGTATTATTGTTCTCATCCATCAACCCAGAGTTATCTTAATAGTCAAACTAATGAGAGATTTCTCAAGATTTTATGTAGTTTACTCAAAAATGGTGGCCAGTATTTCAGAATTATAACAGGGCAAGGAAACAGTTTCTTCATGATAAATATAAAGAGATCTGGCTAATTTAAGTACAAGATAAATAAGAATTTTACAAAATTTAAAATACTGTTATTTTAGTGCTATAGCACTAAATAAAAATTTTAAAATACATTTAGCAAATATTCAAAATAATATTACCTATAGAAATTTAAATTATTGAATCAGATATTAGAGGCACTAATCTATTTTTGTTTTGATAAAATATCCCTTAAACATTTTCATTTAGAATAAGGAATACATTATAACTGCCCACGTGATAGAGAATCTATGCTCATACTGATATTCCATGATTCAGGCCAGAAATGAAGGCCAGTCTTTGCTAATATATGGATTGCTTATTTTAGGGTTTTCTACTGGGAAGAAGACAAATTAGGGCTTAATTAGCAGGCTCTACACCAAACTGTGCATATTTTGTATTACTTCACATATATTTTGACATGCTTTAATTAATTAAAACTACAGAGTTTTAAAAATTAAGCCATAAAGGTATTAATTTTCCTGTATTTTTGTGTCTACCTTTATTTGATAGCTACAGAATGAATTAGGGAGGGCTACAATACACATTTGCTTCATACCTCTTGAGAGACAGGCTTAAACATTTATATAGGATAAAAACTCATTTGTACTGCTTTCAGTGCATCACCAAGAACTCACTCTGAAGTTTTCATGCCAGTTAGGGAGATATGCCTGCCTTCAAAAATCTAATGACAATTTGAGGTAGAGAGCACATGTGGTGAACAGGTGTAACTATGGTTTTATCTATGGTTTCTTTTCATAGATGATATTATTGATGATGCTACATAAGGCCCTTAAACCACATCTCTGAAACCAAGCAAACATTACACTTTTGATCTCTGTGTCATGAAAACAGCCACACATGTAGTGTATCATAAAAACAATCACACAAACCAAACAGAAACATAGACAAACAGAAACCCCATCAGCTTTAAACAGAGAGACGAAAGATAAAATGTTGGCTAGTAGGTCTACAAGTAGGCTAATTTTTTAAGCTCTCTGAACCTGCTTCTTCATGTGAAAAGTTGTCTATTTCCTAAAACAGAATTATGCAAAACTCTGCGTGACATATTGTAAGCATTCTATAAATGTAGCTTTCATTACAATGCATGCAATAACATTTGCTGACAAATACATAACTGCGGAAATGGTGGTATACGCAAACGTGCAAAACAAATTTTGTTGCAAAGCAACTGAAGTGGATAAAGAGAACTTAAAATGAGAGTATGTAATTAGTTCTAAAACTGTGGAAGGAAGTTAAAACTTAGATTTCAAGCTCAGAGAATAGAATTTAATAATTTGGATTATATTGGCAATGAAATTCTAGGCTCTACTGTTAAAAAGAAAGGTATATAGGACTGAGTAAATAAGTAAACAAAAAAGAAAAATCTTACTAATATATCCAAATACAAATGTATATTTTAGGCATGAAGATGCCTCCTTAGAGAACTTAGGCAGAAAGTTTCCCCAAAGAACCTAGTGCAACGGAAAATATAAGATGTGGGAAATGAGTTAAAGAGAAATTCTAAAACTGTACTGGAAGTTGAACCAAGCCATAACAATTGTGTCTGTCCCTCTATTTTCAGCCCTTCGGCTCAAGGTCTATGAGGAAAATTCATACAGTACTGACGCAGATAGTGAGGAGAGCCAAAGTGAATCCTATCATAACGTACTGGTGCCAAGAGCAGGTCCAGGGAAAATGTCCCCACCTAGCATTTTAAAATATCTGGAAATGGGGAACCCCTGTAATACTCTCAACAATAAAATAAATTTTCAAAAAGAAAAGAAAAGATCTGTGTACATGTACTTCTCAAAGAAATATCACCCATAGTCTGATTCATAGATAAGTAGGTGAAATAAATCAAGCTGGGCACTATGTGCAATTATAAAAGAAGAAGAGAGGGTGAGGAAGAAGTGGGGGGACTGACAGCAGGAAGGGGAAGAGGGTCTAGAGGGAGCAGGACAGGGAAGGGAGACATGTGGGGGGACAGGAGAAACCAGGCCAAAGAAGCGCGCTCCCTAAGAAAAGCCAAGGGGAAAGCTGAGACAACCCTCACAATTCCAAGCACGGTGAAAAGCAATCTGCCTCTACGCAAGTGAGGTTGTGAGTTAGAAGATGGTATAAAGACAGAATGAGATAAAAAGAGCACTTGCAGAATTAAGGAATTAGATAGAGGAGAAAACACGAGGACATTGAAAATGCACGCAAAGCAGCAAAGAGCAAAAACGGGGCTACTAAGAAGTGAATCAGTGGCCTAGAAGCAAGTGTCGGCGAAAGTCACCGAGAGAGTAAAGGTAAGATAGCGGCTGGCCTCAAAACGCGGTAGAGTACAAAGAATAGAAAATACATGTTTTAAGGACATGACACAAGGGCTTTTTCTGTAATAAAAGGCTGGGTATTCAATCTGAAACTGCTCGCTGTGTAGCAGAAAATTCATAAGGAAAATTAATGTCAGGATAGATGCCAGGTAAATGGCTTAACCACAAATATAGAGTCCTACGAGCCTTTAGAGGAATTAAACCATTAAGTTGGGGGGAAATATTAAGATAGACCACTGGTTTTCTTCAAGAAGTAAAAACAGTAATACCTACTGGATTTAAAAAAGAATAACATTTCCCCAGCTTTTAAAAGTTAGTATGTGCATTATAGAAAACTGAAAGACCCAACAAGCGAAAGACACAAAAAAGATCCATAACCACAAGATTACAGTTTTACTTAAACTTCTAGTTCTGTGTGTGCAAGCGTGTGTACATTTACACAAGTGAGCACACATTTTTCTAGTTGAGATCATGTAGTACACATCACTCTTTTTCATATATAAAGATATTTACCAATTCAAAGCTCCAAGGCCATGACTATTTTGATAACGAACAATACAATATACTCAATCAGGGTAGAAATACAATCTTGCTTTTCTCAAGGAAAAAAATTGCTTAAATGACAAAATGACAAGCCTCTGGATTAAAAATGTTGTCAGAGTTAACAATTAAAATACTGCATTCCCATAATGATCATTTAAAATGAGACACAAAACAACAGAGTACTGCAAGTATAATGCTTCTAAGAGAATTCATTATCAGGTGTATGCTATTAAAATAACAGGTAGAAGGCACTTCTATTAAATTCTCTGACAATGTACGCATATAGCATGGCCAAAAACATGCGTACATACATCAGTCTTCTGCCTCTTTGCCTGACCCAGTATATAAGTACAATGGGTAATGCTCAAAGAGAAGGTTTAGCCCTTTCCTTCTCCAAACACAAGGTTTCAAATGAATTTTAACCAAAAATCCAATATGTTAACAAAATGTATTACTTTACTGCCTCTACTTTTAAGGAACCGTGCATCTCAGACCATAGCTTCTTCAAGAAAGGACATATCGTTAACTATACACTCAGTTGTGAGGAGTAATAGTTTCCCTTTGCATTTCTCCCTTCCAACCTACTTCAACCAAATGCTCAAGCCCTGAGAGTATACTGCTCACAGAAGTATTACATTTCCGAAGAAAATAATTCCCATCAACATTTTCAATGCTATTCAAAAACCTTATTTTACTAATTACTACTACGATAAATACATTGGGCATTTCTAAATATCTAGAAAATTTAGCTATCTAAAATAAGAGCTTATTTGTCAGTTTTATACACAATGCCATTAAACAAAACTGCACACATGTAATGATGTGCCTTCTAATTGTGACCATCCTGGCCCTCAACCATGTCCTCCTCACTCCCTCCTCTGTGTCATCAATGCGGTGGACAAGTATACACAAATATATACTGCACAGAGGTGGCTGAACAGACACAAATGAATTTCTCTCAGTATTTTACAGAAGAAAAGCTTTACCATGAGTTTCAACACAAAGTTATACAATGGGCTAGTTTATTCATACAATTAAGAATTCATACAATTCTTCAGCATCTAGATATTAGATGTTGCAACATTAGATTTATTCATTCCTTATGTAATATAAACAGAGCAAAATAAAATACAGCTCAAAGAGGACGTTTAGCCATTTCATTCCCAAAAGATAAGATTTCATATGAATTTTAATATTAACAAAATCTGCTCTTTTACTACCTCTATTTTTAACATACTTTCTGCATCTCAGAAAATTTGGGACATTAAGAATGGTTAGAGCCCAGCCAGGCTTGGCTCAGGGGTTGAGCATGGACCTAGGATCCAGGAGATCACAGTTTGATTCCCGGGTAGTGGGCTCGATGCCCAGCAGGGGGCGTGCAGGAGGCAGCCAATCAATGACTCTCATCATTGATGTTTCTCTCTCTTTCCCTCTCCCTTCCTCTCTCTGAAATCAATGAAGATATATTTAAAAACAAAAAGAATGATTAGATATTTCAAAAAGGCCATAGCCTTATTAACTATGCATACAAAAGAGGAATAAAATGCATATACAGAAAAACAATTTTTACATGAAAATATCTTCTTAATATGAAATCTTTCCTTTCTTTCTTCTAAAGAACTTTTGCTGCACCTCAAATGTCCTGTGTTGCTCCTGGTGTCCATTCTAGTGGTGGCCTAAAGATTCCATTCCCAACATTCATGCCAGAAAACATTTGTTTTATAAGATTTTTTTTAACAAAAGGTCACTTAAAATAAGACCGTGATTTCTAACTTTTTTTAAAAATCAAATGTCAGCAGCCTCTTTAGATCTAGAATCCTATAGATGGTGAAATAAGAACTTGACGTTGTCTTCTAAAAGTTTGAGGGGAAAATTGAGAGAAGTCGTTTTATACTATATGTGTTAAGCCTTTTATAAGTGACCAGTGCATCTTTCAAAACGTTGGGCTGTCCCTGCTGGCCAAAGGCAACATGTTGTTCTGTTTCTCTCTCCCACTCTCCAGACCCGGTAGCAGGCCAGCTGCCTGCCTGCTGGTGCCGACCCCTCCCTTGGCCTCGCCCCGAGCCTCCCTCACGTGCTGGGAGAGCAAGGCATTGCTCCGTGGCGGCTGCACAAGGAGGTGGCATCTACTTCCCTTGGGGCCCAGTGGCTGGGCTGGGTCCCAGGATGTGCATGTCTCCCTGAGGTGGAGCTCACCTCCATGAAGGCTCCCTCATGCCTTTGGGTATTCTGGCATCCTTCAGCTTCAATGCCTCAGTGCAGGAGTCAGATGGCAGGCCCCTGTCAGGTCGTGGGGTGACCAGGATCCGGAGGCCGCCAGCACTGCAAACAGGCCTCTGGCACAGGTTGCTGCGGCTTCTGGGCCTGGCAGAAACTCAATGCGTGACCAGACCAGCGCAAGGGTCCCCAGTTACCAGAGTGTGGGCAGGCTGGTGGCTGGAAGGCTTCTGGAACCCTAAATGGGTGGGCACGCATGTGATTGGAATAGCCCCTGGGAGCACTAGCTCAAAAAACCGAAGTGGCAGGAAAGACCCTCGGGTCAAATCTCGAGGTCCAAGCAGTGCTTGGAAAGTTCCATGTTCCACAGCAGTGGAGCAGGTAAATGGCCCAAAGGGCTTGGGTTCCACAGCAGGCAGGCTTGGCGGTGGCCTGAAGGGCCCCTGGGTCCTCACTGCATGGGTTATATAGTGACTGAAAGGGCAGCAGGGTCTGTAGCTCAAAGGTGGGCTGGTGACTGGAAAGCGCTCGAAGGCATCAGGTAGGGCCCTAGGTCACAAACCTCGCGGGCAGGTTGGTGACCAAAGGAAACCCAGGCACCAGTGTGCGCAGAAAGGATGCTGGCCAAAAGGAAAAGCCTTCGGTCCCCTGCATCTGGCAGGCCAGTGGCTGGTAGCCAGAAGAGCTTTAGTGCCCCAGGATGGGATGTAAGGTAACTGGAAGGGCCCTCATTTTCCCAGCATATAGGCTGGCTGGTGACTGGAAAGTCTTGTCCAGGAATAAAGTGCATGTCTGGACATTAGTAATGAAAGACTTTATTAAGAGTGACTATTGCAATAGGGGGAGAGGGACAATTGTACCAGAAAGATGTTTAAAGCCTTATCCAGAAACAGTTTGGGGGTAAGGGTTACTTATCTTTCTATATTGATTTCTAAGACAGCTATATACTGATAAAAGAACTTCTGTATGTTTTCATTTCCTTGAGATTTGCTTTATGATCCAGCACAAGGCCACCTTTTATAAGTTTTTAATGCATGCTAGAAAAGATTTGGTATTCTGCAATTTTTCCTCAAATCAATAAGTAAGTGAAAAGAAACTTAATTTTAAAAATGGATGAAAGATTTGAAACAGCTCAAAAAGCCAATAAGTGTACAAAGTTTCTAAATACTATTATTCTTTGGGGAAATACTCATTGAAATCATATTGGGATACTTCTAAACACCTAAACACCTACCTGCAGGGTACCCAAGAATTCAACTCAATTCTAATACTATCTAGGATCACATTCCACAGGTAAAGGGCTCAGTCCCACAAGACCGCCCCTCCCCTCACTTCTGATAACCAGATCTGATCTATTTTTCTGTGTTTTTTTTAAATTAAATTCCACTTATAAGAGAAATCATACAGTATTTGTCTTTCTCTGACTTATTTCACTTAGTATAATGTCCCCAAGTTTCATATGTTGATGCAAATGGCAGGATTTCCTTCTTTTTAAAGGCTGAATAGAAATCCATTGTATGTGTGAGTGAGTGAGTGTGTGTGTGTGTGTGTGTATCAACTATATCACATTTGCTTTACTCATCATCTGTTGATGGACATTTAGGTTGCTTCCATACTTGACTATTATAAATAATGCTGTAGCGAACACAGAGGTGCAGATTCCTCTTCAACACAGTGATTTCACTTCCTTTGAATGTATACCGAGAAGTGGATCACATGGAAGTCCGATTTTTAATTTTTTGAGCATCCTTCATACTGCTTTCCATAGTGGCTGCACCAATTTGCATTCTCACCAACAGTACACCAGGGGTCCCTGTTCTCTACACCCTCTCCAACCCTTGTTTATTGATTTGTTGATGGAGCCATTCTGACAGGTGTGAGGTGATACCTCATTGTGGTTTTCATTTGCATCCCTCTGATGACAAGTGACATGGAGCATGTTTTGATTTGTCTATTTCCCATCTGTATGTCCTCTTTGGAGAAGTGTCTATTCAGGCTGTTTGCACACTGGGAGGGAAAAAATTAATATCTATGGTTTCTTTCCACAAAATAACTGAGAAACATAAGCCTGAATAAGCTATTTATATTTATAAAGATCCCAAGTCAAACTAAACACAGACCATTAACTTTAGAAATCACTAGAAAAAAGAAGGAAAACAGGATGTACAGAAAATATGTTGGATGGCTTTTTCTGGTGCATCATCTTGGCCAGGCTACAGTCCCTACTTATTCAAACACTAATCTAAGGTTTGCTGTGAAGGGGTTCTTCAGATAAACTCAGATCTCTGTAATCAACTGACTTTCAGTCCGGTTGGAGCTGACAGTTGGAAGGCCTGAAAAGCAGAGCTGAGGCTTCCTTGAGAGAAAGAAGATATTCCTCCCCTTGTGCACACTGGAGCCTACCCATGCCATGAACAATTTTCACCTCACTCATAATCTTTCCTTCCTGCCTGACTCTGGACACAGCTTCAGCCCATGGCCATGAGCTTCCAGCCTGTTTCTGATCGTCTCTACCTGACTTCCCTCGCATAAAATGTAGGACTTACTTAACCAGCCACCACAGCAATGTAAGCCAGTTCCTTATGATCTCTCAGATAGATAGGTAAGTATCTTTATATACTTATACATATATTTATATCTTACTGATTCTGCTTTTGTGGTTGAACTGATACATTGTGACAATAAAGAAGCCTAGAAATATCTTAATATGTTAAAACTGATTAATATTTTTAAGATAAGGAAGGAAAAGAGAGCACGGTAGGTGATAGATAAATCCAAGGAGCAGTCATTTGATAAATCACATAAAATAGTCTACTAGTTAAGCAAAATTAGATGTGAGAAAGGGGAAAGTAGTAAATGCACGTGAAAATGAAAGGACTGTAGGAGACCATTTTCTACAAATCTAGGTTAATAAATTTTCAAGCGTTATATAAAATCCTGAAATTTACTCAAGTACAGTTAGAAAACCACCATAAACAAATTAACTATAGAAGAATTAGAGATTATAGTCAAAGGAACTACTTTCTTAAAACCTGGCCTGCTGTTTTATATATCATTTTTTTCCACTCATTAGGAATAGGTTGATTGTATACCATTAACACCAGTAACTCTTCAAATCATAAAGAATAAACAGCCAGAACGAATATATTTATATGAAGCTAGAGAACAGTTGTATCAAATCAACACAACTGAATATTATTTCTTTTTGGTCACACATAAATTCTAGCCAATATAATCCAGAATCACATTAAAAGCATAGTATTTCAAGACAAACAGATACAAAAGGGCTGATAACGAGCATTGTAATATGTCAAAAATAAGCATAACATCAGTTTTGTAGAAGTCAGTAATGCATTTGATAAACTGTAATACTTATTCCTAATAAAATACCAAGCTAAAAGAAAAAATATAAGGATACTTCCATAATCCTTAATGCAATAAATGTATTTTTCTCTTATTTACACATACATGTGTATGCACACACACATCATAACATCAGTTTGATGTTATAAAAACATCAAACATACTAAATGATCAAAGTCCAGAAGCCTTTCTATTAAATCCAGGACAGGAACCATATGACTTAAAAATATTACTATGAACATTTTAAGAATGTTAGCAAAAACAATTAAACAAGGAAGCAATAGGAGTTATAAATACCAAAAAGGTGACAAAACGCCTTAATTTATACATGACATGAATCTGAATCTATACCTGAAAAATTCTACAGAATAGATAAAAACAAAAATTTTAAGAATTATGAGAGCTTTCAGAAAGTTGGCTAATGAAAGTTAAAATGTTAAAATCACTATCTTTTTTGACACTATTTACTGTACAGGAAACATTAAAAAAAAGTTAGAATTGTTTTATTATTGAGTAGGAAGACTATTTTATTTTATTTTATATATCTATATATTTTTTGGTTTTATCTTTACTGTTGAAAGTATTACAAATGTCCCCTCTCCCCCCCCATTGATCCCCTCCACCCCCTCACCTTCCCGGGCCTACTGCACTATTGTCTGTGTCCATGGGTTCTGCACATATGTATATTAGTTCTTAGGTTAGTGTCTCCCACCCATCCACCCACCCCCGCCTTCCCTCTGGGATTCGTCAGTCTGTTCCATGCTTCCATATCACTGGATCTATTTCGTTCATCAGTTTATTTTGTTCATTAGATTCCACATATGAATAAGATCATGTGATACTTGTCTTTCTCTGACTGGCTTATTTCACTTAACATAATATTCTTCAGGTTCCACCATGCTGTCTCAAAGGATAAGGGATCCTTTTTTACAGCCACGTGGTACTCCATTGTGTAAATGTCGAAGAAGATGTTTGACATGATTTCAATCTTCTTGAACTTGTAGAGACTTGTTTTGTGTCCTAACATATGTTCTATCTTTGAGAATGTCCCATGTGCACTTGAGAATGCATTTTCTGCAGCTTTTGGGTGAAATGTTCTGTAAATGTCAATTAAATCCATCTGATCTAGTGTGTCATTTAGAGTCGCTGTTTTCTTGCTGAATTTTTGTCTGAAAGTTCTATCCAGTAAAGTCAGTGGGGTGTTAAAGTCCCCTACTGTGACTGTATTGCTCCCGATCTCTAGGAAGACTATTTTAAAGATTCCAAATTTTAAACCATGTGATAAATATAATCCAAATCAATTAAGATCCTACATATGCTCGTGTAGTTTATATCTATTCTTTCATTTGCTCTGCAGAGAGGAGCAAGATGGTTTTAAACATCTGGACGAAATTTAGATCGGAGGTGGGTGGAGGTAGGACAAAGCAAAGCACGGGTAATTCATTTCTGCGCACTTCAGTTACCTCTGTTTTCTGTAACCAAGAGCACTCTCCGCTTAGAGACATGCCAAGTTTTAAAGTAAACTGAGTATGTGAAAATGAATAGTAATCAGCATAACATGATACAGTGGGTACTCAGTAAATGCCAGCTCCTTTCCTTTTGTTCTTCTGAGGAGGTGAGCTGGTTGTTCAGATGAGGTGATTCAGTTGTCTATGATTTGGGGCAATCTATTTTTATGCCAAATCGGGGTTCTTTAGTATATTATCACATAGAGTAGTTCAGAAGCACTGTATTTAACGGCACATGCGTTCTGATGTGACTCAAGGGCTAATGCAGTCTCTGAAATCATGATTAATCTTTCTCTGTCTTCAAGGTGCAAACTTTAGGTAATGGGACAATTCCTAAAGCCTTAACTGGTTGATTTCTAAATCAGTTCCTGGTGGCATTTAATCTTTTCTTTAGTTGGCTGAGAAAATTTGATGGAGCAAGAGCTTAAATCAAGATCACTAAATCCTTCCTTTTCTGTTCAGAATTCCATGGGATTTCATTTCATTCTACACACAGACTCTTTTATCTCAAGGTTTCAGGGAAAGAAAATGATCCCTCTCCTTGTACACAGGTTAGGGAATCCTTGCCTACTTTATGCACTCTCACTTTGCCTTACGATAAATATTAGGTTAATGTGTCATCAGAAGGCTGGGGATTACTTCAGAAATAAATAAAATATTTGCTCCACGTTGTGGCTCTTTTATGCTAAGCAAGATTTGGTTGGAGATTTAGTTTCTTAGTAATATAACACTGTTTCCACTGCTAAGGAGCCATGATCAGGTCATTACCATGGCAGGCAATCCTTTCCTTTGCTACACTTTTGTTAGCTACCAAGTGTCTTTCAATATCCAGTCTTGTTTTTCTCAGATACTTGTTAGCCTGTGGGCTTTTGGTTAGCAAGTATTTGGCATTTCAAGGTTCTGGGAACTTTTCATTATTTTAATAAACATGTCCAGGTGTCAAATCTTGCAGAATATCTTACAGGAGACAACTAATGAATATGAATGTGAAGTCCCCTTGGAGAGTAGAAAACAACAGGTCACATTTCAATTATGGCAGTTTTAGATTCAAGGAATACAGAAGTTATATTCTAACAGCCTTTAAAAGAAAAAAAAAGTGGCCATGTTTCTTATAACATAAAATGATGTTAAAACAATTGTTAGAAGAAGAGTATATTTTGTACCACAGTTAAACTATGTATAGGTCATGAAATGAACAACCTTCTTCTGTCCTAAGACAGAGAATGATTATATTTTGCTTGGTACTTTCAGACAGTGTTTTGAGTGGGGATTACAGTAAATATACATACAATAACACTGACCAACAAAGAAAGTAACAACTTTCAGATCAATGGGAATATTATATCAGAAAATGCAAGCTATAGCAACCAAGCTCAAAATTTCACCTAAAGCATCTTAGGATTTTTATTGCTGAAAGGAAATGTACTAAGGTTAGAGGAGAGGGATTTTTTCCTCTTGTTGTAAGTACCAAGAACTGATTATGGAGGTATTTATATTTAAAGGAAAAAAATGCCTTTTATTCAGAGGGGGGGAAATGGACAGTTAAAATTTGGGGTTACTGGTATTTAATATTTTCTTCCATTACACTAATCTGCATTGTGCTTGCTACCAAATTTAATTTTTTCATCTTGAGTAAACAGTTTAAAAAATAGTTACAATTATCTAAATAATCCATGGCTTCTGGTGTGGACTTTTACTGTATAGTTTATTTTATTATATGTAATATATATTTTATTTAATATATAATATATCATAATATATAACATATAATATTTATAATAAAAATATATTTATTTATATCATTTATTTTAATATCCCTTAGGGTAAAATATATTTCAAAGATGGCAACCAAAATCCTTGGAAATACATTTGAATATAAGTATAACATAAGTATAACCAGTTTGGCAAAATGATATGCAAACACATTGAGGTATACGTCACCCTTAAATTTCCAAAGCCATTCTAACAGGTGTGAGGTTATATCTCATTGTGGTTTTGTTTTGCATTTCCCTGCTGATTAGTGAAGTTGAGCACCTTTTCATGTACCTGTTGGCCATGTGTATGTCTTCTTTGGGAAAATGTCTATTCAGATCCTCTGTCCATTTTTTAATTGGGTTGTTTGTTTTGTTTTGTGTTTTGCTATTGAGTTGAATGAGTTCTTTATATATTTTATATGATAACCCCTTATCAGATATATGACTTACAAATATTTCCTCCTATCCAGTAGGTTCCCCAGAATTGCTTGATTGCCAAAGATGGAATGGAGTGTGTGGTGGGGGGCTGGAGGAGAGCCCCTCCAAAGGAAAGAAACTCAAAGGAGAGCCATTGAGAATAATTTGCCAAATAATTCTTTATAAATCCAAAAGAAGGGCAAAGCAATGCAGACAAGTAAAAAATTATGGAAGCTCATCTACCAAAGGCCTCATGGGGGGACATTATTTTGGTTAATTGACCAATGTCCAGGCTGGGGCCCACAGCTTTATGGTTCAGATAATAGATCTCAAGAGCATAATAATAACAGATTCATCATTCAAAATCAGGTTCTTATTCACCAAGCTTAGAATTATGTGAAAAATTTAATTATTTTAAAAGTATAAAATTATAAAGACATCTCTCTATCTGTCTGTCTACCTAGTATATTTATATCTGTATACCAGAGTTCGTATGCAGGAGAGCACATGTGTTGATATGACTAATATGTTCTCTCCCTTAGGCAGGTCTATAGTGGGAAGCCAGTCTATAACCAAAACACTGCTAAGGAAGCATGGGGTCTGATCAGAGGAGACGGATAATCTTAGGAGTCCTTCAGCCATAAGGTAGTTTAAGCACTCCTTCTCATATTGGGGCCACGACATTATTTATTATCAACACTCATTCTCTTCTAGATAGGGCTTGACTGAGTCTGCACACATTTCCTTCTTCAACTCTTCTACTTTATTTTCATTGCTAATCAACTTCAACCCAACCCATTTTTTTCCTCATGTAACTTGATACCTCCATTAAGTCCCTTAAAAAAGAAAGAAAGAAAATGTGGTATGTTTAATCAAGACAAAGAGCTATACTACCATTTAAAATTTTTTAGAAATCCCTACTGAGTCCATTATGGGCTTAATTTATAATTAAACTTCAGGATCACACTTATTTCCTTTATTTCCAAGTTTCATTTTTCCCCAATAAGCTGTTTAGCAACCCAATTAAAATGTATCTTGAATGTGATGGCATGTAATGCTTCATGACTTGATTCCTGTAGGAGAAATACTAACATACTTGGAATTGATGGGCTTTCCTCTCTCAGTCAGCCCTATTTTAAGACAGGAGAATCAGGGCTTCTGTATAAAGTTGGATAAAAATCAATACTGTTCATATTCTAGCATCCCTGACTTAAAAATGAGAATTCAAATGGAAAGTGTTTTTATTTTTATTAAATCATTAATGTATCCTTAATTTTGAACCTGAATATATCTTTAAGTGTTTAAGTAATGACTTTTCCACTCCACACATATGAGTGATAGAAAGAGGAAGAAACATATAAGGAGTTATTCAGTTCACATCTTGGAAAAATAATAGCAATAAAGTTCTGATAGTATCGCAGAGGTTATACTTTTTTTGCATGTAACAGCAATCATATTTTAGTTGGTACTCATGGACATGAATTGAAAGAATAAGTTGAAATGGATGTAATACTTTTATCTATCATTCAGAAAGCTATCAAATGAGGTGTTATGACTTGTTACAGTGAACAACTTCAGCCTATCATTTTTGCCAATCTAAAAATCTGATTAAATGTCAAGCAAGTGCAATGTGAATGTGCCTTCCAGAAATGTTCTAAATAAGGAGAAATGGCTATTTCTTTAGCTCTCTGATTTAAACACTGCTTTTTTGAGACACCAAGTTAGAACTGAGATGGGAACTGGTGCCTCAAAATGATAATAACGAAATTTCAAATGATCAGTTTACCTGACAATCTGGTTCGTCTTCCCACTCATCCCCTTTTCATGATGCTCAGTCATACTGACTGTCTTTTGGCTTCTAAAACATACCTTACATGCCAAGATATGTTGTCTCTTTGAGCTTTTACATTTGTTCTTCTTTCGACTAGATACTTGCACCAGGTCTCTGATGACTGAGTCACCTGAAGAATTAACAGGGCTAGAAGATCTGCTGCTAATGTGGCTCACTTCTATGGCTGCCTATTTGAAACCACCACACTAAGAATCATGACTCTCCTTAAATGGTTACTCCTTAGTTAACTTAACAAGTGTTGTATTGCTCATAAAAGTAAAAACAATAATAGCACTGATAAACATTAAATAGCAACATTTATTTGAATGATAACTTCTTTCCTTTAAATATGTGATTTTATATACTCCCCTGCATTTTTTTTTTATTGAGGTATAATTGACATACACATTATATTACTTTCAGGTGTACAACATAATGATTCGATATTGTATATATAACAAAATAATCACCACAGTAACTAGTCTGTCACCACACATAGTTATAGAATTATTTTCTTGTGATGAGAAGTCTTAGGGTATTTCTTTTTAAGCAACTTCCTAATATGCAATATGATATTATCAACTTTAGCTGCCATGCTATACATTACATCCCCGGGAATTACTTGTTTCATAACTGGAAGCTTGTTCCTTCGCCCATTCCTTGCCTCTGGCAACCACTGATCTGTTCTCTGTATCTATGAGATTGGGCTTATTTTTTAATTGCCCATATAAGTCAGATTATATAGTATTTGTAATTTTTTTCTGACTTACTTCATTTAGCATAATGCTCTAATGGTCCACCCATGTTGTTACAAATGGCAGAATGTTCTTCTTTGTTATACCTGAATAATACTCCACTGTCTGTGCATGTGTTTGTGTATGTGTGTATCACGATTTCTTTTTCCAGATTTATCTTTATTGTTGAAAGTATTATAGATGTCTCCTTTTTTCCCCATTGCCACTCCCCTGAAACTCCCCCAGGACTTTACCCACTATTGTCTGTGTCCATGGGTTATGCATATATGCATATAAGTTCTTTGGTTAATCTCTCCCCACCCACCCACCACTGTCTTCCCTCTGAGATCTGTCAGTCTGTTGTAAGCTTCTGTGTCTTTGTTTCTATTTTGTTCATCATTTTATTTCGTTCATTAGATTCCGCATATGAGTGAGATCATGTGATACTTCTCTTTTTCTGACTGACTTATCTCACTTAGCATAATACTCTCCAGGTCCCACCATGCTGTCCCAAAGGATAAGAGACCCTTCTTTTTTACAGCTGCATAGTATTCCATGGTGTGAATGTCCCAGAGCTTTTTATTCACTCGTCTACTGATGGGCACTTAGGCTGTTTACAGATCTTAGTTATTATAAATTACACTATGAACATAAGGGTGCATATGTTCTTTCTGATTGGTGTTTTGGGTTTCTTATATTCCTAGAAGTGGGATCACTGGGTCAAATGGCAGTTCCATTTGTAATTTTTTGAGGAAACCCCCTATTGTTTTCCATAGTGGCTGCCCCAGTCTGCATTCCCACCAGCAGTGTATTGGGTTCCTTGTTTCCACACCCTCGCCAGCACTTGTAATATGTTGACTTGTTGATGGAGCCATTCTGACTGGGGTGAAGTGATAACTCATGGTCCTTTTAATTTGCATCTCTCTGACGATTAGTGACTTTGAGCATTTTTCCATATGTCTCTTGGCCATCTGTATGTCCTCTTTGGAGAAGTGTCTGTTTAGGTCCTTTGCCCATTTTTTAATTGGATTGTTTGTCTTTTGTTAAGTTTGTATGAGTTCCTTATATATTTTGGAAATTAATCCCTTTTCAGACATGTCATTGGCAAATATGTTCTCCCATACAGTGGGCTCTTTTTTCATGTTGTTGACAGTTCCTTTTGCTGTGCAGAAGCTTTTTATTTTGATGCAGTCCCATTTGTTTATTTTCTCCTTTGTTTCCCTTGCCCTAGGAGATGTATCTGCAAACATATTGCTACAAGAGATGTCTCAGATTTTGCTGCCTATGGTTTCTTCCAGGATTTTTATGGTTTCACGACTTACATTTAAGTCTTTTATACATTTTGAGTTTATTCTTGTGTATGGTGTAAGTTGGTGGTCAAGTTTTCATATTTTTGCATGTACCTGTCCAATTTTCCCAACACCATTTATTGAAGAGACTGTTATTACTCCATTGTATGCTCTTGCCTCCTTTGTCAAACATTAATTGAGCATATTGGTTTGGGTCAATTTATAGATTCTCTGTTCTGATCCATTGATCTATATGCCTGTTCTTGTCCCAGTACCAGGCTGTTTTGATTACAGTGGCTATCTAATATAATTTGATATCTGACACTGTGATTCCTCCAACTTTTTTTTTCTTTCTCTAAATTGCTGCAGCTATTTGGGGTCTTTTTTGGTTCCTTATGAATTTTTGTAGTATTTGTTCTACCTCTGTGGAATATGTGTTTAGTATTTTAATAGGGACTGCACTGAATCTATAGATTGCTTTGGGTTGTATGAACATTTCAATGATGTTAATTCTACCAGTCCATGAACACAGTATATTCTTCCACTTATTTATATCTTCCTCTATCTCTTTTTTCAGTGCCCTGTAGTTTTCCAAGTACAGGTCTTTTACCTCCTTGGTTAAGTTTATTACTAAGTATCTTAATTTTTTTGTTGTAATGGTAAATGGGATTTTTTTCAGTTTCTCTTTCTGAAAATTCATTATTGGTGTATAAAAATGTCATTGATTTCTGGGTGTTAATTTTGTGTCCTGGTGCATTGCTGAATTCATTTATTAAATCTAGTAGTTTTTTGGTGGAGTCTTTAGGGTTTTCTATGTACAATATGAAGTCATCTGTGATTAATGAGAATTTCACTTCTTCCGTTCCAATTTGGATGTTTTTTGTTGTTTCTTCTTGTCTGATCACTGTGACTAGGACTTCCAGTATTATGTTGAATAAGAGTGGTGAAAGTGAACATCCCTGTCTTGTTCCTCTTCTTAGGGGAAATGTTTTTAGTTTTTGCCCATTGAGTATGATGCTGGCTGTAAGTGTGTCATATATAGCCTTTATTGTGTTGAGGTATAATCCCTCTATTCTCACTTTGCTGAGAGCTTTTATAAAAAATGGGTGTTGCATTTTGTGGAAAGCTTTTTATGTGTCTATTGACATGATCATGTGATTTTTGTCTTTCAGTTTGTTAATTTGATGTATCAAATTTATTGATTTGGAATATTGTACCAGCCTTGCATCCCTGGAATAAATTCCACTTGGTCATGGTGTATGATCTTTTTAATAGATTGCTGGATCTGATTTGCTTATATTTTGTTGAGCATCTACGTTTAGCATCTATGTTCATCAGGGATATTGGCCTGTAAGTCTCTTTCTTTGTAGTGTCTTTATCTGGTTTTGAGATTAGGATAATGCTGGCCTTGTAAAAAGAGCTTGGAAGTGTTCCTTCCTCTTGGATAATCTGGAATAGTTTGAGGATGATAGGTGTTAGTTCTTCTTTGAGTGTTTTATAAAACTCCCCTGTGAAGCCATTACGACCAGAGATTTTTATTGCTGGGAGTTTTTTGATGAGTGCTTCAACTTCATTAGTAGTTATTAGTCTATTTATGTTTTCTGACTCTTCCTAATTGAATTTTGGAAGGCTGTATTTTTTTAGGAATTTTTTCATTTCATCCAGGTTGTCAAGCTTGGTGGCATATAGTTTTTCATAGTATTTTCTTACAATCCTTTGTATTTCTGTTGGGTCAGTTGTTACTACACCTCTTTTGTTTCTCATTTTGTTTATTTGGGTCCTTTCTCTTTGTTTCTTGATGAGTCTGACTAAAGGTTCATCAATCTTGTTTATCTTTTCAAAGAATCAGCTGTTGGTTTCATTGATCTATTATATTGATTTTTTAGTCTCGCTATGTCATTTATTTCTGCTCTGATCTTTAATATTTCCTTCCTTCTACTTACTCTGAGCTTTTCTTGTTGTTCTCTCTCTAATTCGTTAAGTTGTAGGGTTAGATAGTTTATTAGAATTTTTTCTTATTTTTTGAAGTAGGCCTGTTGTGCTATGAACTTCCCTCTCAGGACTGCTTTTGCTGTGTCCCATGATTTTGGGTTATTGTGTGTTCATTTGCATTTGTTTCCAGGAAGTTCTTGATTTCTTCCTTGATCTCACTGGTAACCCACTCACTGTTTAATAATATGCTCTTTAGCCTCCATGTGTTTGAATATTTTTGAGTGTTTTTATTGTAGTTGATTTTTAATTTCATGCCAATGTGATCCAAGAAGATGCTTCATATGATTTCAATCTTTTTGAACTTGAAGAGACTTGTTCTGTGTCCTAACATGTGGTATATCTTTGAGAATAACCCATGTGCACTTGAGAAGAATGTATATTCTGCAGCTTTGGGGGGAAATGTTCTGTAAATGTCAATTAAATCCATCTGATCTAGTGTGTCATTTAGAGTCAGCTGATTGTTATTCTCCTTCTCTTAATGAGCCTCTAGTTGTACACCATATCTAGGCGTAGACTCCACAGGGTTAGGGGAGAGGTTTTCCAACAAAGTGAAGCAATTCCCCCCCCCCCCCCCCCCCGGCAAAACCTGCCTATACGGTAAAGGCCTGCTTGGGAAAGATGTCATCTGCAGTGTGGGGGAATGACTCAGCACAGGAATCTGATCTTTATCCCCAACTCTGGATTCTCCTCATATAGCTCTAGTCCACTCTTCCCTCCCTCTTCTGGGTCCCAAGGTGAGTGGCTGCACATGAAATTTTGTGTGTTGGCTCTTTAAGATGGTGTCTGCATTTCCAGCCTTCTCTCTCCCACAGACAGAAACCCTGCTGCTTTTCACAGCCAGATGTTATATGGGCAGCTTTCTCAGTTCTGGTGCTCTGGGCTGGGAAGTCCAGCCTGGGGTTTAGACCCAAGACTTCTCATTTGGAACCCCCAACAGCTGAGATATCCCTCTGGAACTTTAGGTGCTATCTGTGGGAGCCTGGCCAGCTCTCTCATGCCTCCATACTTCCTACCAGTCTCTTTACATCATTGGTTATAAGGGTTCTCTCCAGCTAGTCTTCAGTTGATTATTCAGGATGTTTTTTCTATATTTTAGTTGTAATACAATTTCTTTATCCATTCATCCATTGATGGACAGACACTTAGGTTGTTTCCATATTTTGGCTATTGTAAATCATCCTCCGGTAAACATGGGGGTGCAGATGTCTTTTCGAGTTGGTGTTTTCTTCCTATAAATATCCAGAAGTGGAATTGCTGCATCATATTTTAGCTCTATCCTTATATTTTGAGGTGCTTCCATACAGCTTTTCATAGTGTTTGTAGCAGTTTACAATCCCAACAGTTTATGAGGGTTCCTTTTTCTCCACATCTTTGCCAACACTTATCATTTGTGATTTTGATAATAGGGATTCTATCAGGTGTAAGGTTATATCTCATTGTTGTTTTGATTTGCATTTCCCTGCTGGCTAGTAATGTTGAACATCTTTTCATGTACCTGTTGGCCATGTGTACATCCTCTTTGGAAAAATGTCCATTCAGATCCTCTGCCCATTTTTAAACTGATTGTTTACTTGCTGCTGATTATATGAATTTTGGATGTTGACCCCTTATCAGATATATAATTTATAAATACAGGGTGGCACAAAAGTAGGTTTACACTTGTTGTATGGAAAATAATGGAATGATTAATAAAAAATAATATAAGAATAAACTCTGCGTTTTGCATACTCACTAATGTAAATCTACTTTTGCCCCACCCTGTATGTTCTCCCATTCAGTAGGTTTCCTTTTCATTTTGTGGATTTTTTTTTTTTTTTTTGCTGTGTATGCTTTGAATTTTTAAATTTAGTTTTATTGTATATATTGTTTCAAGTCCTTTCAAAAGACAGTTTTCTCAAGTTTTATGAAGGAAGTACATAGAAAACCATAATCCACTTTCAAATTGATTTATAGCAAATAGTAATAGGACATATATATTCTGTTAAGCTCTATAGTGGTAACTATAAAATACATATTAATTTTATTTTACTTTAGAAGTTCATTAGCAATAATATGTTTAACTGTATTTTGTATAAAATCCATGCAATTACATTTTGCTTTATCCAGTTAATTAAAGTAGAAATTATATTCAAATTCTAGGACCTCCTTTGATTTTCAAAGATTTCTATAAAACAGTGGAAAGGAGAAGAGAGATGCTATAAAATATAAAAGTGTGCATATTCTTTTTGTATTTAAATAACAATAAAAACAGTGACTCAGAATTAATGCCTGAACTGAATTGGTTGAATGCTACTGCACTTATTCTAATCTCTTACTCTTTAAAACAACTAATTTGATCCATAATTATTGAAAAATAGAAGGTAAAACTTATTCATCATTGACATTTGTGTTCAAGTGAAATGAATGTTTTCCAGTGCCCCTAAATTCCCTAATTAACTCTTAAAAATAACAAAATAGCAAAGTCTCTTTTTCAAGCATTTTACAAAACTCTAGAGATTAAAGGCATTGTCATCATCCACTACTTTAAATATTCATACTATGGGTAGATATATTTCTTGGACATATATTCAGTTATAGGCAAGAATAGAACGTTTAAAATTACTAAAATTATTTCTGTTCTTCAGCTGGAAAAATTCTGTTATATCACCAGCTGGATTTTGACACAGTTCATAGCTTAGTGTTCAATGGAATTAAGAGTAAAAGTGTACTTTGATAATAGCTACTAATTGTGATCATTTTGTTAACCTCATCTATTTTTTAAAAATATGTCTGTATTGATTACAGAGAGAGGAAGTGAGAGGGAGAGAGAGAGATAGAAACATCAATGATGAATCATTGGTCAGCTGCACACACACTACTGGTAATCAAACCTGAAACCTGGGCATGTGCCCTGACTGGGAATTGAATTGTTATCTCCTGGATCCTAGGTCAATGCTCAACCGCTGAGCCACACAGGCTGGGCATTAACCTCAACTTTTAATGTTGTCTTAATTCTATTTTTTCTTGTAATTTTATTTCAAAATTCTGCAAGATGTTTCTCTTCAATGTGAATTATTTTGACCAAGTAAATTTGCACCTCCCTAGGCAGCAGTATGATATTGTTTCCAAAAAGAAAGGTTTTAGAGTCAGTTAACACTATATTTGAATTCCACCTTTGCCTTTCATTTGCTCATGACCTTGAAATCGGTAGATTTTTTCTTGGGTTCAGTGTTCTCATATGTAAAAAGGGGATTAACACCCAATGTACAGTACTGTTGTAATGATTCAGTTAGACAACATGTGTGCTTGGCACATCACAGACGCCCAATAAATATTAGTTAGTTCTCTACCCTTTTCCAAAGAGCATATCATCTGGGACCATTTCTGTTAAATAAAAAGTAAAAAAAAACAAACACCTTGCCAACCTTTTTCAAAAATGAATTATATATGGTTACAACGTGTGGCCTAATTTTGAAAAAATGGTGAAGCAACAAAAACCTGTTTTCTTCTGGACCTACTTTAAGAAACCTCTTCCTTTTTCACACTGCCTGGTAGACGCCACCACTGAATTCCCCGTGACCTTGAACAAGTTACTTAAGGTCCTTGTGTCTTTTCCTCATTTGTCAATTGGTTATAATAATAGTACCTACATCATGTGGTTGTTATAAAGATCAATTGAATTAATTCAAATAAACATTTGTAATCGTGCCTGCAGAATAATAAACAGTCTATTTCTATTAGCTACTAATATTATTTAGAAAAGTTTTATGATTCTTTTCCTAATGCTCATGAATCACCTCTCAACCCTCATACCCAGGCTTGATTTTTAACTTTCCAATTTTTATATACTGTATTCCTACCACTAATAACATCTAAAATAATTCTGCTAAACTCAAATGCATATGGTGCACTTAATTTCAGGATGTTCCCATAGCCTTTGAAGTCCATTCTTAGATCCCTTAAAATACAAAAATTTAATTTGGGAGATATGCAAATGAATTTATAATATTTTTAAGTGTAGAAGCATAAGAGAACTCCAAACACATAGCCTAGCATTTGGAGTTTATATAAAATTATTTATATTTTATATAAACATCTTTAATATGCATTTATTTCTACATCTTCCAGGCTCAGTCTCTTAAATTTCCATGGATGCCTTTTTCTGGCTTTTCCAACCAAGTTTACAGCATGTATTTTACTACAATGGTATTCTAATGTATGTGTCCTCATTTTGCTGTTTATAGCTCAGATGGAGAATTTCTATTATGTAAAACATGGCGATTATTCCACTAGTTTTTTTTAAAAAAAGCACTCAACTTCCTCCCTTTGAAGACATGCAAAAGAGAAATCTTTCATAATTCTATTTACATAATGTGGTCCTATTGTGTCAGTCAGCATAAGCAAGACACATCCCTCAGTGAATCATTATTTTTTTAACTAAAGGCATCAAATCCTTGTCTTTCCTTGCTAGATCTAAATTTCATCTCCCAGGTAATTGATTAAAGATGAATCATTAGAAATTTGTCAAAATTTGAATAGACAAAGAATTTAAATAATAGGTCTACAGTATGAACTCTGATAAGAAAGGAAGGAGAATAGGAACAGCATCAGAGCAATAGTCTTTTCTATTTAAAAATATTTTGTTTGGTTTATTTCAGAACTGTGCACACTATCAGTGATGACTAAGCAAGAACATCAATAAATAGGAAAGTCCAGCCTTGACAATTTGTCTTATAAAAGTTTAAAGTATATATATATATACTTTTAGTCTTCAATTTTATATATTATGGTCTGGGCAAGCTTGAAACACCAGTTTCATGTAGCAGAAATAGAATCCCAAAATATACCAGTTATATATGTTTAGCCTTGTCTTCATTGTTATAGAAAGGGTAAGGAAAAGAGGACTGGAAAAAGTCAGGGATGTGTGCTGAAGAGGTAGAACAAATGAATCCATTTTAGTTTTCTATGATTAAAAATGATTGGAATCAGGGAAAAGAATGGGTCACTCCAGGGGCGTGCAGTTTCAAATCAGGAAATGTGATGCCCAGGGCTTGAATTGCCTGAACACAAATGCTTCTTTTATTATTTGAGTATTTTCAAGAATTAATAAATTGATTGGTATTACATTTCATTCCTAAGTCCAACTCTGACCTCAACAGTTTTAAGAGCCATATCTTATCTGAATATTTTTCAGTAACTGGTATACTGCCTGTCAATGTTACAGACATTTGCTGATAGTTTAGTAAATGAAAGAGCCAATAAATGAAATGTGCTGAATAGTATGCTAAAACGGAAACTTCATTGATATTAAGTTTTATTTGAATATACAGGATGGGGCAAAAGTAGGTTTACAATTATTCTTATGGAAAATCATACAATAATTAATAAATAATAATGCAAGAATGAACTCTGTGTTTTACATACTCACAAATGTAAAACTACATTTGCCTCACTCTGTATATGTAGCGGTGTAGGTTTCAGTAAATGAATTTAAATTTATATATATGTGAATATGCATATTTATAAATATATAATTACATATGAATACACATGTATCTGAATATTTATTGATTGATCTATATAAGTAAAGAGAGTTGATATATCATTTGTCTTATTGTTATATCATATCTTAGAAGACAGAGCTTCTCTTTAGTGCTTCTTATGAAGAGCCCTATGTTTTTAAAGTAATATTCTACATAGGTCAAAGCACAGTTATGCAAATTGTCCAAAATATATTGCTCATAATATTGTAACTTTAAAATTTTTCAATAACTTCTTTTTTAATGTTTTAATTTATCTTTATTGTTGAAAGTATTACAAATGTCTCCCTTTTCCCCCCAATGATCCCCTCCACCCTGCATCTCCCCCCCAGGCCTTCACCACACTATTGTCTGTGTCCATGGGTTATACATATATGCATATAAGTTCTTAGATTAATCTCTCCCCACCCACCCATCCCTGAAATAACTGTTTTAATTAGCAACAAAATAAGGATAAAAATAGTATTTCCCCTACCATTTTATTTGCATAATCTTTATTTCTTTCAAAGAATTCTTTCCATTTTAAAAATTGTGCCATATCTTTTTTTATTAAATTTATTGGGGTGAGATTGGTTAATATGATTATATAGGTACCAAGTGCTCAGTCCTATGATACATCATGTGTATATTGAATTGTGTGTGTGCCATATCTTTTTCATTTTGAAGTAAATTATACTAATCTAAACATATTTTGCACATTGAAAATGTTGGCTTCCCCCTTATATCTTTCTATTTGGCTAATTATTATTATTGTAGTTATTATAAAATTGCTTTTATCCTTTCACAGGACTTTTAATATGGTCAGGAAGAAAGTACAAAAACAACATTTTTATATAAGGTAACAGATAACTGTAGTGAAGTTTAGTATTTGGTGTTAAAGCAAAATATAAACACATACAATCAATACACATAGAGGATTTATGTAGTATTTCTCTGCAGTTTCACATTCAATTGTTACTATTTTGATTGGAAAGGAAACTTCTGAGTTTAATATGTCATTCATAGGTAAGAAAAGTTTAGTGCTTTTCGTGGTTAAAAAGCAAAAAGCATTTTGATTGTGGTTTTAAGTTTAGAAACAGAGATGATTGCTCTTAAGGCCTAAGATTGCTGCCTGCCTGTGGCAGGAAGGATGGTGGTGAGCATTGCTGGCCTTCTGCAGGTCAATAAATTTCATGCAGTACTCCAGGTAAGTCTCTCTGTTGCTGTAATCAGGGCTGCTGTCAGTTGTCATGGCCAACTGCCAACTGGTGGAATCAATGGATATATTTTATCTTCCTAAGGAAAACTCATTCAACAAGCTATAGGACATAACTACTGGCCTGTGACTTGTTTATTTTTAAAATAAACATGCAGTCCTGGGAGGGAATCACCATTCTGTGCCTATTATTTACTTTTGAGTGAGAGAGACATAATCTTTCAGTTGTAGTGTATTTGAAAAGAGAATATTGGGGAGAAATAACAGCAGTTGTATCTAACTTGTAGAATATTTATGGCTTTCCTTCTCTGAGATGGGACCAAGTTCTGCAGTTTTGCAAGTTTTGAATTTTGAACATAAAAAGGTAGAAATTCTTTGGTCATGAATTTTAAGGAGAAATTGTAGCTAAATGGAACAAGGTACAGAATAGACTTTCAAGCATTTTACTTCCTGATCTTCAACATCATCAATTACCTGTATAGTTATGCTTCTTAAGGATACATAAAGTATTGAACAGTAAAACTATTGGACATCTCATGAAAACATGAAAGCCAAAAATTATTGTATTGGCTTTAATTCAACTGTAAAGAGATAAAGAGATGCCTAATACATGTGATAATTGGAGTGTACTTTGAAGGATGTTACATAATGCTTTATTCCAACTCTTAACCAGGTTAAACTTGAGCATGTAAGCTAAAGATTTGCCAAGTTCAAAGTGAATATATAAGAGAAGCACAGCATGTTAATTGATTGCTGTCTGAAAGAAAAGGCAATTTGAGTAGGATTCCCCTCTTAAATGACTCCCTTAAGAGCAGAGGTTTGGTCTTTTTGGCTTGGTGGTCAAACTTTAAGAGGTGATAAGCTGTCCTTCAAATCTCTGTAAATCTCTGAATTTCTGTGACAGTTTCATGGTGCTAACTATATTGCAGTGGTTGAATCTGTTCCATTGCTCAAATGAAAAATCCCAAATGAACCTAGTGTTCTTTCTTTTATTCATGTTTCTTTCATTGGTTTTGGCTTATGATTCTGGATGGAAGATTTAAGGTAGCAATGTGCCAAAATACTGCATCGTGTTGGCATGCAAGAAAGGACACAAAGAAAACAGAAATAGCCTGTGACCTTTAGCCAGTAAATGTTGCAGGCAAGAAACAAACAGACTCAAGAAAAAATAACCCTCAATGGGTTAAGTCAAAGTTTCTGTGAAATACCAAACTAACACTTCCAGTTCCTCATCAAAGTGGCATTCATTAATTTTATTTTTAGGCATCTGAGTGCCAGACATGTGCCAAGTGTAAGTAGTTCACCATCTTTCCAAGAGAAGTAACAGATTTGCCTAGCTCAGCTGTGCTCCCTTGCTGGCCTATCTTATAACCAAAGCCACGGATTGTGAGGTAGCTAAACGGGGGGGAGGGGGGGGGGGGCAGTGGAATACAGTAAAAGTTGTCAGCAAAATATTTTTAGGACATAATTTTTGATCCACCAACACTGCTTTAATGCTGTGAACTCCCACTTCCTCATCAACCTTACGTTTAAGTATCACCTTGTTGATAGAGTCTTACAGCTTTTACCGGGTCCTTCCCATTCATTAGTAAAATGGTTTTGGTTTTCCTTTTCTAGCCTTGCTAACTTTACTTCCTTACCTACCTGTCACATTTCAGTAACTTTCCTGTCCCAACAATTTCAATGACATTATCCCAATTAATGCCAATGAAAATCTCCATTTGGGTCAATCCTTTCAGTAGCATGAGGCAACAAAAGTTTCAGGGACAGGGAAAATAGCCATCTGGGTTACCAGTACGGTGACTCAGGGGCCATCAAATGTGTATAAGGAAGGAAAGCGATGGAGACGACTCGAAGACGTTAGCTTTGCTATTAAGAGTGGCCTTAAATAAAGCTAAAACATAAACGGAGAAAAGCAGGGAGTTTTCAAAGAATCATTAGCTTGTCTGCAGATACGCTGAGTGAATTGGAAACACAGACCTTTCTGTCAGGAGAAACAACAAGCAGTATCTACTTGGGAAAGCAATCCTGCGTGAGTAGGAAACGAGAGACGGGAGAGCGCGGAGGCCAGGCGCACAGCGCAAAGGGGGGCCGGTGATGGGCCCCGGGGGGAGCCGGAGCTGGAGGCGGGGAGCAGGGGCGGCGGAAAAAATTGGGATAGAACACCAGGAAAAAAAAGTGCCTGAAGTCAAACAAACAGAACTTTGAATAATGAGAAAATGTGCAGACAGATACCAAATAAGACTGGGGACTTTCGTATGTATCCATTAGAGCTCGTACGCTCTGTGAGAGCAATTCCCTTAGAATTTAGAGAGTGACAAGTAAGTGTAAACAGAGATATAGATGTTTCTCCTAAGAATATTTCAAAATGAAGTACACAATGAATGGATGGATCCATGAATTTGGGGAAATCAGAATGGAGAGAAGGTTGCTTTATTTTGCTATGATTTTAATTTGAGTAATATAAACATATGGCAACAAATTAATAAAGCAACAATCCCTGCTTTTAACCTTCCAATTTTAAGTCTCACTCTCCAGAGTTAAGCTGTTTTTAATATTTTTGTTCTTCTTGTGGGAAACTCCATGTTCAGACAATCTGCTTCTACTGCTATTCTTGCATTGTCACCATAATGTAAAAGATGTGTTGAACTCACTTGAATACTAACGCTTCCTTTCTCTTTTGATGGCCACTTTATGAGTTGTACACCTTTTCTCATTTTATTTTTTTATCAAAATTTCAGTGTCTTGATTGCCAACTTGATAGACAATGATATTAAACCACTAAACTTTTCATCCACATTAACTCTGTTTTGGTTGATAGATGATGGAGCTATTCATCTCCATGCAGGTGTTTTTCATATTAGTTTTAAATTATTTAGTAAACAAATAATTCTCTTTAGCATAAATAGGCTATATGTTAAATGTGATTGCAGACAGCCTGAGAATCCTTTTGTTTTATAACTTTTTGCAAATCGCAACCAACTGCAAGTTAATGGTTAACATATTGAAGTCACACTTGTTTATCTTGGAACTATAGGTTATGCCAGGCAACTTAACCCTGTAGTGTGCAAGTTGGTTTTTTTAAATTGTCATACATAATCATTTCCTCATGATTAAAACAATGAGAGGCACTAAAGTCATCACAAACAGTGACAGTGACTTAATACATGTAGGCTTTCCTTGTGAATCTAGGTCAGAGTGAAAATAACGGCTCTTACATTATGAAAATGCTGTCATGATCGGGGTAACATTTGTAGAAACTTTATTTCAATGGCATTTTAACTCTTCATCTGGAATTTATGCAAGTGAAATCTCTCTCTCTTTCTCTGTGTATACACACACGCACACACACACATATGTAGTACAATGACATACTAATGACATATTAAGAGACATAGAGGGTTAACACAGTGACCCTGGAGGTCAACTAGCTTTGTAACTTTAGACAATAAGCATTAACTATACACACACACACACACACACACACACACACACACACAGTTTATATAATATCCATACATAGTGTGTATACATATATTGCTTAAATATATGTCTATATGTGTATGCATATATATTTATATTTTACTTAGTTTTTGTCTAATATAACCTAAATAATATAGATTATATGTAATCAAATATAAAAATAATGTAACCATTCATGTTATTTAGGCTATTTTATTTGGTTATACATAAATTTTTTAACTAAGAAATTTATTTATTTATTTATCTTTATTGTTGAAAGTATTACAGATGTCCCCTTTCTTTCCCCCATTGATCTCCTCCACCCATTTTAAACAATGAATTAAATATATGAATTGCACTTGCTAATGTGATATATTTCTTATGACACAGCTTTTAGTGCTTTGATAAATGATATTATACACTTTCAAGCACTTTTAATTATCCCTAATAACCCCAAAAGGCTTAAAAGTGTTTTCAACTCTACTCAAAGTGGCTTTCTGGCTATTAAAGGCTGAGTGCCTCTGGCTGAGAGGCATCTTTGCTGCTAACATGGGTAATTATGGACATTCCTAAGGCTATTAAATTTGTAAGGCTATTAAAACATATAATGTTTCTTAGCTTTGATTATATGACATCTGAAATTGCCTGGCTGGATTAGGAGTGTCTTATACTAAGCATTTAGGTCATAAGATCTATAAACCAAATCTGATCTATGTTCTATGACGTAAAACTACATTTCATTGACTCCATAAACATTAGCTAATACCTAGTATTTGAAGAAGTAATGTGACTTTCTAGGCTATAGTTCAGTGCCTTATATATGTAGCGTTTCTATAGATAATGAATAATTAAGTCCTGTACTTAGATTTCATTACTTGTGGAATTCTGTACTATGGATAAAAAATAGAATACACACAGGGCATTGTATGTCACACTGACATATGCAAATATAAATATAAAAAGTAATAGATAATTTTTAAAACTATAAGTGACCTTAGATATAATCTTGACCAAACCTCTAATTTTGTAGTCAATAATGCTGAGACAGAGTTTATATCATTTATACTGTCACACAGCAGGTTCCTGGCAATCTTGAAGTTCTATGGGACAATAGTTGCCAATTCTCAATAGAGAAAAATAGCTCATTATGTTAATATAGTCTACTCTTTGTAAAATAGCAAGTTCTCCCAGTTTTAGTTTTTCCTAAGTAAATTTATTACAGTGGATGATTCAGTTGTTTTTGTGAATAAGCCTAATGGTTGTTATTCAAATAGAATACAAATAAAAATTAATAATAGTTTCTGATAGTCCCATCTTGCCAAATTACCTGAATCTATTTTAGAGCACATGTACTTTTTAAAGCATTCAAATCGTCTCTCCCCATTATTTTAATCTATATATGGAATGTTTCAGGAAGAAAAGAATTTGATACAAAATAGGGATGCATCCTCCATTACCTTTTCTCAGGTAAGGGATTGAAAATGACTGGGTGGTTCTTAACCAAAATTTCAATGACGGGTATAATTGGCAAGAAATCCATTAAATTTTATGTACTGGAAAATTCTAAAATGGGACAGAGCTTTATCAAATCCTGGCTCTGTTCACTTCATCATTTGAAGATAGATATTAGCCTCATTGAGTCTCAGTTTCTCCACCTGTGAAATGGGAATAATGCTATATTAAGCTTATCTATTTTATGAGTACAAAATGAAATAATAATTGTAAAGTACAGTGTGTGTTACAGAAAATACCCAATACATGAAGATGGTGTGACATTTATTTTTTTACAACAGGCCTCCATAAGTAGTTCCTAGATTCTATAACAAATAATCTTTGACTTTTAGAGACCCAGAGTTAAATGGACCAAATACCAGGTATGTGGTTCAAGCAAAAGTTTCTGGAAAAAGAGAGTATTTTAATTAAAATTAATATAAATTTTGACTAGGAAATTAGATTAAGTGAAACTGCATATTTTAATGAGCTCATACAGCATCAGGGACTCAGGATAAATACAGTGAGGAAAATCCAAAACCAGATTGCTGTCCATGTAAGTGAGGCTGATTCCCTGGGCTTTACTCTAAGGAGTAAACCACAGGTCTCCAGTTGCTCAAGTGCATATCGTGCTCAGCTGCATAGTATTTGATTGTTTTAGAAAAACTCTAGTTTAGAAGGAAGTGGTTACATTTCCTACTTGGTTTCTGTCCCCTCTTGTCAAAAACACCTCCCTTTGACTTTGGTTTTGAAATCAATGCCTTTCTAGCTCTTCCTAGCCTGTTTGTATCCTTAATCACAATTCATTCTTTCTTGTATTTTTCAAGAAGTCTCTCACCGACACTCAGTTATTGTTATTAGCAAGTGTATATTAAATAATAAGGCTAGGGAATAATAAGGGGTTGTAGAGACCATAATAGAAAAAACTAAAAATTCAGAACTTCCTCTTCCAGATATGACAGAGTAACTGGTAGTTAGATCAAAGACACTCACAGACAAAATGATATAAGACACCAGAGAAAAGGGGTGGCCAATAATTGAAGGACAGTTATCTTGAAGAGAAGGAAAACGTGGTTAGGTGAGTCCTGCATTCCCTATTCCTTTCCTCCTGGGGAAGTTAAAGACTTTTAGTGTAGACTTTGAAACTGAAAAGCAGCAGCAGCTCAGAGTCGGTGGAAGTCTCATTGGCCTGGAAAGAAAATAATTGGAGTTCAGGACTACCAGAAAGTCAGAATCTGAGAGTATAAGATGCTGGAAAAAATTGAAACTACTGAGAACTGAATTCTGTGTTCCATGTGCTTCTTTAGAGGCATTTTTCAAATTCTACTGCCCAGGCAAGACACAAAGAAAAGGATGTTACATACCGTGTTCAGGAATTGGGTGACACCCTATTATTAAGATATAAATTCTCCCAAAATTGATCTATAAATTCCATGCAATCCCAATGTCAGCTAGATGTGTTGTGGAAATTGACAAGCTGATTTTGAAATGCACATGAACATATAAAGGGCCAAGAAGAGCCAAGGCTAGCTTCAAGAACAACATGCTAAGTATCTTACACTACCATAGGTGAAGATTTATCATAAAGCTTCAGTAACTATAAGTATGATATTGGCTCAGAGATGCACAAATTGAACAGAATAGAGAATCTAGAAACAGGCCCACACTCACATTGCATTGCAGTGCAGAGAGGAAAATATGTTCTTTTTAATCAATGGTGTTGAATCAACTGGGTGTACAGGTGGGGGGAAAAATGAAACTTGATGCCTACCTCCCATCATTCATAGAAATCAATTCCAGGTGTATAATAATCGTAAAAGTCAAAGTTAAAACGATGGAGCCTCTACAAGATATGAGAGAATATCATCATGATTTTGGAGTGGGCAGTGATTTCACTAAAACCATTAAAAACAATCCAGAAGAAGCTATTATTGATAAATTGCTTCATTAAAATTGAAAACTTCTACTCATAAAAAGACATTTTTAAACTTGAAAAGTCAGACCACATAATGGGAAAAGATATTTGCAATATGTCAATCTAATATAGGACTTGTATTCAGACATATAAAGAACTTTTACAAATCAACAAAAAAAAGATTTGACGGGTGCAAATTGAAATTTAGATAAAATATATAAACAGGGACTTCATAAAGGATGATATAATGAACTGAATATTTATGACCCCTCAAAATTCTTATGTTGAAGCTTGAACCCCCACTGTAACTGTATTTATGAAGATAAGATCTATAAGGAGGTAATTAAGGTTAAATGAGGCGATAACAGTGAGGCCTGAATCTGATAGGATTAGTGTCCTCATAAGAAACACCAGAGAGCTCTCAGCATGTGAGGACATAGTGAGAATGTGGCATTTTGCAAGTTAGGAATGAGGCCCTCACCAGAAACTGACAATGCAGGCACACTGATCTTGGACTTCAGCCTCTAGAACTGTGAGAAAACACATTTCTTTTGTTTAAACCACCCAATCTGTGGTATTTTGTTATGGCAGACCAAGCACACTAATACAGAGGATATCCAAATGCCCATAAGCATATGTAGAAAGGTGCTGGGCATCACTGGTCATTAGTGAAGTGCAAATTAAAAACACAATGAGATGCTGTTTCACACTGACCATAATGTGGGGGAAAATGTCAATATAAAATCACGGAAAGGAAGTGAAGCAACTATAATTCTTGACCACTGCTGGTTGGATTTTAAATTGGTTCAACCACTTTTAAATAGTGTTTTCCAGTGTCTATTAAAGCTGAAAGTATGGACCCAGGATAAATGAGTATGTCCATTAAAATACCTGAAGCCTAAATGCAACATATTTTAAGAAAAAAGTGATTTACTTTTAAGGTCCTTTATGGAAGTAATGTATCCAGTAAGAGGCAATTATAATTTGTCAGATGCCTGGTTTTTCTTAATTTAATGTCTTAGTATTATTATCAAATGATTAGCATAAATCAGGTTTTACTAAATTTTATTTATTCATCAATTATATTTCTAGATCTTCAAAGCTATGATACTAACTTCTGCAATTTATGGAATCATCTTAAAAATTGATGAATTTGAGGAACACATACACAAACAGATTGGCATGGAAGAGTTAAATAGTAACATCCTGCAAAGCAAAAAGTAGATGAAGGTATCATCTCCTTAGTAATTCTATCACCATTAAGAGGCTCGTTGTAGGTTTAGAAACCTAAGATTTTTTTAAGCATACCAAGAGAAGCTCCATAATCCATGGTGACATATTCATATTTACAATGGTTACAAGACTAACATATAAAATCTGAATTCTAATATATTAGCTTAAAAACAAATTATTATCTCAGAAACTGAAGTGCTCAAACATCCCAAGAGAAGCAAAATACTGGTCAGACTGATTGAAACCAAACAGGAATTTCCTGTATCTGTTCTTTAATGGCTCAAGTTAGAATACCCAAATGCGTACAACTTACAATTGAAAAAACCTTGATGAGGGAACAGAATTTTTTTGGAATATGTTTTTATTGATTTTTTAGGGAGAGAGAGGGAGAGGGAGAGATAGGAACATCGATCGGCTGCCTCCTGCACACCCCCTACTGGGGATCGAGCCCACAACCCAGGCATGTGCCCTGACCAAGAACTGAACTCGTGACCTCTTGGTTCATGGGTAAACGAACAACACTGGCTCGGCCTACCTTCTTAATTTATCTTTATTGTTGAAAGTATTACAAATGTCCCCTTTTCCTCCCATTGATCCCCTCTACCCCATCACCCCCCCCCCCCAGGCCTACTGCACTACTGTCTGTGTCCATGGGTTCTGCACATATGCATATAAGTTCTTAGGTTGATCTCTCCCCACCCACCCACCCCCGCCTTCCCTCTGAGGTCCCTCAGTCTGTTCCATGCTTCTATGTCTCTGTATCTATTTTGTTCATCAGTTTATTTTGTTCATTAGATTCCACATATAAGTGAGATCTGGCTGGCTTATTTTGCTTAGCATAATATACTCGGGAATAGAGTTCTTATCTCAATTGGTATTTCTTTCTTTCTTTTCAATGGTGCTTAAATGTGTACTACCAAAAATACCTCAATGTCTTTCTCTCCCCCCCCACTTTTTTTCTTCCTTCTTCCTTTCTTCTTCCCTCTTCTTCTCCTTCCTCCCTTTCCTGTTTTATACTTTCATTTCTAAATAAATTCCCTTTGGATCAACTCTCTTTAAATGCATTAATATACTGAAACATGTTAAAGTCAAGTTGCAAGCTGGATGTGTCTATCTCTTTAAGGTGACTAGTCTGACCCATTCATTTTACACTGGTGTTGAAAATTATATTTATCTATTTTCAAAAATTTAAGGAACCTCCCTTAATATATTGACTGTATTAGTAAATACATAAACAAGGACCACAAAATATTTTTTCCTCCTATGAGAGACAAGAAAGTCTGTAAAATTCTTGGTAGGGAAGGAGAAGGGGGGGAAAGGAGCACTTTGAAGCAAGCAGAGTTTGAATTCAAACATGAATTAATGCATTTAATATTTGATCTATAAACATTCTTATGAGAGCATTATGTGGTAGGTACTAGGAACACAGAGATGCAGACTTCAGGGCATGATCTATAGGGGAACAGGAAAGCAATTACAGTTCTAAATTTATTGACTGTCTAGTAAGAGATAAATTCACTTTTATGTAATAAATTTATGATAGAGAAATGAACAGATATATACAAGAGCATAAGGAAGTTAGATTCCTAACTCTAGCACAAAGATGGAGGATGGGAAGAGTGTTCATACCAGTAAAGATGGAAAACTCAAAGACACAGGAAAGAGAAAGAGGAAGGCTATTTGGTGGAACAATTTCTCTAGGCAGACCAAACTGCAAGTCTGAGTAGTAAATGACAGGTGCATGTGCGAACATAGATAATAGTGGGTGAGTGCACAGAATTTGTAGGTTGGTGGTAAAGGTCATACAGGGGAGAACTTTTCTGCCTGATAGCTTCTATTATTTTTGTTAAACAAGGGAGGGAACTTGCTATAAATGAAAGAAAGCTGTAATTAGGGAATAGAGGAGAGCCTAGGTGAATTTGAGGGCCACAGATTCATAGCATAATCAATATAAAGAATTGAACGTGCATCTTCAGCAACCATCAGTAGTCCAGGTAGAGAGGGGAAAGGTTAAATAATCCAGGGTTGGGATTGTACAGGTCATGTATAATGGGAGGACAAGGGGAAGGAGAGTGATGGCATGATAGAGAATAGATAGAAGGGAAGAATGAAATTAGAATGGAGCTAATAGATTGGAGGAAATTAAGTGTGTGTGTGTGTGTGTGTGTGTGTGTGTGTGGTGTGAGACAAAGAGACAGGAAGGCATAATGAACTGGACGAATGATATCTGCATTTAAATGAATCTCAGCAGTTAGAAATAGAAATAACTAGACCAATAGAAAAATTGGTCTTCAGTTAAAAGATAACTTTGGAAAATAGCAGACATAGAGACTAAAGCAATTACAAGTAGATCAGTTCTGATACAATGAAGTCGGAGGTCCAGCATGACCCAATAATAATTGCATGGCACTCAAAAGTAGATCAATGGGTAATAACTGGTTGGGAAGATTTTAAATGATCTCAAGAATTTCAATCATAGTCTAGAGAGGAGGGTTATGAATTACTGTGAGGTATTACATATGAGTCCACCCTGGGATTCAGATTCAAGCTGTCTGTAAAACTGGTTGGCCAGGAACCCTTCTCCCTGTCTCTGGTTTCTATCAGGAATAGTTGTTGTCCATGTGGATTTTGTTTTCTGGCAGAAAGGGAACAAAGATGGACAGTCTTCACACTTCTGGAAGAATATAGAAGAATATAATGTGCTCTGGCCAATGTGGCTCAGTTGATTGGACATAGTACCAAAAGGTTGCCAGTTCGATTCAGGATCAAGACACATGTCTGGATTGTGGGCTCATCCCCAGTAGGGAGCATGCAGGAGGAAGCTGATTGATGTTTCACTCTCACATCGATGTTTCTCTCTCTCTCTCCCTCCCTCTCCCTTCCTCCTCTAAAAAAGTCAATAAAAAAACTTTTTAAAACAGGTTAAAAATAAGAATATAATGTGACATCGATGATTATACTTAATACTTTGAGGATTTTGCAATTTTATGAGAGGAGACAACCCTGGGAGGGAGGAGATGAACCAAGTAGAACCCTAGGTAGAAATAGGTGTGTTATTTGACCTGGCTTAATTTTAGCAGATGTGTGACATTCACTGGAGAGGAATAAAATGCTTGTTGGAGGATAAACTTTTAAGAGGGTTGAAAGACAAATTCGGGCCTTACTTTTGGGAGTTATATGGCCTCATTTGTATCCACATAAAATAAAAGAGAGCCATATCACATACATAATCTATATTTTAGTGTGCATTTGAATTTATGATTCAGCTAATTATTTAGGATATTATAGATGTTTACTTTCTTGAATGTGTTCTTTTAATATATTTTCTATTATTATAAAGTCATGATGAAGAGGGTTTTTAACATTTTTACATGAGAAGCCTATGTTGACTTCATCTTTATAACCAAGACCCTGTGACCCACCATGAAAAGGCTGGTGAGCAGATCTGTCTTAATACGCATGGTAGAATGCTGTCTAAAAAGTGTCTTCTATCTAGAGTTATATTAGTTTCTTCTTATTGCTATAACAAATTGCCACAAATTTACTGGCATAACATAAACTTATTATCTCATAGTAATGGGGGTGTAAAGTCCTAAAATGAAGATGTTGGCAAGGCTGTGTTCCTTCTGGAGCCTCTGGGGAAGAATCTATTTCCTTGCCTTTCCTAGCTTCTAGAAGCCAACCGCATTCCTTGATTCATGGCCCCTTCCTCCATCCTCAAAGTCTCCATTTTCAAAGCATCTTTAAATGTCTCCCCCCCCTCTCCATCTCCCTCTTTCCCTCCCCTATCCTCAGTCCCTCCCTTTCCCTCTTTCTTTCTCTCTCTCCAACCTCTGCTGCATTCCTAACATCTCCTTTTCTAACTGCCCTTCCTGCCACCCTCTTATAAGGACCCTTGTAGTTATATTAAGCCTACTTGTATAATCCAAAATAATCTCCCCATCTCAAAATAGTTAAGTGAATCACAGGTTCTGCATATTAGGATGTGGACTTCTTTAGGTGGGAGAGACATTATTGTGCCTACCAGAGGGTATATTCCAATATACTTATTAATTGTGGAAATTCTTTTTATCTTTTTCTTTCACACATATTTCCTGAGCACCTACTAGGTACCTGGTTTTCAGTGGAAGACACTAGACAAATAATGAAGATGCTGTCCCTGTAGTCATGAAGTTAAATGTCTACTGGGAAAATGAAGTTAACTTTGGACTTCTGAAAGGTTTGTTAATAGTCTGTGGGTTTCACAGTGATCTCATTTATATTTAAGTCTTATTTGTTGGTAATAATATTTGATATCACATTTGTTTGTATTTATGATTGTATTTATGACCACCAGAAACATAACTATAGAGGAAAAGTTTAGTTTATTACTTGTGGTAGTGAGGGAAAATACACACTATGGGGAGTGTGCACCATCTAACCAAAAATTTTACATGCATATATGCATAACATATGGACACAGATAATAGTGTGGTGAAGGCCTGGGGTGGGGAGTGGGTGCAGGGTGGAAAGGGTCAAAGGGGAAAAAAGGGAACATCTGTAACATTTTCAATAATAAAGATAAAGTTAAAAAAAAGAAAAGACTATAAGGTTTGGATTTTGGTTAGGAAATCTTGGGGAAAGTTTAAGGGAATGGAGACTCGCTCTAGATTGTGTGCTGTCTGTAAGTCAGGGCAATTCTGTGATTGCGTATCTCAAATGTTTTATCTATAAGGAGGGAAAATTGGAGTAGGAGTAAAGTTGTAATAGGCAAAGAAACAATAGTCATTTATACAAGCCTAGAGATGGAGATGTTTGGTACTCTGTGGGGGATACAGTGACCTTGTTCATTTCACTTATTCATGGTCTCAAAATGACCTTGTCTGATGTTGGTGTTCTGTGAGGTTGTTTATGTCCAACAAGAGAACAACATGGCCTAGCAGTGAGCCTCTGGCCAGCTTGTAATAACATGGAGGCCTAGGTCATTGTAGTTTCCAGATGCTAGACTCCTGGTGTTCCCTGTCCCTCTCCCATCTGTGGCACTTGTTAAACACGCAGAATTCCAGATCCACTCTTCAATAACTGCATCAGAATCTCTGAGGATTGATTTGACCAGCTGATTCTTTTATACACTAAAGTCTCAAAATGTCTCTATTAAAAAGGCCAAAAAAATTCATATATTTATTAATGCTAAATACTTGCTTGCTTGTGATTGCTTTATTTAGTAATGATTTTCTGAATTTAAATTTTTTCATTTATAATTCACAAACTATGATTAAGCTTATATTTATGCATGACCCTTTGTTAGATATTCCTTGGGAATGGCTGAGCTGTGTCTTCATGAAAAAACAAAATAGGGTACATTTTGGAAGAGTTTTAACCTAGGTATTAATTAATAATGCTTGTATGGATTTTACATTTAGTTCAGTTTTCATTTTCACAAATTTGCCTGATTATCATCGAAATCAGCACTGCAAGGTGCAGCAAGACTGAACAACCACTCCTCTTTGGGTTCTGACTGCACACTTTACCATCTCTCTCTGAATCATCTACCTGTTGACCAGCTTTCCCACGTGCTTTAAACCTCAGACCATGTAAGCCTTACAACCTCACTCTGACGAGCATGCCTTTCAAAAACTAAGCTAAAGGTGTTTTCCTAGTCAATGTGAGGAATGCAGGGCCTACAGAAAGGAATCTGTGCCTTCAAAATTGCATCCATGAGACTCATGACTTATTTTCCCTTCCTTCCTTCCTTCCTTCCTTCCTTCCTTCCTTCCTTCCTTCCTTCCTTCCTTCCTTCCTTCCTTCCTTCCTTCCTCCCTCCCTCCCTCCCTTCCTTCTTTTTTTTTTTTTTTTGGCAACAGTATAAACATGCACAACAAGAAGACAAAGTTAAAAGCAAATGTACTCTCTTCAGTACAGTCTAACACAATGATTAATATTAACACTCTGAAATATGGCACCACTTCCTCAAAATCAATTTTTCTGAAACAGTAATAATTTCAACATCATACTTTAAGTATGTTTATATGTTTATAGGTAATTTTAGAAAAATGAATGTTCACAAAGAGCATGCTAAAGCTCAAAATACATTAAGGAAGATAGGATGGTTAGATATATAAAGTGTGTATTTAGCCATAATTTGTTGCAACTTGTAATCCCAGAAGAAAGTCAGAATTTAGTAGGCATTCTAGAAGAGTGGCAGTGAAACATTGCCACATTCTATGCCAGTGATTTTCAAATATTTCCAGCAAAGGACTAGTATTTTTTTATTTGTTTGTTTTTTCACTTTTTAAAATACAATTGCCAATTTATCACAGATGGATAATTTTTAATAAAGTAATTGATTTATAAAAATAATAAAGAAGAAACAAACCTACCCTTAAATTATTATTGGATTCAACAAGCATACAATTACTCTTTCAGATTGCTTCAAAATTTTCTAAAGTGTTTATAGTCTCTACTTCTGTACTCACTTCACTGCGGACCAGTAATAAAAAAACACTCAAAGATCTCCACATTCTGAGTGGTACTGTCTGATATCATTTTTAAGCACTGGGTTTTTCATGTTGATAGCATCATCATTCATTAGAGTTGTAAGGGAGCTAAGAAATTTAACTCCAGATTTTTTTAAAATACCAGTGAAAGAAGTGAGAATGGCATTCTTGGTTGGGGATTTGGCAGGTCCCAAAGCAAAGATAGCCACTTAATTAATGGAATAGGAAAAGCTAATGGGCAAGAAGGAGTTGGTTTATATTTGGTTTATGTTTGGAAAAATAAAGATGAGAGAGTGGTGCTATTTATAACTTTAAAATGATAGTAGGAATGAGTTAATTGCAGAAAAGATTAATTTCAGTTTTTTGATCTACCAAATGGAAAGGTTAACAACAAAGCTGAATAGAACAGTGATCCATTTTTTACTTCTTCCTGAAAAACTGTTCTTGCTGCTGTGTCTCAGCTCATCCTTCACTCGTCTTTTCCCTTACCTCCCTCTTCCCGTGTGTCATCAAGTCCCACTGAGATGGCTGCCTAATGGTGCCTCAAATCTGTAATAGTCTCTGCTTTATCCCTGGGACCTTCGACAGTGCCTGACACATAGTAAGTATGGAGTAAATATTTGTTGAAAGTAAAAATGAATGTATATCCCTCAATACTTGCCATGACTCTATGCTTTTCCTTGTCTTTGTGATTTTGAACATGAGTTTCTTTTTGCATATCGTGTTGTTCTTTTCTAAAATCCTTGAAGACAGGCTCTATCCACATGGCCAACTCTGAACTTTCCCCCAAATTCCCATAAAAAAGGACTCCTTAACTCTGCTGTGAGCCTAGAAGTATTATTTCATTGCAAACATTTGCTTATATATGTCTTCCACAATAGATTAAATAATCTTGAGTGCAGAAATTATATAATTTTTTAATTAACTTCCTCTGTGCCCAAGCACAGAGTCCAAAAATCCTAGGCAATTGATAAAAATTTATTCTATGGATGAGTGAATTACTCAGTAAGATCAAGAGAAACTATAAATGGCTTTAGCTCTATAAAGAATGTTGCATTTTCTTTCTCTATTTCGTATAAGGCTTCTTATTCCTAAAGTCTAACAGTTATGATTCTCAATTTGATTGACAACAAGTTTACTAGGATCCTCTCCCTCAGTCCTTTCAGTGTGTTGTTTATTTGTGTTTGCTTACTTTTCAGAAACAAGGTAGGATTTAGCCAAATACACAAGACACGCTCTCATTAACATTCTAAAATACACAATCCTCTCTCCTGGAAATAATTATGGAGGAAGCACTATCTACTTTGACGTTTCCTATGGTCCGGGATGCTTTTCTAAATACCAAATATTTCTTGCTTCAGTGCTGACCCCAATTTTATCAGAAGAAGTTTATAATTGGGGGCATGCTCAACTGATCCCTAATCTATGTCAAGGTTGCTTGCCATAGATTAATTACCCAGTACTTAACTTTTGCATTTGACCCTCATACAAGAGCATATTCGAAAGGATTCCAACCTAACTGAAGTAATGGATTGCATCTTTTCATAATTCTCTACTAGTTGGATAAAAATGTAATTTGCGACAAAAATCCAATATCTTTCCAACTTTATCTAATTCTTTGCAACCTTACCAGATAAAGCTTCCTTGAAGATCACTTTTATAAATGTCACACATTTTGTAGCAATTAGATTCACTAATTTATGGTCCCAACTCCTATGCTCCCATTTTTTCTTCTACTGAATAAATAGTAGAGTAATAGGATGACAGTCCTCTGATTTATTCCAGATGTTTGACTATAAAAGTGAGGGGGGAATTCCCTATATTTTATAACACATTGCTAGGCTACCTGCATCATCAAGTCACACATTTTGAAATCTTAGGTTTAATTTATCCTTCGAGCACTCTTCCAAAGTTAGTGTTGAAGTAACTCAACCTGTTTTGATGCATGGGCCCACATACAAAATGCAAAATATCAGTTTAACAATAGTTCTTACACTCATTTATTAATGTGCCTATTCAGCAAATACTTTTTGAAGACTTACTATGGAACGGGCTTTGGTTTTAGTGTGGGGGCTCAGTGTGGAGAAAGGCAAGTTTCCCCACATTGGATCTTTTATTCTAGTAGTTAAAGGGTAGATTTAAAAAAGTGAAAATCTACATAAACAAGATAACGTCTTGCCATTATGTGTTATGTAGCGCGTACAGGCAGATGTGATCATGACTGGACATTTTCTTTATACAGGATGTTTAGGGAAGGAAAAGGTGGTCTTTGATCTGAGTCTTGAGGGATGAGAAAATGTAACTACAGACAAAGGAAAAATCTTCCCAGTAGAGGGGTGGGGAACCTATTTTCTGCTAAAGGCCATTTGGATATTTATAATATCATTCGCGGGCCATACAAAATTATCAACTTGAAAATTAACTATGAAAAAAGCGCCTAGATTTATTGAATTTTCAGTCCTGCCTGTGGTTGCCTTGGCAGGGCCAGACCGAATGATTTCACGGTCTGTATAAGGCCAGGCGGGCAGACCATTCCCCACCCCTGCAGGAGGGGAAACCACAAAATGCAAAGGTTCCAAGGAAGGGGTGCCCTTGGCACATTCCAGGAACTTTAAGAAGGCCTACATGGCTTAGATGTGCTAAGCAAGATTGGCAGGGAAAAGAATGTATCAATTGCTGTCTAGGATTAGGAAAGGACCAGATCACCCAGGGACTTAGAGTGTAAAGGGGAGCCATAGGATGATGTTAAACAAAGAGATGACACAATTGAATTTATTTATTTTTTTAATTGCTCATTCCACTGTAAGGAAAATGGATTTTAGGGGGTGGATGCAGGAATTCCAGATAGGAGATTAAGGCAATAGTCCAAGAATGAGAGGATGGTCACCTACACTAGGAGAAAACTGGCCTTGTTTAAGAGAAATGTTGGAAGTAAAATCGACAGCATTTGGAGATGGATTCACTTACTGGGTATATAAAACATAAGACTAAAAAAAAAGACTGCTACATTTTTTTACTTGAGCAATTAATTAAAGAACTCTTGCACATAATTTGGGGGATATAGAGGATAACTTATTATTTTCCTATTCTGTTTCTATTCCCACTTGCAGATATAGCATTCTGATTTTATTGAGGATTCTCGCTCCTCCTGCTCAGTCACATTGTTTGTGTGGGACTTCCTCCAGCTCCTAGCTTAGATATGGGTATGAACTGCACACTTGGGTTGATCAGCATCTTCAAATTTTGCATCAAAGCGACTGAGTTAGTGACCACATTTGACCCAGTTAGATGCCACTCTGAGACTGTGGATTGAACTAGCAGAGATAAGTGCTCTTTTTCTAAAGTGAATGGTAAATTAGTAGGATTTCAGTTTGGATTTCAGTTACCACATGGAGAGAGCATGCCAGAGAATGGAGGCTGATGCAGAGATAAAACAGTCCAAGCAGTAGAATGAGAAACCAGGTCCTGATGATATTTTTAATCCCCTAAAGCTCCATACCTGAAATCAAATTGGCTCCTGGAGCTTTCAGTTATCCATTCCAAAAACGAGCTCTCACACACTTGACACAATTTGAGTTGGATTTCTTACTATATAACCAAGAGGTCTTATTAATACAGATGAGAAATTTGTTTTAGGTATATTATAATCAAAATGCCTATCTAGGTTTGCAAGATTAAAATACAGGATGCCTAGTGAAATTGGAATTTCGAACAGATGATGAATAATATTGTAGTATGTGTGCTCCAAGTATTGCTACTTCTGGCAAGCCTGTGATTGTTACATACCCTAGTGGATATGTCAAGAGGGCTCTTGCATCTACAAGCCTGGCTCTCAAGAAAGATCAGGGATTTTGATGTGTTTGGAAGTCATCATGATAGTAGTAGTATTCAAAACTGTGGAGCCAAAAAATTAAATCTTGGGAAACAAGGCAGATAGAGTTGAGAAAGCATCAAAGGCTAAACCTGAGGGCAACCCACTCTATAGAAGTCTAGCACTGCCAGCATGAATTGTAAAGGACTGAGAAGAAGGGAGAAATACTGCGTCAAGGAAAGCAAGGAAGAAATGAGTTTCAAGACTGGAAACATCTCCAACAAAGATGATCAGACTTCCCTGTCAAAACCCTTTCTTCCTTTCACTTACCTACTGAGCACTCTGAACACTTCCATCTTTTCCTGTAGCTATTCAGATGTCTAGGCCCCTCTGGCCATTGTTGGAAACGTCTAGAAACTCACCCCTTACTGGTGCAGAGATGTGCCTTCTCTGCTGCCTTTGATATTTGGTCTTAAAAATCCCTTTTCTGGTTCGATCAAATAGCTTGACACTTTAAAGTTTTAAAGATAAAGGAGAATTCCAGCAGCCATGTACAATAACTGGTCGGTGATGCATTGTACTCTGTTCATGGGCGGCAGTCGGGAAACAAACAGCTCCAGCGAGCAGTTCCTCACCACTAGAGCTCGGCCAACACTGCAGAACCTACTGACTTCTTTTTTCCTCAGTCACTCTAAGTCTGACTTGCCTTTCATCTTTACTCCATCCAGGTGCCCAGAAAGCCATCAATCACCTTCTCTATCTCTGCCCAGGGCCCTCATTTTCTCCCTGTAATTTCTCTTTTTATTAACTGTTCAAGAGAAGTATACGGGGAATGAGAGAGGATAGTAAGAAGCTATGGAAATTCCTTGGCAAGTGGGATAAGGGAAACTGAGACAAAATAATTAAACAGGCCGAACAATTTGAGCAATTTACAGCCAGCTAATGAATCACAAAGTTTTCTAGTCCCTAACAAAGGACACTTAGGAGGAAATGGTTTACACATTCCAGACACTCTCAGGGCAGACCAGCCTTGATCCTGGCCCCACATCAATGACTTTCTTTAGAAATAAACTAACCAGAAAATTACCCTGACCCACCCATACACAAATTTTGATGAATCAAAATACTGAAGGACACACCTGGAAAGCTAATGAATATTCTGTTAAGACTTCTCCTGAGATCTCCCATAGGATTACCATGAGCCAAAGAAATAAAAGAAGCACCAAGACAAAGGACCCATGATGCACTCGCCCTAGAGCATGCCCATGCCTTGTATGTCTACTCTCTCGTAAACTGTAAGCGTCCCCAGGAGACTTGCAATGAGGGAAGCAGTGGACAGTGGCAGCTCTTCCTGGGCTAACCCCCTGAACCTCTTGTCCTTCTGCCTTTCCAGTGAGCTAACAGCAATCCAGGCTTGGCTCACTATTGTCACTGTGACTTTTACTCCTCAGTGAGACCATGCATCCCAGCGTGGTCCACTTCTTTCCTACAACTTTTCTAGACAGCCAAAGAAGCCCTGTCTAGGCTCTCTTCTGTTAACTTTTCTGTCCTAAGTCCTTCCTTTTCACTTTGTGCAGCTTTAATAACCCATGGCACTATCTCCCTAGAACATGCCCAGGCCTTGTATCTCTGCTCTCTTTCTCCTGAACTTTAAGGGTTGCCAGGAGACTCACAACCAGGGGAACAGTGGGCAGCAGCAGCTCATCCCAGGCTTACCCCCTGAACCTGTTTCCAGGGTCCCTTGTCTTTCTGCCTTTCCAGTGAGTTAACAGCAGCCCAGCCTTGACTCACTACTGTCACTGATTTTTTAAAAAAATATATCTTTTTTATTTCAGAGAGGGGAAGGGAGAGGGAGACAGAGAGATAGAAACATCAATGATGAAAGAGTCGTCATTGACCAGCTACCTCCTTCATGCCCCCAACTGGGGATCGAGCCTGCAACATTGGCATGTGCCCTGACCAGGAATCAAATCGAGATCTCCTGGATCCTAAGTCGATGCTCAATCGCTGAGCCACGCCCAGCCGGGCTGTCACTGCTGTCACTGTGACTTTTACTTCTCAGTGAGACCACACCCTTGTGTGTTCCATTTCTTTCCTATAACTTTTCTAGAGGGCCAAAGGAGCCCTTCCTAGGCTCTCTTCTGTTACTTTTCTGTCCTAAACCCTTCTTTCTTTTCACTTTGAGCAGCTTTCATAACCCACAGCACATTCTTGCTAGAGCATGCCCAGGCCTTGTATCTCTGCTCTCTTTCTCCTAAACTTTAAGGGTCGCCAGGAGACTTGCAACCAAGGGAGCAGTGGGCAAGTGGCAGCTCATCCTGGGCTTAGCCCCTGAACCTGTCTCCATGGCGCCCTTTTTCTCTCACTTTCCTGTGAGCTAACTGCAACCCCACTTTGGCTCACTTCTATCACTGTGACTTTTACCTTTCAGTTAGCTCCCACTGCCTTCCTTGCCTAGCCCACTTCTTTCCTATAATGTTTCTAGAGAGCCAAAATAGCCCTGCCTAGGTTCTGTCTTGTTAGTTTTTCTATCCCAAGCCTTTCCTTTGTTTCAGTGTCCCAGATTTAATAAACATACTCTATTAGGGCCAGCTCTGGATAGAGCATGCCCATGCCTGGTATCTCTGATCTCTTCCTCTTACAGTCTAATGGTCCTGACAATATTTGCAACCAGTGGAGCAGCAAGCAGCAGCATCTCATACTGGGCTTACCCCTGTACCTGTCCCCAAGGCTCCCTTTTTTTTCTGACTTTCAAGTGAGCTAACCACAGCCCTACCTTGGCTCACTTCTATCACTCTGGCTTCTGTTTTTCAGTGAATCAAAACAGCCTTGCCTAGGATCACTTTTTTCCTATCATGTTTCTATCAAGCCAAAGCAGTCCTGCCTCGGCTCTCCTTTGCTCTTCTTTCCTAAGCCCTTCCTTTTTTCACTGTCCCTAGCTGTAATAAAGTTACTTTCAAAATCACCTTGACTAGTGTTGTGAAATATTTCCTGCATGAAGTCGAGAACCCATATACGACTTATTAGCCTGAGGCCCGGCTGCTCTGGGCCCAGTCCCCATGTGGTAACAGGAGGAGTTTTCCTTTGTTCTGTGATTCTTTTTATTTTTAACCTGATTGGTCAGAATTATAAAGTAATAAAAACTTACACAAAAGAAATGAATTAAAACAGTATATATAAAGGACAGAATGAGGTCTCTTCTTTTTTCCTACCATAGCCCATTTTCTTGAGATAATTGTTAACAGTTTTTGGCTGTTTATCTATGTATCTACTCATTTACTTACTTTTATTGAGTGCTCACTATGCGCCAGAAATCATTAATTGCTTCAAAAATATTAATTTATTTAATCCTCACAAAAGCCCTTTGGCAGATAAGGAAAATGAGCCACAGAAAATAAGTAACTTCCCCAAAGTCACAAAGTAGTAAGTGGATAATATACATGTTTTAATATGCATTATATAAAATATTCTTTGACTAAAGTAAAATGAGCCGATGTTCTCAGTGAAATATATTTGGAAAACATCAGACTGTTTTAGACATACTGTTTATTAATACAAACACTAATATGACTTTGGGTCTGCAGAATTTCTTTTGTGGCTTTGGGCTCCACATCTGTTATTATTCTTGTCTGTGAACTCAACTTCTGCTAACCTTATCCTTCCATAGACATTTTTTCCCTTGTGTGATCTGAGTTGGAACCTTCTCTATGGGAGTAATTTGAAACACCTAGAAATTAAATTTTTAATATTCAGGCCTAGGGTTTTCATACAAGCGGCTGACACTTGTTGGGGCACCCCTAGAGCATTTTCACAAGCTTGGAATTCCCATCTTTCAAAGATAACTTTTTCTACCCATGATATGAGGCAGGCAGCTTGTGATTGGAAAATAAGCCAGTCAGCTAGCTGGCAGGGATTTGCAGGTTTCTTCTCAGGAACAAGAAGCAGAGTTTGGGCTTCTGGTTTCCCACAGGGAACCCTGTTCTGGCTTCCAGCAGCACTGAGGCTTGTGGCCTCCATTTCTATCATGAAACAGGCATTAGCACCACAGCTTCCAAGTTTCATTTTGTTTTACCTTGTTATTTCCAGCACCTTGAAAATTCCCATTTTTGCTTGTGCATTCATGTACATATTTTTAAATATTCTCTGAATACTTTATACAGCATTTTAAATGTATTTGGACTTGGAGAGAAATAAGTGCATGTGCTTAGTTGTCCATTTTGACGAAAACAAGTTTAGTACCACTTTTATCTTTGGAGATATATAAATCCTAAAAGCATATGGCACAGTCAATCTTTTTGAATTACTCTAAATTTCAAAAATTGTTTAACAATCCTTTCCCTTTTTGCCATCCATGTCCATTCACAACCTCTGAACTTAATGCTTTAACTTAGGGGAAATAGGGAAAGACTTCAACAAAAGGGCTGATTTCTTTACCTTTGTGGGGTTTTTTAAAATTTATCTTTATTGTTGAAAGAATTACAGATGTCTCCTTTTCTCTCCCATTGACCCCTTCTACCCCACATCCCCAGGCCTTCACCACATTGCCTGTGTCCATGGGTTATGCATTTATGCATATAAATTCTTGGGTGAATCTCTCCCTCACCACACCCACCCCTGCCTTCCCTCTGAGATCCTTCAGTCTGTTCCATGCTTCTCTGTCTCTGGATCCATTTGGTTCATCAGTTTATTTTGTTCTGTAGATTCCACAATAAGTGAGATCATGTGATATCTGTCTTTTTCTGCCTGGCTTATTTCACTTAGCATAATACTCTCCAGGTCCCTCCATGCTGTCCCAAAGGGTAAGAGATCCTTCTTCTTTACAGCTGCATAGTATTCCATTGTGTAAATGTCCCACAGCTTTTTTACCCACTCATCTACTGATGGGCACTTGGGCTGTTTCCAGATCTTAGCTATTGTAAATAATGCTGCTATGAACATAGGGGTGCATAGATTCTTTCTGATAAGTGTTTCAAGTTTCTTAGGATATATTCCTAGAAGTGGGATCACTGGGTCAAAAGGCAGCTCCATTTTTAATTTTTTGTGGAACCTCCATACTGCTTTCCACAGTGGCTGCCCCAGTCTGCATTCCCACCAGCAGTGCACCAGGGTCCCCTTTCTCCACACCCTCGCCAGCACAAGTCATTTGTTGATTTGTTGATGGAGCCATTCTGACAGGGGTGAGGCAATACCTCATTGTGGTTTTAATTTGCATCTCTGATGATTAGTGACTTTGAGCATTTTCTCATGTGTCTCTTGGCCATCTGTATGTCCTCTTTGGAGAAGTGTCTATTCAGGTCCTTAGCCCATTTTTAAATTGGATTATTTGTCTTCCTCTTGTTGAGTTGTATGAGTTCTTTATATATTTTGGAAATTAGCTCCTTATCAGATGTGTCCTTGGCAAATATGTTCTCCCACACTATGGGGTTCCTTTTTATTTTGAGGATTTCTTTCGCTGTGCAGAAGCTTTTTAGTTTGATGTAGTCCCATTTGTTTATTTTTTCCCTTGTTTCTCTTGCCCTAGGAGATGTATCAGTGAAAATTCCACTATGTGAGATGTCTGTGACTTTACTGCCTATGTTTTCTTCCAGGATTTTTATGGTTTTGTGACTTACATTTAAGCCTTTTATTCATTTTGAATCTATTCTTATGTATGTAGTAAGTTGGTGGTCTAGTTTCATTTTTTTAACATGTACCTGTCCAATTTTCCCAGCACCGCTTACTGAAGAATCTGTCTTTACTCCATTGTATGCTCTTGCCTCCTTTGTCAAGTATTACTTGACCATAATGGTGTGAGTCGATTTCTGGGATTTCTGTTCTGTTCCATTGATCTACATATATGTTGTTATACCAATACCAGGCTGTTTTGATTACAGTGGCTTTGTAGTATAGTGATATCCTCTTTACCTTTGTTTTAAATTTAATTACAGTTTCAGTTATGCAAAAAAAAAAATCTATCTACAGTAAGGCTGCATATATTTCCTCATTACTTGAACTAGGAAGAGTACTAAAAGTAAAGAAAGCCCACTCACATTGAGAGAATGTAGAAAGTGTAATATATATATACATATATAATCTTTATTGATTTCAGAGAGAGGAAGGGAGAGGGAGAGGGAGAGAGAGAAACATCAATGATGAGTCATTGATTCGCTGCCCCTTGCATGCCCCCTGCTGGGGATTGAGCCTGCAATCCCGGCCTGTTCCCTGACAAGGAATCGAACCGTGATCTCCTGGATCATAGGTCTAGTTCAACTGCTGAGCCATGCTGGTCGGACTCATATATTTTAAATGAAATAGCACATAGATTTTCTATGCTTCAGAAATCTTGCTTGCTTTCAAGGTCAAATATATTTCTAATACAATTTAAGTGTTCTTGTCCACAAGGAATGGGACATCTAATTGTTTGCTTTTGTTGAGCAATAAGAGAGAGATGTATAAACCTCAGGGAAGATGGGCTCTGGAAATTTTCTACAAGCAGACATTTGATTCCAAGTGGGCACCTTGGTCAGGTGGTATTAACATATCTGTTTTTAAAATAGCTTTACTTACCAACTATTACACTTCACTTGATTCTCTCAAAACTTAATTTGTTTGAGAGACTATAAGGGCAAGGTCAGAATTTGGGTCACTCTTATTTAATACCTAATGTTAAAGAAAAAACAACATCCAAAAATATTAGTTCAGTGCCTACTACAGGGAAAATTGATTAAATAATTCTAATTTCTTATTAGATTTTATCATTCTGAATTTGCCTTTGGTTCAGGACTTTTTGCTTCTTAAAGATTGTGACTTTCAGTAAGTGCCTCTTAGCTGCTTTCTAGGTTTTGGCAAGTGATTTTATCAGTGCTAATTTTCTATAGGTATAAATCAAGTCCCTACTTGCCATTATATCAGGAAACAATGTAAAGGGGAAAAGTCAGTGGTCCTGCAAAGGAACTAGAGAGAAGCAATGAAAACCATAGTAATTCACAATTATAAAGAGTGTCAAATAATCTTGCTGACAAATTCTCTAGAAGTAGACTCCTTAGTTAGAAGAATTTCATTTTTAGGGGAAAATGGAGCTGTGTGTGTTTTGAGACCATAAACCTTTGGCATTTATTTTGAGACTTCTGAAAACTTCCACACAAAGGCACAGAGATTGTCCAAAAGTCTCTTATTGACCTTAGGATTTACTCATGATATATCTTTTGATTGTTTAAAAAATTTAAGCAACTTTTTATGATAAAGATATCGAGCAACTGATATCTGATTTGATTTAATTTTTCCATCTAAACTTAGTTAGCCAATAACATTTTTAAGTTTTATGCATATAATTTCAATATTTACAAAGTTTTTATTATATCTCAGGATTTCTTGAATGGTCATCAGATGGTATTTTTATAATGATGTTTTCCAGGGATTTTGACTGCTTCTACAGTTAGCAATCAAATATCTATTTTTGTTTACATTGATGAACACTACAGTGTGATTTGGCCTGAGATACTGGATAGTTCTTTATATATTTGATAGCTTTTCCTATCCCTTTATTACAACTGCAAATTTTAGATGATTCCTTACTTAGACTGACCTCCAATCTAACATAATACCAACTAAATAAAAAATCACACCATGTTCCAAAGTCAAAGTGTCAGATAATTCTCCAGATGACTCGATTCCTATTCCTAAATATTTGCATTCATTTCAGGACTCAGGAAAATTGCCACAAATAATGGCTGTAATTATTACAGTACATTTGTTCCCTAAATCGACCTTAGGGAGAAAATGTTATGCTGTTATTTTTAGTGATGATATAAACTAGGCTGTTGAATTGAGGGATCACTTCCGAACTGACCTGGAAAGGAGACACAGCTACCACTGCTTCAATTATGTTAATGTGGAATACTTGACTATTTTAAGACCTATTTAGTCTTCTGTTTTTTGGCTAGGAATCACAATATTGCTATTCCTTCAGCAATTTAAATGCCCAAATAAAGAAATATGATTTATTTAGTTTACATTTTATTTTTCTCGTTATTTTAACATAATCTATTTTATTAATGTTGAAATTTTATTTGGACTTTTGCAGATATAAAGCTAAGTGAATTTGGGATTTAAGTCATGAAATTAAGGCATGGTTCTTTTATAGATTATTTTGTAGTGATAAACTCAAACTCCTCTAAGTCAACTGAAATTGTATATATCTTTCAATGAAGTTCAAAACTGATAGTTTTATTGGCTGTGTCAACCCTGGAAGAGTTAGCCCAACAAAAAGGGTGATAATTGGATTTTAAAATGGATTTTTCTTGCCCGGCCGGGCATGGCTCAGCGGTTGAGCGTCGACCTAGGATCCAGGTGATCTGGGTTCGATTCCTGGTCAGGGCACATGCCCGGGTTCCAGGCTCAATCTCCAGCAGGGGGCGTGCAGGAGGCAGCCCATCAGTGACTCATCATTGATACTTCTATCTCTCTCCCTTTCCTCTCTCTGAAATCAATAAAGATACATTTTTAAACAAAACAAAAAAATAAAATAAAATAAATTTTTCTTTATTATAATCTTAAATTCCTATTTCCCAAGGCACTAGTATATTTAAGTTAAAACAAAACATAATATGAATGATGTTTGCATATAAACCACTCTTAAAATCTTCTTTTAATTTTGATTGTCACCCTTTAATTGTTATTATTTTATTTTTTTTAATATGTATAATTTTTATTTTTGTTTAAAGTATTACAGATGTCATTTTTCCTCCCCAATAATTATTATTTTTCTTTGAGGATAGTTTTTTGTTTGTTTGCTTGACTGATTGTTTAGTATTTGCCTCCTCCAAAATATTTTAATGAAACCGAATTATCTAGTTTAGTGGCTACAAACATTTTTCCATTTTTGAAAGTAGAAAACATTATCAGAAACATAATAGTTTAAATTTTAAAAATACATGGTAGGAGGAGAATAACAACAAAAGTGAAAAGGAATAGTAATGTATATAGTTATTCTATTAAATAACAACAGCAATAATAGTATTACTAGTTGCTATTTATATAGCATTTATCACGAGCTCTGTACTGTTCTAAGTGCTTCATGTGTACTAATTCATGTAGTCCTCACAACAGTGGGAAAAATCAAGACAAAAGTAGTTAAGTAATTTGCTAAAGGTCACAATGGAGAGGTCACCAAGGAAAAATGTTAAAGTCCAGACTAAGCCAGAAGATTTAAACAAACACTTTTTATAAATATTAGTAAGTATAGCTACTTAGGAATGCAGGAATGAAAATTATAAAAATGTTAAGAGATACCAGGAAAAAAACTTATCTAATTGTCAGGGACCTGAATGAAAAAGAATGATAATGTCATGAGTTGCTAGAAGTAAATCAAATTAGCCTGTCAATGGATCTTATATTGAAAGACCTGATTTTTGAGGATCAGTTCTAATCCCATATTATCTAGTTTCATTGGGCAATTTGTGTTAAATCTAGGTCTAGATATCTTTCACTGTAACAAAAGGGATTTGATGAATTTCTAAAGACCTTTCCCCTCAGATCAAATAGATGACATTTATTTAATACTACTTACGAGTCATGGATTTTTTGGCTGGAAACAATTTTAAAAGTGGGGCCACCTAAGCATAACGCATTGGAAAAAGACTGAAGAATACATAGTCTTGAAGGGAAAGACAAAAAACCAAGTGTAGTCCTGGCAGTTTTAGAAGACCCTGATAACATTTCTATGGCAGTCTCACCAACCTTCACCACAAGAGGCAATGAATCCTAAAAGGTTTCTTAAAACCTTGGATTACACACTTTTTAAGTCTAAGAGAGAGTCAAGTTGACCAAGGTTCTATACTGTATCCAGATATTGGCAACACCAAAGCAGTGAGAGAATAAAAATAAGGTGGAAGGAGCCTTACACAGAAGAAAGGCAGGTTCACCCAATGGAAGAGAGGAAACCCTTTTCTGTCAACTGTGGTTCAGTAAGTATGGGTGCTATAGGACTCTGTGGGGCTTTACTATATAACCATTTTTACTTGAGATAATATCTAAATTGGGACAAATATATTAATAATGAAACAATAAGATGCTAGAAATATTCTGCATTTTTTTTACCACTACAGAGTTATATAGAAAGATTGTAAAACAGACAAGCAGTGTCTCTTCAAAAACTTCCTCTTCAATTTTTTAAGTCCAAGTATATAATTATTGATGCATACTCATAAGAATTTTTTAATCTCATAACTGACAGGCTGAACATACTTACTAATTTCTTCCTTGAGTTTCTATCTTTGATAAACTTTTAAGAGCTTTTTCCCCTCAACAGATACATAACTGATTGAAAAATCACCAAAAAAATATTTTTTAAAAGATGAAGATAATATTTGAGTGGGAAAAATGGCAAACTTTAATTGAGAATTTTTATATTATTACAAATTAAGTGAGTAATTAAAAATGCCAGGGAACAGAAGATTGTTTCATATGGCTCTCTGTTCAATGTGGATTGCCAATATGGGAGAAAATCCTTGTAAATCTTAGCGTTACTCCTACACAACCACCTACACAGATGATCGCTTGACTTTCACGCTAACAATAGATGTGTTAGTAGAGCTCTCACCATCTGCAAAATGAAGTGCACTTAAAAAAAAAAAAAGTAACTGCAGCAGACAGTAGTAATTGCTTATATATTGTGATTAGCATTTTATATTTACATTTAAAAGGTGAGAATTTAAGCAGTGATGATTCCTAGTTTAAATAAGGTCAGTCCTTATGATAGTTCCCAGATTAAAAAGGTCAGTCCTATATACCAGATAAATTTATGTTAGGAAACTTGACTTTGAATTTCATTATACCTGTAGCCAAGAATGCAGAATCAAATGTAAATTAAATGAATTCTGATATACTCCCTTCTCTAGTAATAGTACTTAGAATCAAGTACATTAGTTATAAACTCCTTTACAAAGTCTAATTGTCACAACTGTCCTAGTTTTTTAATAGAATTCCTTCAAAGGTATGTTTATTTGGGTTTCCCTGCTCTTAAATCTATTTTATTATCAGTGTAGAATTTTGTAGAATGAGAGTATTTTATAAAATAAGTTTTATATCATTGGAAAATACAGTCTTTAGCCTCTTTGCCCTTACTGATTTTTTAAAATATGTTTTTATTGATTTTTAGAGAGAGAGGGAAGGGAGAGACAGAAACATGGATGAGAGAGAAGCATCATCGCACAGCTGCCTCCTGCACATCCCCTACTGGGGATCAGCCCAAAACCCCAGCATGTGCCCTGAATGGGAACCAAACTGTGACCTCCTGGTCAACGCTCAACCACAGCCACACTCGGCCAGGCCCTTATTGATTTTTTTTTATCAAAGATGGAAGGTTCCATGATTCGATTACTGGGACTTAGTGGAGGATTCTAAGGCAAACTGTTAGAAAATGAATTATCTGGATTCTTCATAGGGAATAGAGTGGCTTAAAGGCTCATGTGTAGACCCTGCTCATACTTGGAAGGCTTGATATTGAGAGAGTTGAGAGCAGGCATGTGGCTAATGAAGGCAGGATGAGACCTATTTCTCTCAACCCTACACAAACAGCTACAATGCCACTGTACTGGCAAATTTCCCATGTGTTTCCAACCCACATGCTTCTAACATTTGGCCTGAATTATCTTGTTTTTTCATGTAGATGACAGAGGCAGTGTACATGAGCTATGAGAGCTACTGTAACCCCAAAATATCATCATAAATAGCACTGCCTAAAATTCTGTGATGAAATATTCATTTCTTCGTTATAAACATGGCCTTTTCCAAGACTATTTTAATTCAGATTATTTTAGAAAGAGTAGTACATTAAGGCAATAATGACTGAGTATGATTCAGTTTTATCTCATTTATTTTCCATCTTAAATAAATTATAGTTGTATAAATTTAATATTAGAAGGAAATTTAGGATTAGAGGGAAAATAAAACCTCTGGTCCAAACACTTCACTTGACAGATGATAAAATTGAGGATCAGTAAAGGCTCACACACCTAGTTAAGCAAAAATCCAGAACTAATCCCTAAGACTCCTGCCTCCGGCCCAGTGCTTTTTCCATTATGCGATCATAAAACATTAAGACAACAGTGTCCCTTGGGGTGAAGGTGAGGGTGTGCCGGAAAAGAACAGAAAGCAGGAGAAGAGGAGAGAAAAGAAGGTATGCTCATCCCTTGCAATTATTTTTCTAGGGTTGAGCCACGTAACAGTGTCATTAGCAGGATTGAATTTAATTAAATCAATGTTAGATAGGTAGGTCAGATGGCTCCACAATTCAGTGGTAGCTTTTTGCTAAATTTTAGCAATAAGAAAAAGTCTCATAATATCAGTGCTGGGGAAATCTGCACTCACAACATTCCCATTTGAAAGGCTATGAACATAGAATAAGGTAGGAGTAATTGCTCAAATATCGCTTGTAGGCAGTTCTGCTACAGAGCAAATTGCTTACGTCTGCAAAGTTTGTAACAGGAAGATCATCTTTCCCAAGGTTGGAGGGTGAATATGTCTCCTCTAACTCAGAAAATAAAGAAAAAGAATCAGGCTCAAAGGTATACAACATAACCAAAAATTTCATTTCTTATAAGTGTATACTTTACTCATTAAAAAAAATCTGTATAGTAAGTTCAATGAGTAAGAGTAGTGAGAAAATTTGAAAAATGCAATTGCTAGTCTGTATCATATATTGGTAAGTCTTAATACATTTGAAATGATAAAATATCTCTTTTTATACTCATGTTGTATTATTGTGTTAATCAATTTTTATTCTTACACTTAAGGTGGACCCGTGGGACTTTAAGAAATGAATTTCATGTTCATTGGTTAGCTTCAGTTATACACTGTGTATGTGATGAAAAATAAACTCATAATTGAGTAAAACCAGTTAATGAAAACTGCATTGTGTATAGTAGGTAATAAAGATTTTTAGCTATATTATTTCTTGAAAATTGAGAGGAAATTTACTCTTTTTAAAAGTTCTTTATTTTCCTAATTGGAAATCATATCTGTTGTTTTCTCTGCTTAGGAAATTGACTTCTAATTAAATAATGCAATCAGTATCATAATAGTCTAGGCTAAGACAACAACTCCAAAATCTCAGTGGCCCAAATTTATCCAAGAATGTGTCACTGAAGTTCAGGGGGGAAGCTAACCTATACCCATCTGTAATGAGGCAGTGTGAGTCAGTGCCCTACTTTTGTCAGGGTGGTGTCAGGGGGCTCCAGTGAGAAACTGAACATGCATACCTACCCAGCCCACATGCTACATATCAATAAGAGACTGCTTACTTAAAAAAGAAAATTAAATAGAATCCAAAGTGTCATAATAGAATACCTCAGATGTTCAGGATACAATAAAAATACCACTTGTTATACCAAGAACCATGACAGTCACAACTTGACTGAGAAAATCACCAACAAATGCCAACTCTAAAATGAATCAGATATTGAAGTTATCTGACAAGGACTTTAAAACAGCCATCATACAACTACTTCATTGAGAATACCACTTGATCATCTCAGTAAATGAAGAAAAAGCATTTGACAAAGTCCAATATCCATTCATGATTAAACCTCTGAACAAAATAGGTATGGAAGGAATTTATCTTGACACAAAGGCCATGTATAAAAATCCCACAGCAACTTATAATCAATGAGGGAAAACTGAAAGCTTTCCTTCTAAGATCCAATACAACGCACAAGGATGCCAACTCTCACCACTTCTATTCAACACAGTACTAAAAGTCCTAACCAGAGAAATTAGACAAGAAATAATGGCTGAAACTCCCCATGTTTAGAAAAATCAAACCTACAGATTCAGGAAACTGAGAAAATCCCAATAGGATAAATTACATTAAAAAAAACAAAAACACTTCAGGGTATGTTGGAATCAGGCTTCTGAAAATTAAAAGCAAATTAATTGTGAAAACAAGACAAAAAATGACACATTATTTATAGGGGAACACCAATTCAAATGACAGTAGATTTCTGGGCTATATCTACACTTAATTTATATATATATGTATACATAAATATATATATCTTTATTGATTTCAGAGAGAGAAAGGGAGAGGGAGAGAGAGAGAGAGAGAAACATCGATGATGAGAGAGTCGTCATTGATGGGCTGCCTCCTGCACACCTACACCTAATATTATAAAGGTAGAAATCCAGTGAGTGACTGCGTGAGAGAGAGAGAGAGAGAGAATTTTTGTCCATCCTAATTATGACCACAGATTGCTAGAGAACAGCATTTGTCAGTAGAAATATAATGTGAGCCACACAAGCAATTCACATACGTAATTTTATTCTAGTAGCCACATTTTAAAAAGTAAAGAGAAACAGGTGAATGTAATTATAATTATTTCACTTAAACCAATACATCTAGAACATTATTTCAACATTTAATCAATATAAAACAATGTCAATGACCTATTTAACATTATTTTTCATACGAAGTCTTCAAAATCAAGTATTTTACACTGACAGCATTCTTCAATTCAGACTAGCACTTGCACCTGATTTCGCTTTCCCCAGGCATTCAGATAATGATCCCTTCTTCACTTTCCTTTGACCTAGAAATGTGATAAAATGCAGTCCCACTTTTGCCTTTCTCATCAGATTAACTTCTCTGGCTGGGTATTTGGGTTGGAGTCTAGGCAAAAAAAAAGAAAAAGAAAAAAAAATTCTACTCAAGGAAATGCATACACCTCTGTGGAAATCTGACATCCTGTGTCTATAACAGAAGAGGAAGTGATCATTTCATCAGAGAATTTAAAGCTAGAAGAAATGAATAGATTATGTTGGTGACAATTTTTGAGACATATTACAAATATTTTGTTAGGTATTCAAGGCATTGTGGTTTGCTGATGATTACCAAGTTATCTTTGAAATAGCCCTGTAGTTGGACCAAGAAGATTAGATTCAAACCACTCACTAGCTATATAACCTTAAACAAAATAATTTTATATTCCTTTTTTATTCTCCAGTAAAATGAGGATGCTAAATCACAAGATTTCATCAGGATAATATATTGACTATGGCGGATGTATTTTGGGCACTCAACGAATCTAGTTGAATATAAATCAGAGAATTTATCATTAGTGCTCATTTTTCAAGTTAGGGGCTAACTTCAAGGACTCTTTTGGAAATTAGCAACTAATAAAAAGAAATAAAACAAAATATTTCCAATTGGCTGCAAATGCCCAGTTACTCTGTTAAATCTTACTGAACACTCCCCTCCCAGGACAAAACACCTCAAATGATCTTAGTCCTGAAGTCAAGAGGCTGTTTGCCTGTTATATGCTGTTCACTGAGAGAGAGAGAGCTCACTGTGGTTGGTTTGGCATGGATGAAATATGCTTTGAATTAAAGCATCTTTCCTGAGTAATTAAAACATAATAACAGGCCTCCCAGAAGCACCACACCAGGGGATCAAATCCGTACCCTAGGTATGTGCCCTGACTGGGAAGCAAACCCACAACCTTTTGGTGCATGGACTATGCTCCAACCAATTGAGCCACCCGACCAAGGCTCTTTATTTCATTTTTTCTTGGGGTATGATTGACATACAAAAACTGAACGTATTTAATGTATACATCTTGATGAGTTTGAACATAAGTATATACCCCTGAAGCCATCACTTTATACAATACCATAAACAACTATTACCTCTAAAAGGTTCTTCCCTTTCTATTTTTTGATAAGCATAAGTGGACTATGTTCTCTTTGACCAACACGTCATGTGGATTTGAGTTAGTGTCTAGTGTTCTTTCATTTCAGTCTGAATGACTCTGTAGTATTTCTTGTAGTGAGGAATTTTCATACTTTTTGTTTATCTGGGAATATAATTTGTCCTTCATTTCTCAGGAATAGTTTCAGTCTTTTTCTTTCAGCACTTTGACTATGTAATACTACTGCCTTCTGGCCTTCCTGGTTCCAAGATTTTTGGCAAGGTTAGACAATAACATTTTTAAAAATTTATCTTTATTTTTGAAAGTAGTACAGATATCCCCTTTTTTCACCATTGACCCCCTCCACCCCACCCCACCCAGACTTCACCACACTATTTTCTGTGTCCATAGGTTATACATAGAAGCATATAAGTTTTTGGTTAATATTTCCCTCCCCTCATATATGCCAGTCTGTTCTACTCTTCTATGTCTCTGGATCTATTTTGTTTATCAGTTTATTTTGGTCATTAGATTCCACATATGAGTGAGAACATGTGATATTTGTCTTCCTCTGCCTGGCTTATTTCACTTAGCATAATCCTCTCCAGGTCCCTTCATGCTGTCCCAAAGGGTAAGAGATTCTTCTTTTTTACAGCTGCATAGTATTCCATGATGTAAATGTCCCACAGCTTTTTATCCACTCATCTACTGATGAGCACTTGGGCTGTTTCCAGGTCTTAGCTATTGTAAATAACACTGCAATGAGCATAGGGGTGCATATATTCTTTCTAATTGTCGTTTCTGGCTTTTTAGAATATATTCCTAGAAGTGGGATCACTGGGTCAAATGGCAGTTGCATTTTTAATCTTTTGAGGAAACTCCATACTGCTTTCCATAGTGCCTGCACCAGTCTGCATTCCCACCAGCAGTGCACTAGGATCCCCTTTCTCCACACCCTCGCCAGCACATGTTGGTTGTTGATTTGCTGATGGAGCCATTCTGACAGGGGTGAGGTGATATCTCATTGTGGTTTTAATTTGCATCTCTCTGATGATTAGTGACCTTGAGCATTTTTTCATATGTCTCTTGGCCATCTGTATGTCCACTTTGGGTGTCCATTTAGGTCCTTTGCCTATTTTTTAATTGGATTGTTTGTCTTCATTTTGTTAAGTTGTATGAGTTCTTTACATATTTTGGAAATTAACCCCTTACCAGATGTATCATTGGCAAAAATCTTCTCCCATACAGTGGGCTCCCTTTGTATTTTTTGATGGTTTCTTTTGCTGTGTGGAAGCTTTTTATTTTGATGCAGTCCCATTTGTTTATTTTCTTTGTTTCCCTTGCCCTAAGAGATATATTAGCAAACATATTGCTACAAGAGATGTCTCAGATTTTACTGCCTGTGGTTTCTTCTAGGATTTTTATGGTTTCACGACTTACAGTTAAGTATCTTATCCATTTTGAGTTTATTCTGTGTATAGTGTAAGATGGTGGTCTAGTTTAAATTTTTTTTGCATATACCTGTCCAATTTTCCAACACCATTTACTGAAGAGACTGTCTTTACTCCATTGTATGCTCTTGTCTCCTTTGTCAAATATTAATTGAGCATAATGGTGTGGGTGGTTTTCTGGGTTCTCTGTCCTGTTCCATTGATCTATAAGCCTGTTTTTGTGCCAGCACCAGGCTGTTTTGATTACAGTGGCTTTGTAGTATAGCTTGATATCTGGAATTGTGATCTATCCAACTTTGTTCTTCTTTCTCAAGATTGCTGCAGCTACTCAGGGTCTTTTTTGGTTCCATATAAATTTTTGTAGTATTTGTTCTAGATCTGTGAAATATGCAGTTGGTGTTTTAATAGAGATTGTATTGAATCTATAGATTGCTGGTACAAAAACATTACCCTACCATGGGAAGGAGGCCTGACTGCTGGGAGATTCAGTCAAAAGGGTGATGGGGTGATGTAGCAATCTTCAGATGTGTTTCATGTAAATTGAAGCCTGATGTTAAGTAGCAGAGTGCTCCTTTAGGTATTCAGCTCTACCTAAATATGTCAGAGAACATTCCCAAAGGACAAAATATTTTGAAATGAGTGGGCATTCAACAAGGAGACACATGGTGGGTAAAAGAAAACCAAGGTGGGGACTACATATGAAAATCCGAGCACAGAAAGGGTGTGGTCTAATTAGACAGCTCAACTACCACATAGGAGGACTGCAGCAGTGGGAGAACATGGTGAGAGGCTGATAGTGACCACATTATAGGGGACCTGTGAAATAACCCCAGGGAAAGTGGACACAATACTGATGTATTTGGTGAAAAATAAAATGATTTGTTTTCCAGGTGTGTGTTAAAGTAAGGGAAATAGGGACACCTTTGCAGATCCTGTTATCAGCACAATGGACTCAATCTTAAATCAACCTAAGGAGAGTCTGAGGGAACTACTGAGGATGTATAAGAAACTCTGTACTCATGCCAGTATGCACTTATTTGTCCAAGAAATGCTACAGGATTAGACCTCCTTTTGGGAAAGTAGGAGAGCAGTGAACTCACACAATGAAGAAGACTTAAGTAGAGGAAAGACTTCCTATGTTTTTTCTCATCATTGACACTCTGCAAGTTACCTGACCCGGTAAATAGAACTGAGCTAAAATTTTACATGAAAGTGAGATAACTATAGATTGAGGAAGATGGTCATAAAAAATGCATCCTTGTAGTGAAGTAAGGAACAAACTTTGAGGTCAGATTGAACTAATTTTATGCCATGGCCTAGCCACTTTGTCATTTTATTAACTTCCTCAGAGTTGTGAGGTTTAAAATAAAACTTGTATATATCACTTATTGCTGTGTCTGACATTGTAGGCACTCAGTAAATTATTATTGTTATTCTTAAATCATACAATATCTCATTGGAATAAGAAATGAAGTAAAGGTTTTATTGAAACAAATTATTTTCTCTAGCTGTTATTTCTAGAATCTACAAAGGACTTTGTTCTAGATGATGAACAGAAACTCCTGTAGGAATTAATGTTGGTGAGTCACTGCACAATTAAATTCAGAATCATGGTGGGAAAGGATGTCAAGGAATACATAATATAATTATTCAGTATACAAATGCAATAGTAAGTCAAATTTTGAAGATAAAATGTAAAAGTCAATAACCCACAGGAAACCAGTGGACTATTTAAAACCATCTTATTAAAAATTAGAGATAAATGTTTTTAAAAGCAAAACAACCAGCTATTTAAGATAGCTTTCTGGATCCTTTACTTCCTTCTATTATTGTTTGATGCCCTAGTTCAAGATCTTATTGTTCTTCTTACATGAACTATGGCAATAATAACCAAATGTGTGTTTTTTTCCACCTGTGGGCCAATCACCACAATGCTGCAACCATCTTTCTTTCCATCCATTCATTCATCCATCCATTTAAATATTTATCCATCTACTAGGTACTGTGTTCAATATTGGGGATCTATTTAAAAAGAGATCTATTCAAAACAAACAAATACCTCTAGAATTCTCTATTCTTAATAAATACTCAGTCCTGTGAAGAGGGCACATAAGTCATAATTATAATGCAATATTATAAATAAATACTTCTAGGGGATGCTTGAATGAATGATAGCACACCCATACATTGAATTACTATGCAGCTATGCATATTAATAAATGAAACGAGAGGTAGCAAAACAGTACATAATGTTGATATCATACTATGTTGATATCAATATATCTAATATCTATGCGTATATGATTATACAAATATATTTTAGATAACTATTTCTATACATATATATGTGCATGAAAACATCAAGACTTATGCTTATCTCAGTGCTAACAGTTTTATGCTGTACTGTCAGAACTGGAGGAATTTTCACCTGCTAATTTACTCTTTTGCACATTGTTTTAATTTTTTGCATTAAGTCTATATTAAATGTGTAATTAGATTTATAATTTAAAAGCTGTGCAGACAGCCAGTATCAAGTTGTACTTGACTTGTGGTTTAGGTGAACCTCAGAACTGCTTCTTTCTTTTTATAAATTTTTTGGGGTGACACTGGTTAATAGGGTCATATAGGTTTCAAGTGTATATTTCTATGATACATGATCTGTATATTGCATTATGTGACCCATCTCTGCCTCACTTTTTCATCTGAAAAATGGAGGAAATTGTAATGACTCCTTCATAGAGTTGTTGTCAATGAGAGATCAAGTAATCCAGCTAAAGTCATCTCCAGTGGTATATGGCAAAGGGTAAATGTTCAAAAAAGTTTGGTGATAGAAGGAGGAGGAAGAGAAAGAGAAAGAAGAGGAAAAGAAAAAAAATAATCCATTTAAAGTTCCTCCTACCGTAGCCCTGTCTCAATAGGGAGCCCAACAGTCAGAGAAGCAGTATACTAGGCATGCTTAACATCTCTTTTGAGATCAATTAAGTGTTTTCTCAGATTTGCCTGGTGGAAGGCCCTGCCACTTATTAGCACCTTTTAGGTGGCTCTCATGATTGTTCCATGTGAACCAAGGACCAAACTTGGCCCGTGGAAAGAATGGAGTGATAGAAAATGCATAGCAGGAGTTATAGGCCATAATGTCAAAGATCTGTCTCACCTTAGAAGGCCCCATGGGTGAACCCCCAACTTTACATATAAATGGAAGTAAGTGTGCCTGAAATATCTCCCTAGTAAGAAGTCCTGCTCTGGAGCCTGGTACCTGTTGATGTTCCTGGTGTGGGCTTGTAAAGGTCCTGAGGGTACCTATGTGTTCTGTTTTAGCAAATAAAAGCAGTATAAACGGAGTATCAGGACAATGGTGAAATATCAAGAACAGGTCAGAGTTGTGGTGAAGGGTCCTGGGAAAGTCAGTGTTCAGTGACTCATTTTAGTTAGATTTTGCTGTGAAGAGTCAGGGGAAATAGTAGCTGATGAAGGCAAAATAATACTAATATATTCTCAATCATATTGATATGGTTTTCTGATCTTTGTCGAGGAAGTTGAATCATACTCTTGAAATACTATAATCTATAGGAAAGTTGTGCACCAAACATGGCAAGAAGGCTGAAGAATTTTTGGACCTGAGGCAGTTTATAGAACTGGGACATAAGCATCTCAAAGGTAAGCTATGTGGAGAGGAAGCTGATTATGCCTTGTTGTGTAAGGCACCCCCCAAGGGGGTCTGACATTTCTGTTGCAGAAAGGGGAATAATAAATACTGAGACTGAATATTCCCAACAGTGATGAGATAGAGAGTTTACTAGGAGTTACAATTTTGTTAATGCAAAAGATAGTAATGAATTTCCTGCTTTTTATGCTCTTAGGCTTCCTGAGGGTTCTTATACAGTAGTCTCTCCTTATCCATGGTTTCGCTTTCTGTGGTTTCAGTTACCTGAAGTCAGTTGGGGTCCAAAAATATTAAATGGGAGATTTCAGAAATAAACAATAAATCTTAAAATGCGTGCCAATCTGAGTAGCATGATGAAATCTTGCACCATCATGTTCTGTCCTGCCCAGACCATGAATCATCTCTTTGTTCAGCATATCCCTGAAGTATAAGCCACCCACCCATTAGTTACTTATTAGCAGTTAAGTGAAAAGGTATGTATGTATGTATGTATAGGACAAAACATAGTATATGTAGGGTTCTATCTACTGTTTTAGGCATCCACTGGGGGAGGTCTTAGAAAGTATTCCCTGAAAATAAGTGGAGACTACTGTACTGCACTTACATGCAACATGGGCCAATTTCAGTCCCTAGTATTGGCACTTACTAATTTTGAGACAATAAGCATGATCATGTTTTAAAAATGGTAATAGAAATAACTACAGTCATCCCTCAGTATCTGCAGGGAACTGGTTCCAGGATCTCCACAGATACCAAATTCTGTCAATGCTCAACTCCCTTATATAAAATGGTGTAGAACAATGCATACAGTTGGCCTTCCACATCAGCAGATTCCCAACTATGGGGCGGAAATACTGTTTTTGATCCACAGTTGATTGAATCCATAGATGCAAAACCCATGGACACAGTGGGCCAACTGTATAAACTCTCAGAAATTCTTTCAAATGTGTAGGATAAAGTGAAATCCGATGAGAATAAGTTTGAAAGAGCACTAAATATTGCTTTAGAACCTCTGATAACATGTCATGTAGTTGTCAAAAGGAAGAGAGAGAGGGGGGAATGAAGCTTTCTTTGAATTTCCTGAACAGATTTATTTCTCCATGAATCCCAGAATATACCTAACAAATAGAGGAAGAACCTAGATGTTAAAACTTAAGATGTCTAGTTCAAGCTAATAAAAAACAAAATGAAAATGACAAGATCTCTTCCTAGAGCTGAAGAGTTATAGAGTGGACAATACTACCATAGTAGGACTAGGACATCAAAACAACCTTAATAAACCAAGACATGGGCTAAAATGTTAAAAGACAATATAGGTAAATCTATTTTTCCAATGATAGAAATGATGATCTTTCAAAATTTAAAGGTGTTTTCTACTGATGATAAACCTCTTTCTCCAGAAGAAGACACACTTGAATTTTGTTTGAAACAATGTAATTGATGGTGCAAATAGCAGGTACCATGACATCCAAATATTTGCACTTAATGGACATTAGTAACCTTAAATGAAACGATGCTACAGGAACTATGAATTATCAAACTTCGTAGATATGGTTAAGATTTTCTAGGAGGCAAGAGCACGAACATACAAAAATGGAAGATTTTGGCTCAGAAGACATAAGCCTTTGGGAACTTAAGACTCAGAAATCCCAAAGCATAAGAGATCCTTCTTCTTTACAGCTGCATAGCATTCCACGGTGTAAATGTCCCACCGTTTTTTTATCCACTCATCTAATAATGGGCACTTGGGCTGTTTCCAGATCTTAGCTCTTGTAAATTGTGCTGCTAGGAACATAGGGCTGCATAGATTCTTTCTGATAAGTGTTTCAGGATTCTTAGGATATACTCCTAGAAGTGGGATCACTGGGTCAAAAGGCAGCTCCATTTTTAATATTTTGAGGAACCTCCATACTGCTTTCCACAGTGGCTGCCCCAGTCTGCATTCCCACCAGCAGTGTACGAGGGTCCCCTTTCTCCACTCCCTCGCCAGCATGGATCTCGTACCCTTTGGGACAGCATGGCTGGACCTGGAGACTATTATGCTGAGTGAAATAAGCCAGGCAGAGAAAGACAAACATCACATGATCTCACTTATATGTGGAATCTAAAGAACAAAATAAACTGATAAACAAAATGGATCCAGTGACATAGAAGCGTGGAACAGACTGAGGAATCTCAGAGGGAAGGTGGGGGCGGGTGGGTTGGGAGGGAGAGATTAACCCAAGAATTTATATGCAGATATGCATAACCCATGGACACAGACAACAGTGTGGGGAAGGCCTGGGGCGGGGGGCGGGTGTGGGGTAGAAGGGGGCAATAGGAAAAAAGGGAGATGTTTGTAATTCTTTCAACAATAAAGACAAATTTTAAAAATGACTCAGAAATCCTGGATCTGGCCCATTTAGAATATATCTAGGCAAGCACAGATTTGAATTTGACTACCTGCAAACTTCCCAAATAATGATGACATTACTGGAAGGAGAGGAGGTTAAGGTGATGGCTCTCCTCCTTGGATCCAGAGAAGCCAAGCATGGAGAGGAGGTTTCACCGATACCATATCTCCTTGAGGCAGCCTCAAGGGGGGGCAAGATCAGCTACATGCGTGTGCTACCTGTGCGCAGGGCACTGCTCTTAGAAGGGCCCTATGCTTGGTTTAATTCTCTGCTGTCACTGTCTTGAAATTC